>NW_006290441.1:1009052-1018166 GCF_000327345.1 Myotis davidii
GATTAGCACAGCTCCGTAAAGTTCTGTGGCTCAGAGTTCACTCCATAGTTAGAGGTGGGACCCCTTCCCTCCTCTGCCTTCTCCGACAGGCCTCTGGCTGGGAGTAGAGTCAGGTCTGCTGAGGGCTGGATTAGGCTGGATGTTCAGGTTGAGGCCAGAATGGTGCTCAAGTCATGGCTGGTGGAGTCACCAGGGTGTAGTCAGGGTCTGGATCAGGTTGGGGGGCAGATGGTTGTGCTCAAGGGGAGACCAAGGTCAAGATGAAGTCAGAGTGAGGTTGAGATTAGAGCTAAATAAGGCAGAGGTGCACTTGAATGGGACTATGGCTGTGGGTAGCAGAGTTTGAGAACTGGGTTAGGTTTGGGTGGTGCCATGGTTCCAGAGGGTCAGATCCGCCTTGTGCCTCTAACACCAAATGTTTGGCCCACTCCCTGGGGGCCTGTGTGAACCTTAATTCCCTCAGGGCCCAGGGCTCATGCCAACCTTTTCGTGTTACAGCTCTTGCTCCTGTCCCTCCTGCCTCCCCATATTTCCCAGGCATTAGCTTTTCCCTTGGGGAATAAAAGTAGCTGAGTTGAATCCAGCAGATACAGCCACTTGTCTTGCCCATCTGCAGATGGATGGTGCTGGCAGAGGCCTGGGCACTGACGCTAAGGATCCCCTGGGAACCCAGTGATCAATGCCACCCCATTTCCCGGAGCAGAGATAATTGGTTCCGTGTTGTGCATGCACGCACTCCTCTTGACACTCACTCCTTTCCAGGAAGAAAAACCCATCTTGTAGGGAGCCTGTAAGAAACGGAGCAGTCTCCTGCCACTGCCAGGCAAGTGCGGGGCGTTAGCTAATCATTTCCCTGGCGTCTCTGGGCACAGGTTCCTTGGAATAACCAGGCTCCTGGAAAGTGACTCTGAATGTTGTTTTCTGGGTCCTGCCCACCTTACATCGCTCCCTGGGAGCAGGGGCCAGGAGGTAGGGACAGAAGTCCTCTACCCCACAGGGAGCAGTAGGTGCAGCTGCTGGCAGCAGGGTGGGGTTCTCTCCATACCATCCAGCCACTGGACTAAAAGATCATGAGCAGCCTCACCCCTTTCAACAGCCACAGGGCACTGTGTTATGATTCCATTTGGAGATTTCCAGAAAGAGGAATTTCAGAGAGGAGAAAAAATGTGACCTGACCTCCCAGCGATAAGGGGTGGCACATAAGGGTGGTTGAAAGACTCAGTATTATTCTGCTTCCAGAAGGGAAGCCCCAGAATGTCCAAAGCACTTCCCGAACCAAAAGGTCTGGCTTGTGGCACAGCCACCAGGGCAAAACTTGGGACTAGCGGGTAGAAATGACAGCAGGTAGACTTCTTCTCTACTTGAGAAGGCACTGTTTTCAGCCAGAGCCATTCCATAGGAGAATGAGCATTCCACTTTGTGAAGTACCGAGTTCCCTCTGATAGGAAATAACCCAGCACAGTGGGAATGACATAGCAGAAGCATGGTGTCCAGGATTCACGTTGTGGTGCAGGGTTGGATAAACTGACCAGGAAAGGCCCTTTCTGTGGGGGCAGTCTGAGAAAGATGTCCAAATCCAAGGTCAAGTGCTTGATGACAGGTCCTACTTGGCCTTCTGCATACTTCTTCCCTGTCTAGGCCCCTACTTCTTGCCTTGTATCCTATCACCTCCCCCACACCATGTTTGAGCATTATCATCCCTTCTGCCCTGAGGAGAGCATGATTTTTCCTAAATGACCCTGTTTATTTCCTGGTTCTGAGAATCACTTTCCTTGGGGGAATGCCTGGGGCAGGGAAGAGAGAAGCACCCACCTCCCAGAGCTGTGCTAACTCCAAAGAGAAATAAACATCACACCATCCCCAGGGCCCACAAGGACCTACTGGAGACTCCTTGTCAGATGCCATCGGCCCTACACAGGTCTTCACATCTTCCCATTTCTCTCCGCAGCCTCTTTCTCCTGCTGCCACAAGACAGGGGCATCAAGGTATCAGACTGCAGGCTTGGAAAAGGGCTGACACCTAGCTCCCCAAAGAGTGTTTGGGGTGCATGACGATGAGGACTGGGCCATGTGAAATCCCTCTCAGCAAGACCCGTGGCTGATGTCCGTACTCTCACATAACTGGATGTGCCCAGTCGAGGCCCCTGGGCACCTCAACATAAGGAGTTCGTTATTTTGCTTCCCACTGCTGTGAAGTTCCTCTTAGCATGGCAGCCGACCAGAGGAGGCTGCCTCCCATCAAAGCCTGGTTCAATACGATATAAGCAGTTGGGGATTCAAGACACACTGTCATCACAGATTAAAACATGTCTGTGCCCCCAGTAACAATAATTATTTTTTCTGAGAATATTGACTGTGTTGCTTACATGTAATAGATGAGAGGGAACAAAATCTAATTCCACCAGGCTGGGTCATTTAAAGGAAATCTCCATTCTTTAGATGCACTGAAGGGTAGCATTCCCATGGTGACAAGAAATGACCATGATTGTGGGACTCTTCTGTTGCCCCACAATTTGCTTCCAAGCCTTTCAGCCTAATTCTCTTTACATGGAAGATTCTGTGCCAGCCATCTGTGATTACATTTCATTTGCTCAGTATGTAGACTATTGTGTATCCTTTGGCTTTGATACATGCTATTTCTCCATAGAGAAGGATATGCTCACCTTTATCCATCTGGCAAACTCCTCTTCATCCCTTAAAGCCCAGCTGAGATGCCACCTCATCTGTAAAGCCCTCTCAAGAAGAGTTCGCTGTTGGGAATTCCATGACCTCTATTTACCTCTGTTGTGGCACTTACCAGTTAGAATGGAGTCTATTTAGCTGTTGTCTGTCTCCCATTGGGCTGGGAACTCCTTGAGACTGTCTCTTCAGTGTCTAGGACAGTGCCTGGCATATAGGTTCTCAATAAAAGTTTGCTCAATGTGCTTTTTCTATTGTATGCAAAGCAACCTGGCCCCTCTTGTTTACGCTTTTATATGGCGATATTAAACATGTTAAAGTGAGATGTTTGCTCAAAATAACAAAAGGAGCTATTCCTTAGCAGAGGGACACCAGTATTCTTGTTCCTGGAAACTGTGTTTTATGCACAGAATGTCAAAGGGGAGCCCAGAGTGGCCCCCACGCAGCCTCCCCCAACATTACAAGAGGCAGCACAGTTGGGACTGGGTCTGAGCCTTCAGGACGAAGTGCTGGGACCAGGCGAGCTGGGGCCACTTGGCACCTGAACCTGCAGGGAGTCCCCTTGCAGCCTAAATCTTCACTTTGCTCCCCACAAAATCAGGAAGGTTCGCCTCTATCTGCTACATTCAGGAGGTTGGTCCAAGTTTATGTGTTTGTTTTTCATTTCTCACTTAGAAAGGGAGTTAAGTTTTTTTTGCTCTGAGCTCCCAACCCTGGAACCTCTGAGGTCAAACACATTGTGATTTCCTGACTTCCTTCTGGATTGCAGAGGATCTGGAAGCAGCCTTTTCCCTGACTAAGGAGTTTGGAGTTTGGAGACCTGCAGTGGGTCAGGCAGATTCTTTTAGAATGCCAGGCCAGTCTGCCCACCGCTGTTTATTTCCCAGCACGTTAAGGAGGTATGGGTGTTAACCTGGCTCCATGGAGGAATGTGGATAGCTCTCCAGTCCTGCGATTGGTCCCTTAAGTGGTTCTGAAGAAGGCCTTTGATAAAAGCAATAGAAAGAATTCATCAGATTGGGTGTACCATTCCTTTTTCTTTTCCGAAAGCCTTTCTGGGTCACATTCTCTGCACTATGTTCAGTGCGGGGCACTGGAGCTATATGGTAACAACAAGCTGTGGGCACAGGTGTCTTGGTCTTACTGTCCAGAGGGGGAGACAGACTGGGAAACACTAGTGTTTTTAGGCTCAGCAAGGGAAGGAGGACTTTCTGAGAGTTGAAATTAGGAGTTCGACAAGCAAAAGAGAAAGAGGAACTTAAGTGTACTGTGACTACTCTAAGTGGCCTGAAAGCTTTGGTTTGTGGGAATTCTGTTGCCCTAGTGGTCATCTCCAAGATGAGTACAGCTGCCCACTTCCAGCCTGTGTCCCCGATCCTAGGATACACCCCATTGCTGGAAGAGTCTTGCCCCTGTTCAGTACTGTTCCCCATTCTGTGACAGCTTAAAGCCAGGATGCCCAACCCGGCATTTTGCATCTTCCATGATTGCACTCCAGCCGTCCTCTCTGGGCTCAGCTCCCTACTGCCTTCCTGTGTCCTGTATCCAAAAACTGCCCATGGTCCTGCCCTAACCTACCTTCAACCAGTAAAGAGTGGGTGCTTAGCCCCATCCAGGCACTGGAGCCAATTCTGTCCTGAGTTTGGGGAAGTTTAAAGGGTTTTAGATCAGTAACTCAATGGTATGTACTCATAGCATGGTTCCAATACAAAAGAACTGGCAAGGAATGGGACAAGGGCTGGAGACCTCTTCCATCCATGGCCATCCAGCCACTCTCAGTCAGGATTAGCCAGGTGACAGCACAGATTTTCCTGGTGACATCAAAGCCAGGTTGAGAAGCATATTTAAGAATGGACACAAGACTGAAGTCTGAGAACTCTACCCAGGTATCAAATACTGTGAATCCCCGGCCGGCTTCCAGGTGCCCATCATCATGGGTCTTATCTGGTCTCCTTCTCCCCCTCCCCTCCCATTGCACCTTAATGAAGCAACCCCTGTGTAAGGTAGAGGATGACAGTGGCAAGTGTTTCCAACTTGGGTTGTTTTGGGGGTTTTTTTTAGATGCTGGCCTTTGTAACTGATTTCTTGCTTGTCCATGTGACCAAACCCCTGGCCCCCAGTCCAGATAGATGGGCCATGTTCTCTGCTGGAGAGTCCATCCTCTGAGCTGTCAACAGCTGTTGTCTGTACACCTCCTGGAATGGGATCCATCTATACCTGTTCCAAGTACCATGTGCAAACTCATACTGACCACCAATACTGACCACTGGGTGGGACTTCTAGCCCTTCACCTTTTGCCAGGCTCCCCTGAGACTACATATGTCTGGTCCATCTTCTTCCTCCTCTCTGCTTCTGGGCCCTTCCCCATCCACTCAAGGCTAATGGGCATATCTCACTTATCCCTTCCCATATGAGCTGCCTCAGGACCAGCATGTAAATTTTGGCTCCCACTCTATCTGGTGCACTTGAGTTTGGGGCACAGGTTTATGTCTGTGCTTCCAGTTTTGTGTCTGTCAAATTATATATTGTGAGATTTGACACATTTCCTCTTAAATTTTTTAAAAAAATCTATTACCATTGCCTCCCGCCCCTCCCCCTCCCCCATCTTTCCAGTTACAAAGTTTGATGGGTATATGTTCTCTATCTTTATCTAAGTTACCAAGAAAAGAAATACATCCAGATGGGACTAAGGCAGTGCTTTTTGCCTGCTGCTAGAAACCCCTTTTACACTGATATGGAGCCATAAATTAATCCCTTTGGACATAGTCATTCAATTAGTAGCTATTTCACTTGATTACATAAGCATCCAGTCCAGATGTTTCAAAGTGGTGGTTTTCTGGCAACTTGTTTGTTTGGTCAGTACAGTATTTCTAAAAATTTAAACTCTTATTAAAAATTAGACTCCTCGCCAAGATATCCACATTTCTGGCTTCCCTTGAAAAATATCAATGATCACCTGGAACTGAGTGGCAGATGCCTTTGTTAAGTAGGCATGCTCTCTGTGGTTTACCACAGTCCTTGATTACTTGACTCAGATGTTTTGTGTTTACAACCTTCCTAAAGATATGAAAGCAGACTTTGTCTAACGATCATTGTGTTAGTTATCTATTGCTGTGTGACAAGTTATCCCAACCGTAGCAGGCTAAAACAACCGGTATGTATTTATCTCACACAGTCTTTGAGGGTCAGGATTATAGAAGTGCTGCAGCTGGATGGTTCCGGATCATGAGGTTGTAGTCAAGATGTTGGCTGAGGTTGCAATTATCTGAAGGCTTGACTGGGGCTGGGGGACCTGCATGGATCTTTCCTCATGACGCGGCAGCCAGCTTCCCCCAGAGTGAGTGACCCAGGGGAGAATGACTAAGCTGTGATGTTTCTTATGGCCTAGTCCCCTCCTGCCACATCTATTCATTAGGGGCAGGTCACTAAGTCCAGCCCACACTCCGGGGAAAGGAATTAGCTCCATTTCCTAAAGATAGGAATATCAGAGACCTGGCGGACATACTTTTCAAAACCGTCATATCAGATTGGATAAGGCATGTAAAACTCAGCACTGTGTCCCTAATGCAAAGTAGATAATTAATGTTACTTATGATAATCATAATAACAACTGATAACACTGAGTATTTATTACCTGCCAGACAGTCTTCTGAAAGCTTACATGCATTCACTCTTTAACTTCACAACAACTCTATGGGTAGTTTTTTATTATTAGTTTCCATTTTACAGCTTAGAACACAAGCCCAGTGAGAAAGAACAACTAGGCCAAGTCCACACACTAGCAACTGGAGAGATGGGATTTGAACTCTGCTAGTGTAGTTTCAAAAGTCTATCCACTTAGCCATCATACTACATCGACTCTCAAAGTTTACTGTGGATTATGGTCCTTATTGTTACATTATTATTATGATTAAAACCCATCCCTTTACAATCTTGCTCCTTGCTCTTTGGATAAAGTCAAACCTCTTGGACATGATTTACAGGGCCTCTTCCTCCGGGTTCACCTCACCCACCCTCTCACTCCATCTCACTCCTCTCCACCCGCACGCCCTCCCCACTCACTACAGGAGCTTCAGCCCATCTTAAGCACCAGGCTCCTTCCTTTTCCAGGCGATTTGCACAGGCTGGGTTAATGTGCCTGGGTCATCTCCCTTCCTCTCTCAACAAAAAATTCTTGCCTGTGTGTGATGTGAAATCCCTTTTTGCCTGTGGTGTGAATAATCCTGTCCCTTTGCTTGGGTTGAAACCCCACGCAAGTATCTGGTTGTCCAGCCCCTTTCTTATCCACATCGGTTTAGATATGACCTCCAGTGGGTCCCAGTGCCCTGAGAGGTGGTCTTTGCCTCCAGGAGACTCAAGGGTCTTGAGAACAGGCACTTTATTCATGTTCATTTTTATCAAAGTCGTTAAATACCCAGGACTCTTAAGATTTTGAGAGAGACAGCAGTGGGCATGGAAGGAACTCACTTTGAAGAGAGGCATGTAAAGATCTGAGTCCAGCCTCTGCTGTGTAAGTATGCGGCCTTGGACATGTTCCACCCCTCAGTTTTCTCATCTATGAAATGCAAATACCAATAGCTCCTCTCAGGGTTGTTTTGCAGATTGAATAATGCCTGTAATGTGTGGAGCACTTTAGTGCGGGAGCGTAGCAGTTATTTAATAAATGTTAATTTCTTTCCTCTTCCCTTCAAATCCGGCCTTATTCTCATGGGTATGGAGGCAATGACTGCAGGAGGAGCTGTGCTTTCTCTCAGGGGTCCTCATTCAATATGCCATTGGCCCCAATCATGGGCCCTTCTTACTCATCTTAATTCTGTTCTTACAGATTTCAATCTACTGCAATTTTGAATCTCCTTTCTGTTTCCTCTACATGACCTTTTAAAAACAGGAGCTCCCTCAAAAGTTCTCCATGGTCTGATGTTTCTAGATTTTGTACTATGTTCTTCCTGTTTGGGATCATTGCTGGTTATTCAAGCAGAATTTTTGTTCTTAGGGCCTCCTTCCAAAGCCTGTAATCCATGAAATCACATCTTTCCCATCTACTCTTGGAAATCTGTGAACTGAATCTCAGGCTTGGGGTACACCTAGCTTGCCCCTCTCCAACAGGCACTGCAACATTTCCCCCAAGGTTTCCCAGCATTCTAAGGACGCTAAGCTCTTCACCAGCTCTTCCTGGTTGATGAGAATTATAAGAGCAAAGGTGTTTCTTTTAATATTTATTGCTCCTGTACCATGTATTGAGCATCATTTCAGCACCAGAAGTCAGTCGAGAGAAAAAGCCCATGCCTGTCTAGGTCATACATTTTAGTTTCATGCCTGTCTAAAAACAACATCAAAATAGACAAATAAGGATTAATACTAGAGGCCTAGTGCATGAAATTCGTGCACTCAGGGTGTCCCTCAGCCCGGCCTGTACCCTCTCACAGTCTGGGAGCCCTCAGGGGATGTCCAACTGCTGCAGACGTGGGAGAGGCTCCCACTGCTGCCCTCGCCAGCTGTGAGCCTGGCTCAGGGCTTCTGGCTGAGCGGCACACCCCCTGAGGGAGCACACTGACCACCAGGGGCAGCTCCTGCATTGAGCATCTGCCCCTGGTGACAGTACGCATCATAGCGACCAGTCATTTTGCCATTCAGTCAATTTGCATATTAGCCTTTTATTTTATTAAACTACAGGCCGGGTGCACAAAAATCTGTGCACTTCCTTCTGGCAGCCAGGGAGCCCTCAGGGGATGTCCTACTAAAGGCTTAGGCCCCCAAGGGATCGGGTCTAAACTGTTAGTTGGACATTCTTAGTGCTGCCATGGAAGTAGGAGAGGCTCCTGCCACCACCACTGCGCTGACCAGCCATGAGCCAGCTTCTGGCTGAGTGGCACTCTCCATATGGAAGTGCACTGACCACCAGGGGGCAGCTCCTGCATTGAGCGTCTGCCCCCTGGTGGCCAGTGAGCATCATAGCAACCAGTCATTCTGCCGTTCAGTCAATGTGCGTATTAGCCTTTTATTATTATTATATAGGATGTCCCTATTTCCCCCCTTTTGCCCCCTCTACCCAGCTCTTGCCCCCCACTTCTCTCTGGCCATCACCATACTGTTGTCTGTGTCCATGCGTTGTGCATATATTTTCTTTGGCTAATCCCTTCTTTAAATTCACTTCTTTAAATTTTTATTTTCAGATAAGTGCTTATAACTGCACTATTATATATTTTCTATTATATCATTTAGAATTAAGATATTTTTTAATTGAACCCTTGTAAATTTTAGTACAACTTAATAAATTATGCTAGAAGCAATTAGATTTTTTATGTACTGCAGATACATTTCAATATTTTATTAATTTTTAATTTTTTAATTTGAAATAATCTCATACATGTAAAAAAACTATAAAATACTACAGCATATTATACATACCCTTCACCCAATTTCTTAGGTGTTAATC
>NW_006290441.1:1018306-1026455 GCF_000327345.1 Myotis davidii
GGGCTAATGCTCTATTCACTGAGTGAAACAGGCTGCAGCTTAATTCATTTACTTTTAATCTATATGTGTCTTTATATTTAAAGTGGGTTTTGTTTTTGATTCACCATCATAATCTGTCTTTTAACTGGTGCATTTATGCCACTGACTTTCAGAGTGCTTACTGATAGAGTTACTACCATATCAGGTGGCTTCTGGGGCTTCTGGGGCCATCCTGCCTTGCCACCCGGGACAGATTGGATCCCAGGCGGCAAGGCAGTCCGGCTTCTGGGGCTTCTGGGGTAGCCAGCCTGCCCTGGATGGCAGCGCACTGGTGGCTCGCGCTGTTCTGCCCTACCTGCAGTATGCAAATTAGCCGCCATCTTTGTTGGCGGTTAATTTGCATATCACACTGATTGGCCCATGGGCGGCATAGCGAAGGTACGGTCAATTACCATGTTTGTCTATTATTAGATAGGATAATTTTTAGATAGTTAAAAATACTTGCAGGAAAATAAGACAGGGTAGGTGATAGAACATGTAGGGATGGAAGGGAGTGGACTGGAGGAATGGGGTGATGAGATGGTGTGGGACAGCGTTTCTGAGGTTGTGCTGTTCCAACAGAAACTGAACCCAGGGAGTTAGCCCTGCAGAGACCAGGAGGAGATCTCTGAGGTGGGCAGTGCAATCGCAAAGGCCCAGAGCTGAGGGAAAAAAAGGGTTTTAATCAGAACTCACAGAGTCCTAGGAGAACCAGGGTGTCTCTTAAGGACTTCCCAATCCTCCTGAAATAGGCAAAAGGGTGTCTGTGTGTTTGCATATGTGTGTGTGTGTGTGTTTCTGTGTGCATCAAGGAAAAGGACCTGTACTGTTGGTTTCAACAGACTCTCTGACATCTCCAAGATGCACAAAGAGTAAACAACAATGGCATCATTCCCTCTAGCCATGGGGGAAGAGGGTCAGGATGTCAAACATCCTGCTTTGCATGGGAAGCCTTCCCTCTGGCATCTGGGCAGCCAGGGCCCTCCCTCTTTGCCTCCCCACCAGCCCTGCGATCTGGGACACAAACAACTTCCTACTTGCTCCATCTGGTCAGAATGCCCATAGCAGATTAGAGATCCAGAGTTCCCACTGCTTTTCTCCCCTTTGGGCTTCACCAAACACTTCCAGCCTTGTCTTAGGTGGTTCCAGGCAGGAGTCTTACTCCCCAGCCTTGAGTTCTCTTTGCTCATTACCCATGCTGACCATATTGCTAAGTCAACTTCTGAGGAGAAAAGGTTTGTTTTCAAATCCCACCTCAATAGTTTCCTCACCTGAGTCATGGTCTGTTCCCACGCAGACATTCTTTCTCCGCTATCCCTGCTGCTCTCCATAGTAACCAGTTTGCGCATTTCTCCTCTGGCATCACTTAATCTCTAAGCAAACTCCCTCTTCCTCTCCTCACAGAAATGTTGCCCTTCTTGATCCATCCTTTGGGGATTCCAGGCCAGAATCGAGAGAGCCAAGCACTGCTTCTCAGTACCATTGGCAGACTCAGCTGATGTCCTGCCAGTTCTTTGCTCTCTCACAGTGAGTGCGAAAAAGCAACAGAAGCACCACGTAGCTATCCCAGTGTCTCAGTGTCCTGCCCAGCCCTTACAGATGTGCCTCTTTCTCTGTGTGGGGTTGTCCAGCCCCAGGTGGGTTAACAACAGCGGGAAATAGCCGGTCATGGCCGGGTAAGCCTCAGCCATACCCCAGGTAGGAGGTGCCTCTCCCACGTGGTTGTGGGCTCTTAGCAGTCAGTGACAATGCTGTCCTTATACCCACCAGTGCTGGGGAGTCTCTCTCGTTGGTTGACAGTTGCATCAGGGTTCTGGTCAACATGCTGTGCCTACAGAAGAGCTAGCTTTCCACTCGCGTTTCCCCAGTATTCCAGAACCTTCTCCTCGTCCTCCTTGTCTTGTTTCTCCACTCCGAGTTTGGTTTCCTCCTCACATCAGCTTGCCCTCCTTCTCTCTCCTCCTCCTTCTTCTGTTTTTGGTGTCATTCCTGTTCCCTCTGCTCTGTAGGAAGATACCCTCCCAGAAGCTGCATTTCCAGGTCCCCTCTCCTTGCCCTCAGTGTGTGAGCACTTACACTTGACACACATTGTCTGTCTCTTGCCTTGACAGGAAGACCCGAAGCTTCCTGAGGTCTGACATTGCCTCCTCACCTTCCTTCTAGTTTTTGGGTGCCAGTGTGTCCATCTCATGGGACTGTAGTGAAGATTACGTGAGATAATGTGGGTGAAGCAACTAGCACAGAGTAGGTACCAGACAGGCTAAGTTCCTCCTCTCCTTCTCTCCTTTCTGCTTCCGCTGGGGCATCTTCTCCACTCTGGCCACACACAAGTGCTGCACGATGACCAGGCTTTCTCTGTAGCTCTCTGGGCTTGCAGCATCGTAAACCAGTCACAGAGACCCCATGGACACCGAGGTTCTCACTGCGGGACCTTGCCAGCCCAGGTTGTTGGGGACTGGATCTTACCCGAGGGTGGATGCCCTCCACATTTATGCTGAATGAGTGAATGGATGATTTGAGAAAGATGACAAAAAGCCCCGATTCTGAAGCTGGAGACCTACGCGGGCTGGTGCTATAGGCCCATTCTGTGTGCTGATTCTCTTCAAAAGCCTGGGGACCACGTCAGGTCCTGCTGAGGGGAGGAGGCCAGGCCCACCTTTTCACCTGGGAGACCCACGAGTTACGTCCATGGTGAGAGCACCAGGCCTGGTGCTTCAACCTCGGGGGTGATGGGGGAGTGAGGAACCCACCACGTGCCAGGCAAAGTTGGGGTGTGGTCAGCAAAGGCTTCATGGTCCCGGCAGAGGCCAGGCCCAGCCTCCCTGTGTCCTCTCTGTCCATGTCCAGCATGCTGACTCACCAATGGTCTCCAGCCCTTGTTAGAGACCCAGGAGACCCAAACAGGCCTGACTGAGGCCTGGGGTGAGTGAGGAACTCATAACTCATATTATTGGAGCGGGGAGGGGGAAGAAAAACAAAAACCTCACTGTTTGGGTTCCTGGAATCAAGAAGTTCCTTTTGCTGCTGCCAAGTACATTATTACATTAACAAACTGATCAAAAGTCTTTCCTGACATTTCAGCTCATCTCTAAGGGACCTTTAGGTGGGAGGACTCCAAATAAAGCTTCCTTACAGCCAGAGTGGAGAAGATGCCCCAGTTCCACCTGGACACCCCTTTTCCATCCCCTTTATCTTCCTAGCAAACCCCCCACATCCATCCATTGAGACAAACGGAAACACTGTCCTGTAAAGCTTGCCCCATGCTGCACGAGTGTCACGGCTCCTTGTGACAACCACTTTGCACACATACCTCAAGGCACTGAAATGATCTGTTTAATTATTTCCTTCCACTACACTGTGAGCTTCTTGAGGGTGGAACGCCCACTTACTCCACATCCCAGCCCTGATCACCTGCCGAGTGCTGGGAACGCATGAAGAGAAAAGGCTTTGCCTTGGAGGGAGGGGCTGGATATGCTAGCCCTCCCTTCACTCAGCCCCATCTCCGCTCAGTTCCATGGCCAAGGCCACGCATCTCCAGGCCTAGAGGCCATGGAGGGACCCCTGGGGCTGACCCTACCTTCCAGGAGGGCTGCCTGCTCTGTTTTTCTGGATGTGCCCTGTCGGGCTGAACAAATACCTCATTTCACATCGCAGCCTGGGGCCTTTCCCTGAACCCAGCTCCTTAGGCCAGACCACGTACCTCACCCTTTGCTACGGTGTCTCCTGAGGTCCACACCTATGACTCTGACTTCACAAACACCAGCAGCCTCCTCTTGCCTATTGGATAAGTGACATTGCCACCCTTCTGTGGTTAGTGTCACCCCTGCTTAGAGACCGCAGCTGCTAGGCCCCCTGTCCCATCACTGTCTGCCCCTCACTGCTCGCTTTGTCCACGTAGCACAAGCTCCCTGCCTGACATGACAGGATGCACCCATTTACTAGTATGTACCTATGTATTCCGGGTCCCACCGACTAGTCTGGAGCTCCCAGGGGGAAAGGAGCCTGGTTTGCTGTCCGAGCTGAGCCCACCATCTATCGCAGTGGCTGGTGCAGAGACCTGCTCGGTGACATTTGTTAAATGAGCAAATGTCCAGACAACATGCCACCTCCCTCTTGAGCCCGAGTTCCCCATGTCCACCCTGTGCAAGGGGTGAAGTCAGTCACTGACAGGTTGGGGTGGGAAAGGGGTTGGGGATTGAGTATGGAGTAGCCAGGTTTTGAGTGGCCCTGGAGGAGAGCCACCTTGGGGTTCTGTGCCTACAGAAATCCCAGGGTAATTCGCTGTGCTCCAGCTTTCCCAAATGATGCAGGGGTCCCTGCTCCCAGCCTTAGCACCTTCCTTTGAAAGGAAGGAAAGGAACAAAGAAGTTCAGACGAATGAAAAAATATTAGGAATACTATTCAGCACCGACAACATGCCAGGCATTATCTCCCTACAGCAGCCCCAAGAGGTAGATAACTATTCCCCTGTCAAAGGTAAGGAAACAGGCCCAAGAGGTCAAACCACGTGCCCAAAGTCACTCAGCTGCCAAATGGCTGCACTGGGGATTAAAATGAGGTCTCCTCTCCCCCGAGCCCTGCTCCTTCTGT
This sequence comes from Myotis davidii, assembly GCF_000327345.1. Taxonomy (NCBI): domain Eukaryota; kingdom Metazoa; phylum Chordata; class Mammalia; order Chiroptera; family Vespertilionidae; genus Myotis; species Myotis davidii. Next base: position 1,022,915 of record NW_006290441.1, read on the forward strand.
TCTACATGACATCTTTCAATAAAGAAAGAAAAACTGAGGGCTAGAGCAGAGCATTTGGCTTCTGCCTTGTCACCCCCTTGGAGGATAGATTGCCTGGAGGTGTTCTATGAGCCGGAGGAAAAGAGCATCGGACCTCCTGATCTAACAAGCACCACAGCAGCTGGGCTGTAAATACTAGTATGTGTGCGAAGCCCACGGGGTCCCCCGAGTCAGGAATCAGCCAGCCTGAGGCCACCGGTCACACAGCCTGAGCAACACTGATTTGCAAAAGTACAGAGCTGACTTCCAGCCTGAGGGAGCCTTAGCTCTTCCCGGGAGGGCACTCAGGGCTGAGCCTGCAGGATTCAGACCCGAAGACTGATGCTGCTCCTCACTGGTCGCCTAGCACCCTGCGTCTGTGTTCCAAGAAGAGAAAAAGCCCCTCCCAACCCTTAGCCTTTCCTCCAGTTGGAAAGCTGCAGATGAAGGAAGGTCTCCCAAACCTGCGCAAGGTCAGATGAGGCAGGAAGGATGGCCCAGGCAGAGGGAACAGTTCCTGCAGAAGCACTGTAGCACCACTGACCTTGGTATACCAGTGGTCAGCAAACCGCGGCTTGCGAGCCACATGCGGCTCTTTGGCCCCTTCAGTGTGGCTCTTCCACAAAATACCGACTTCTGCGCATGGGCCACGAAGTTTCTATCACACTGTACGTGCACGCCCACACGTGGTATTTTGTAGAAGAGCCACACTCAAGGGGCCAAAGAGCCACATGTGGCTCTCAAGCCGTGGTTTGCCGACCATGGGATAGGCCAACAATGGTGGGGAAGGGGTGCTATAGCTCAGGCATTTACAGAAGCTTCGAATACTAGGATCTCAGGATCATGGGAGTTACTATCTGAGAATCACAGACTCTAGGAATCTCAGAATCTTGAAATTTGGGGCTCAGGTGATAAACTCTTGGGCTCGGTCATGAGCTTTTGGATCATCAAATTCCTAAGCTAGGCAGCACTCTGAACTCTCCAAGTCTTACGCAAAATAAGTTAACATCAGAATTCCAGTTGGCCCCCAGCTTAACTGCCAATGGCAACTGCCCTTCTCGAGCACCCACACATGGCGAGTAACAAGCACTCTGGGAAACCCTTGCCCAAACGGAGGCCCTCTTCCCTCACGTCTTGATCTTATTGCTCAGGGATTTGTATCCCAGAGAAGTTGAAACTTCTGTGTGAATGCTCCATAACTGCTTTCTAGTCGAAAAGAAGCTGAATTTGGCAGCCTAACGAGAGAGAGAGAGAGAGAGAGAGAGAGAGAGAGAGAGAGATTTGCACCCAATAAACACATCTCTGACTAGCCATTTTTATATCATTCAGAAACCAGTTCTGACCATTTTGTTGTTGAATACAGGATCTTTTGGAAAATAAGTCATTTTTATAGCAGGTGAGAGGGTATTAGTGGATGTTGAGAGCCGGCTTTGGAGACCACTAAGTGAGGAGTGCATATTTCTTGTGGGTTTTTGTGGTCACCCATGTCTGGCTATGACACAAGAGTAGACCTAGAGACAGGTGACTGTCTACTAGGTGGTAACTCTGGGGCTTTCTCTAACTTGCTAAGACTGAACTAATGCTTGGACTTCCCTGGAGGGTGTGCCACTATGCTTAGGTCCGGTGGCCATACTTATATGCCATCTGTGGGGCTCCTGGGTAGAGCTTTCCTCTCCCAAGTCCTGAGTAAGGAGAACAATTTAAGGCCATTTCACATCTTCTTCAGTATCAATTGACTTTGAAGAAGTGCAGCTATTAAAGGAGTCAGACAGCAGTGCAGCTGGTAGGTGTATTGGACAGAAGAATAAACTACATGGGAGACATTTGTAAACTGCCTAGGACTTGACAGCTTGTCTGGAATGATCTTAGAGAGGAATGCATAAAACAAGGCTAACCTCTCCCCCACCTCTAGCCCCACCCCCTACCCCCCACCCCAGGCTCAGGACTCAGGCTGGTCTATTTTGCTCTGGATCCCAGCTCACCATCATCATCATCAGCAGCAGGGCCACCTGAGTCCACAGACCCCCTCCAGATTCTTCAGGGGTGGGGGTCCGGTGGCATCTATATGCATTTATATTTTAGCTTCTCAGGTGAGTGGATGATCAGCTAAGTTCAACAGCCATCGCATCCTAATGAATAATCTCTTCTTTAAAGTGTGTTGACAAATCATTTGTGTTCAATGGCCCAAATGGCTTTAGAGGAAAGCCAGTTAATCTTCTGTTCTGGGGAACAGCTACTGTTCCCTCTTAGAGGAATAAACAGAAATGTGCTGTGCTTTTAATCTTCAAATCAGCACCATTGGAGGCAAGCAATTATTAGCACTTCTCAACAGGGGTGTCCACACTTCCTTTCCTTCAGGCAGTTGGAGGGAGTGAGTGGCAACTCTAATCCAGGTTGAGCTAAAGGGCAAGGCTGGCCTGAAACTGGGGACAGGCAGAGAGGACAAAAGGCAATGCCTTGGGGGTGTCAGGGGGAGGCATCTGGGAACTACAGGGGACAGTCCAAGGCAGTGATGGCGAACCTTTTGAGCTCGGCGTGTCAGCATGTTCAAAAACCCTAACTTAACTCTGGTGCCGTGTCACATATAGAAATTTTTGATATTTGCAACCATAGTAAAACAAAGACTTATATTTTTGATATTTATTTTATATATTTAAATGCCATTTAACAAAGAAAAATCAACCAAAAAAATGAGTTCATAGGTTCGCCATCACTGGTCCAAGGCATCAGATTTGGTACTAGCTGCGGTGTCAGGCATCCCCTGGGGCTCTCCTGCCTCCCTCTCAGCATTTCTGCCTCGATGCCCAGTTCCCTCATCTTCTCAATGATAACACAGCAGGGCCACATTCTACCTGTCCATCCAGGCCTGTTGGTTTGGGGGTCTTAGAATGCATCCCCTGCGGATAAGGAAGGACTAGTGTAAGAGCTATGCAAGGTTTCTCCAACTCAGTGCTACTGACATTTTGAGCTGGATAATTCTTTATTGTAGAGAGCTGTCCTATGCACTGTAGGGTGTTTAGCAGCCTCGATGCCTAGTAGCACCCCACCCCCCAGTTGTGCACTAAGCACTGCATCTCAGGCCCAGAAGGCCTGTCATTTAAGAGGACTCAGTGTTGTCCGGCCAGTGTGGCTCAGTGGTCAAGTTCGATTCCCAGTTAGGGCACATGGCCGGGTTGCTGGCTCAATCCCTAGGAACTAGTGTAAGAGCTATGCAAGGTTTCTCCAAAATGTCAGGCCTGTCATTTAAGAGGACTCAGTGTTGTCTGGCCAGTGAGGCTCAGTGGTCAAGTTCAATTCCCAGTCAGGGCACATGGCCGGGTTGCTGGCTCAATCCCTAGTAGGGGTATGCAGGAGGCAGCCAATCAATGGTTCTCTCTTATCATTGATGTTTCTATCTCCCTCTCCCTTCCTCTCTGAAATCAATAAAATAAATAAATAAAATAAAAAGAGGCCTCATTGTCTGGAAGAACTGAATTGGTTTCTGATCTTCTTTTTCAAAAAATCTCCCTGTTCCTTCCCCTAC
>NW_006290441.1:1026505-1047896 GCF_000327345.1 Myotis davidii
CCTCTTCCTCTCTCCACCCCCTCTTTTTCCCCTCCCTCTGTCTTTCCTTCTCCCTCTCTCCCTGACATCTCCCACCCCCTCAGTGGAGTACATCACATACCTTGTAAACATCCATTAGAATTAATGTTTCATAGGGACTGTCTTGTTCACAGTATTGCCATAGCAGCTAGATCAGTAACTGGTACATAATGAATGCCCAATATTTTCTGAATGAATGAATGAATAATGGGTGGCCTCTCCCTTCACTTCTGCCTCCCCCAAACCTGGAACAAGCCTGGGAAATGATCACCGGGGTTGTGAGGGAGGGACAGGAGCTGAACCTGGTTCTCCATAGCAAGCCTGGGTAGGCCGTTTTACAAGATGCCTGTGCAGCTGCCTTCCAAAGAGCGAAGTCCCATCGGGCATCAATTTCCTGATTCCTTTTCCTTTATGCAAGAGATAAAGGGTATCTCATTAGGTGTTTACTAGTAAAGCAGTTTAACAGCCATTGGTACCAGACTTCTCCTGCTTAGCCTGCAGTTTGTTCCTGTTAGGGTGACTTCGTGGAGCTAATTGCTTTTTATGGGAGCAGTCCAGGGGACATATATATAGGGAGGGAAGAAAGGGCTCTGTTTGACCAGGCTGGTGAATTTTGCATTTTTATTTGGCATCTAAGTCTGAAGGAAGGGGAACAGGCAAGCAGCCCACACTCAACTGGCTCTGGGAGAGGCACCTCATGGGGACGATGGAGTGGCCTGTGACCTCCTAAGACAGCGGTTCTCAACCTTGGCTGCACATTAGAATCACCTGGGAATCTTTTTAAAATCCTGATTTCTGGGCCTCGTCCTCTGGAAATTCTGTTTTTTTGTTATTAATGTTGTGGCCCCACCCCATAACAAAGAAACAGAATTTCTGGAGGATGAGGCCCAGAAATCAGGATTTTAAAAAGATTCCCAGGTGATTCTAATGTGCAGCCAAGGTTGAGAACCACTGTCCTAAGAGGTGAATAGTGTTCCTGAGCATGCTGATTGGCAGAGGTCATCCAGAGGTCAGCAGAACAGGGACTTGTGGACAGCAGGAGAGGGCTGGAGGAGCAATAGAAACAGGGTAACACCTGGCCCCGTGCAGGATGCAAATTGTATTTCTTCGTTAGAGCTGGTGCTGTCTACAGCTCTGCCATTGATTCTAAATTTGGCAAAGTCACAGAGAACAGACTTCCTACCTCCCCTTTCCTCAGCACATTAAAACAAACATGAAATACAGCCTTCCCTTTCTTTCCACAATTATACCCCTGTCATGCTCTACAAAGACATTTTATAAAAGTTATTTATAGAGATTTCAAAAATAATGAAAGGTAGCTTATGTAGAAAAAAAAGGTAAAAGACAATGTAGCTTTTAGGCTACAAGTTGAAAATCAAATCTTTAGCAAAGTTAGAAAAGCAAAAATGTTCATAGAACCCCGTGATTCATCATTATATTTGTCTCTGAGCTCCCTGGCAGCCTTGGCAAAAAGGTAAATATGATGGGTTATGAGTTTGAGTTTAGGTAAGTAAAGTTTTTTATATGTTTTTTGAGCTAAGTTCTGAGAAGTATTTATCATATATTATGTAGAATATGTAATAGGCAATATCTTGTACAATAGTTTACTAACAGATATGGAAGTACTCTTGAGATATTTTTTGCTTTGGCAGTTGACAAAGGTTGAAGGAAAAAATGAAAACCTTATTAGGTAAAGGTGTTTTGAAAAGACTGAGCCAGTGTTATCCAGGAAATTATATGCCTTTAAAAAAATTAAAAATTGTTTGGTTAGAGCTAAACAGCAGCCACTGTTTGGGATGTAGCTCTCTGAGAACAGGATTTTTCTCTTGCTGATGCCCTAGAAACTTTTATTCTAGTTCACTGTTAACAGAGCTCAGAGGTACAAAGGGGCAAGCAGCTGCTACGAGAAAGAAAGCCTTTTCATCTCTTGCTGCCGCCTTCTTAGCTGGCTCTTCTGTGTCTGAATTCATTTCCTGTGCCTCAGGAGTTCACAATCTTATTTTAACCCCAGCATCATACCGGAACAATAGGTCCTGTTTTGATAGCCTTTGTGTATAACAAACCACCCCAGAAGCTAATGGCTTAAAACAGCAACCATTCATTGGCTCATAATTCTGCAATAAGGGCTGGAGCCGTGATGCTGTGGTAGGGGCAGTTCCTTTCTGCTCTATGAGGTGTCAGCCGGGTTCCCTGTGTTCACAGTCAACCTGTGGCCAAAGGATCCAAGGTGGCTTCACTCACACCTCTGGGGCCTCGGTGGGGTAGCCTGAATGGCTGGGGCCTCTCTGGGCCTCTCATCCACAAGGACCTGGCTCTGGCTTCCTCACTTAGGGCAGCCAGAGAAGGAAAGCAGAAGCCGCAGGCCTCCCAAGGCCTGGGACTGGCAGGAGGTCCCTCCTGTTGCACCCTGTTGTCACACGGCCAGCCCAGAGTCAGTGTGTGAGGCAGCTGCACATGGCTGTGAATTCAGAGAGGTGGGGTTTGTGGGGGGTCATTTGGGGGCAGTCATCCAGCGCCCTGTCCCATCAACACCATAGAAGTGGTCCCCACAGGCAGCGACTCTCACCTGTGGAGCGAGTTACTACCCCAGTTCTCACTCCAAGTGCCATACACTCGCCACCTGATTGTCAAATATCAGGTTTTATGAGCTCTCTATTTAACATTCCCAAAAAGGACATATGAGGGGTGGACTTTGAAGTGATGACACAGCATTTTAAGAGGCCTCCTGTCAACCATACACGAAGACCTGTAAGCATGGGGCACACTGAGTTATGCTGCTCTGTGGCCAACTTCCTGACATTTGTGCGACAGTGGCATCCCCCCTGTCAGCTGTTCAATCCGAGGTCACGGGATCATTTTTAAATCAGCTAAAGTGAGCTATACAGCGTGTTGGTGGCAGCCCAAAAGTCAACTGACTTTTCTCTGGGCTGGAATGAGAATGCCTGACAGCCCCCACTGGCCCTAGATCTGGACCAGGGTCATACTGTTTAAAAAAAAATGACTTGAATGAGAATTAAGTGCATGGGCTCATGACTTTTAGAAGCTAGAAAACTGGAAGGGCTAGGTAGCAGACATTGGATAACAGAACCAGGCAGGGAAACATTTTGACTTTGGATAAACAATATCAATCTTTTAAAAAAATGAATTAAATAGAAGTAAACATACGATCCTATGTTTTAGTTCAGCACATGCATGTGCACACACAAACACAAGCATGAATACATGCACCCACCCCTGCATGAAGAGATGGGATGAGGGGGCTTCACTTAGCAGCACCATGTGGAGAGAACCTATAGGTGTTTGCTTCCAGTAAACTCACTTTGAGTCCAAAGTAGGCAAAGGTAATGTGACCTTAAACTCTAAGAATTGGGGCATAGATTCTAGAATAAGGGAGGTGATTAGTTCCCTCTATTCTCTATAGCCCAATTTACTCCAGAAGTATTGGGCCAATTTCAAGGTGCATAGATAAAGATGTTAGAGAAAAACTAACATATTTAGAAGGAAGTTCAAGATGGTATAAAGACTTGAACTCATGATATATGAGGAAATATGAGGAGGAACTAAAGATATTTGACCTAGAGAAATCCTTAACAAGAACTGAAGGGTGGTCTTCAACTCGAAATGCTTGTCTTATGGAAGGGGGACTTGGTCTGCTCTCTGTGGCCACACAATAAGGCTTGGGCCAATGAGTGGAAGGTTGAGAGACCCTGGCACTTGAGGGCAAGAGAAAAAAGAACATGTCATAGTTGGTGTAACTCCATGAGGAATGATCCTGTCACTGGAGGGGCTGGAGGATTGCTCATCAGGATAGACAGAGGGGTTCACACCTTTGATGGATAATTGGTTCAAAACTAACTTAATATCCTGTCCAACTCACTCTGAGGTCTTGGGATTCATAGGGACTTGCTCAAGGTCACAGAGCAGGTTAGTAGCTGTCCAGGACCAGAGGCTCCGGCCTCCCTCTCAGCATTTCTGCCTTGGATGCCTGGTTTCCTCACCTCTGCAATGGTAACTCAAGCAGGGGTACCCTCCTTCCAGCCTTTGGTTTGGGCAGTTTCATGTGTAAAAGGACTTGAAGTCAATGTCTGTAGGAGGGCTTACCATTCTGGCAGTGACCATCATGCCTCTTTGTCCTCCTGGCACGAGGCCCTTGCACGCATTCATATCTTCTGTTTGGCCACCGCGGCCTTGTTGCTTGCAGACTTCTATCCTGGGGTCAGGGCAGAGGAGGAAGAGATGGCTCTGGATGAGAGATTATGAAGAAGGCCTTGTCAACCAGAGATGGATCTCCGTCCCTTCCAACTCCCAGTGATGGAAACTGTGAGGCAGGAAGGAGGGAGATAACTTTTTTTTAGCATTTACTGTGTGTTATGCATTTTTCACACGTCAATTCCATTTAATCCTCGTAACAACCTAGTTTTCTAGGACCGCAAAGTACAAAGCACCACAAACTGGGTGGTTTTGAACACAGAAATCTATTGTCTCTCAGTCCTAGAATACAAACTAGAGGCGTAGGCAGGGCCATGCTCCCTCTGAAGGTGGCAGGGAAGGATCTGTTCCAGGCTTCTCTCCTAGCGCCTTGTGAGCTCAGGTGTTCCTTGGCTGGCAGATGGCATCTTCTCTATGTCTCCTCACCTGTCTTCCTTCTGTGCATGCCTAACTCCGTATCCATCTATCATATTGAATTAGGGCCTAATGCCTTTATCTTAACTTGGTTAAATCTGCAAAGACTCTAATTCCAAATGAGGTCATATTCTGAGGTACAGGGGGTTAGACTTCAGCATATCTTTTTGGGGGGACACAATTCAACCCATAACAGTTCACCCTATAGTCATCCCAAGTTCATGTCCTTCCAATATGCAAAATAAACTCACCCCATCCAAACTTCCTCATGGACATCCAGAGTTGGTTTAGTAAAGCAGACGTATAATGCAGTGCTGTTGACTCTAACCACTGTCCTGCTACACTCTGCTGCTGCCATGGGGCACACCTACCATGCACCTGGCATTGTGCCAGCTGCTTCGTACCCTTCTCTCACACCTAGTGGGCTGCTTACATGGTGGGGCCCTGACTGGGCACCAAGGGACACGTAGCTCCTACCATTCATTCTCTAATAAGGAGGGGGCTCAGCCCCAGTGGGTCTGTCCAGGGCCTGGCTGAGAAGGTGGGAGGAAGGGTGATTGAGAGGCAGGTACTGAGAACATAGGAAAAGAGTGGGACTCAAGTTGTGGGGAGGTGCTGTGGTCACAGGTGGGAGAATGTGGCCCACTCAGGTCATCATTTGTTGCCTGCGCTGCTGTGGAGAACAGAGTGGATGTGGCTGCTGTGCTCTCCCCAGTGGAGGGGCGAGGGGCCCTGCTGGGTTGCTCAGGCCCCACTTACAGTTATGAAGAAGCAGGGGACTCAGTGTGTAGCCAGGCCCAGCAACAGCAGGCAGCAAACCAATGCAGCTGCTCACAGGGCACAGCTCCTGGTCACGCACGTCCTGGAGAGATGGAGACCCAGCAGGAGTGGGTCCTGGGCTGCCAGCTCTGAAGATGCAGCTTTCCCTCAGGATTAGGGGAGGACTGTGGAGGGCACTGGGTTGAAGGAGCTGGTGAGAAGAATGTGGGTTTTGCCATCTTTAGACCCGGCTTAAAAGCATACGCTGCCCCTCACACACTGTATGACATTGGGGAAGTTCATAAACCCTTCTCAGTCTCATTTTCCCGTGGGCTCATTGTAAAGATTAAATCATCAATGTGTGTAGGCATGTGATCCTATGCAAGTTGCTGGGCTCCATAAGTGCTATTTTCACCTCGATTTTCCCCTTCAAATCTGAGCTGCACTGGCCATCTGGGGAACACCAAGGAAGACCAAGGAGGGGAATGGACCCTCCAGCCTCTCTCTGGGGGTCATTTCTCCACAAAAGGAGGTATGTTTTGATCATTCTTATTATGCTAACAATACGCTTTCTCCCTCACAGAGGAGCTGAAGGAGAAGCTGACAGAGTATGTGGACAAGGTGAATGGCCAGAAGCCGGGTTTCATCAAAGTCGTGCGCCACAGCAAGCAGGAGGGCCTCATCCGCTCCCGGGTCAGTGGCTGGAGGGCGGCCACTGCCCCTGTAGTGGCACTCTTCGATGCCCATGTGGAGTTCAATGTGGGCTGGTAAGTGCCCATCAGGAGAGGAGGGTGGTCCAGGAGCTTCGACTCAGATGGGTGCAAAGCATGCTGGGATCTCAGTCATGTGGGGGTAGGCAGAGAATTCTGGGAACAGATGAGATATGGGTATATGAGTGACTATGCAAGGGCTGCCCCTTCAGGGTGGGGAGGGTCAGGGGTCAATAGGGTCAACACACAGTGTCTAAAGGATACGGTGACATGAGGCTTGACTCTGGCTGGCGTGGTCGTCCAGGGGACATGATCTGGCAGAAGGGTAAATGCTACGGGCAAAGCAGAGAGTGCCAGCCTGGCTAGGGACAGGGCTGCAACTCCCCGGAAAGTGAGAGCTGGACCAGACATGAGACAGAAGCCCAACCACACCAACGAACCAAGGGCTAGTGGGCAGAGGGAGATAAGGTGGTTTGATGTCACCAGTGCCCTCAGTTCCCCAAAGGCCAGGCCAGTGGTAGCTCAATATGGCAGATTCTCCCTCCTGGTGAAACTCGGTCTTAGGAAACCTTTATTGCTCTGGCCACCGCTGCTGTGAGGGGGGAAGAGAACACACACAAGCCTTCAATAGTGTCATCTGAGCAGGGTGGGGCACTTGATACCGACATCCCTCCAGGCCAGAGGGTGCCTGTGACCCCTGTGTGTGACTTTGCAGAGAGCCTGGGCATGGGAGGACCAGGCACTGGGAATGGCTGAGGGAACCCCCCTCCTGACCACTATGCCTGATGGCGCTGGGTCTGCTCTCCTCCCAGACTCCAGGTGCCACCCTGCCTCTCTGGAGTGGGGTGAAGAGTGCCATTTAGCAGGAAGGAGCAGCCGGGCGTGCACGCAGCATGCCTGGATTTGGGCAGACTTTTACATAACAGGCCGAATTAAGATTGCAGTGCGGCCGTTTTTCATAGTTGAAGTCCCTGCTTGCCATTTGTGACTATTTAAAAGGCATTTTCGTTGGATTTATAGCCAGGAGAGGAGAGGGACACTTACTATTTCAAGCTGATTTAAATAAACAATTACGCAACAATTCATTATTAATGAGAAGCTTATCATTACTCTCTACAAACACTTTACTTGCCTGGTGCCCATAAGGGCTTCTGGCTCCCGGGAAGCCAGACCTGCCACCTCTCCTTGGGCAGAGGCGAACATGTGGGGAAGGGTGGGGTACCCCAGGCAGCATGAAGTAAGTTTGTTCTCACCCCTGTCTCTGCTATCCTCATCTGCCTGTTTCCTAGTTAATGTGCTAAATTTGAGCAAAATCAAAGCCCGTGTTGAAAGCTTCCCAGGGAACCTCAGATCTGTTTCTTCTTTCAGTCTTGATATTTTTTTCTAGTGAAAAAAAAAAAATGAAAGCAAGCAGACACATGGATGTAAGGCACTAAGCATCTCTCAGCTCAGCCCAGGAGGTGCTAAGGAGTGTCTGGGCCTCTTGCCAGCCCAGAAGTATGGGGGTTGGGAGGCTGGCTGTTAGGGCCCCTGCCCAGGAGGAGAGCAGCGCTCCCCTGGAGGAGATGTCCAGGTGTCTTTCCCTCTTTCCGCAGGGGAGGGAGCTTTAGGAGTCGTCAATCTGGTGTCTCTTCACCTTGGAGGCTGTAACCCCTCTCTCCCTCCCTCCTGCTCAGGGCTGAACCTGTACTCACCCGCATAAAGGAGAACCGGAAGCGGATCATCTCACCATCGTTTGACAACATCAAATATGACAACTTTGAGATAGAAGAGTACCCGCTGGCCGCCCAGGGCTTTGACTGGGAGCTGTGGTGCCGCTACCTAAACCCCCCCAAGGCCTGGTGGAAGCTGGAGAACTCCACGGCCCCGATCAGGTACAGCATCCTTACCTGTGATCTCTCTGCCTCGTCCTCCAGGGCAGGACCTCCCCTCCCAGCACAACCCTTATTCCCCAAACTCCAGTCCCATCATGGGATGGTGGGTGGGGTGAGGTGAGCGGTGGTGGAAAGGAATTACAAGTGACCTCCAGTCACTCACTGCTCACCAGCTCTGTGATCTCTTTTCAAAGAGCCATGGCTCCCAGATTCATTCAGAGGCTCACAGTTACTCATTCCAGCACATCACTGCGGGGCACCTGCTGGGAGCCAACTACTATCTACGCTAGGTGCTTGGGATCCAGAGTGATTAAGAGTCAATCCCTGCCAGCAAAATCCTGAAGTCGAGTAAAGACAGACACAACAATTGGAATAACAAATTATTCCACCACGCTGGTGGAAACCGCAAGGAAAGTAGGGAGAATCCTTTGCTGAGAGTGTAGCATCTGCACTTGTTTCTAAGGGCAAGTAGGAGATCGCAGGCTTAGGCTGGAGGCATCCATATGCGAAGGAGCAGAGTGAGTTCCTGGGCACAGAGCAGGTTCAAAGAGAGCAGCCTGAGGCCACGAGGCTGGAGGGGAGGAGAGGCAGGACCAGACCTCACAGCACCGCTTAGGCCTTGCTGATGTTTGAGCGTATCCTTTAGGACTCAGACGAAAGGAGCTTCAAACTGCATTTCAAAGGTCCCAAACTCTTTCAGCCTTTGCTGCTACCTTTATAGACCCCCGAATGACTCCCATGTGCAGCCTGTTTTATGAATCAGAACTCCTGAAACAGCCATCCCCACAAGCCCTTGTTTCTGTCTGGTTAATCACAGATCAGGCGCTTTTGTGCTCCCTGCAAAGGGCTGCCTGTTAAACGCACAGACACACCAGAAGGTGGCCTAGGGACAGTCCCTGGAATGAAAGAGATTAGAAACTCGATGTCACTTTGTATTACATGAGGAAGGAAGATTATGAAAAGTGTAATTGAGGGGGTGATTATTATCTAAGATCACATCTTCCTTGCCAGAAGAAAAAACACACACTGTATTCATATTTAAAACAGGATGGAAGAGAACTCCACCTGGCTCTCCTGTGCTTATCTCGACTACCTATCTGTTAAGCCCCTGCCACAATTTTGTGTTGTTCGATATTTGCTTGGAGGTCCCTGTGTGCAAGGACCTTTTACACACATGGTCTTATTTGCTCCTCATCAACCTGGTGACAGCTATTTTGTCATCTCTGCTTCATAAGATGAGGAGAGCAAGTCTGATGAAGGAGAACGGCCCTGCCAAAGGCTCTGGCCAGTGGATCCAGGATCCAAACCCAGGTCACCTAGATCCCATGCTTAGTTGTCATCCCCCTAGTCACCCACCCTGAGCTCAGGCCTAGGGTGGCTGAGTTCTGCCCAGGTCTGTTGATCTTTGGAGGGAAATACGCCACCACGTAATAAGCATTCTTACAGACGCCTGCACTGATGTTAGCTGCTTCAGCCTGGTCTTCGTAAACCCGCATTCTGGATCCTTCACAAAGAATAGCATCTCACACTCACATTTTCCTTCCCCTGCTTGCTAGCAAGACCTTGGCTGAGAGAAAGTATACTAATGGAGAAAACATCCCTGCTTTTTTGTTTGTTCGTTTGTTTGTTTTTTAATATATTTTATTGATTTTTTACAGAGAGGAAGGGAGAGAGATAGTTAGAAATATCGATGAGAGAGAAACATCGATCAGCTGCCTCCTGCACATCTCCTACTGGGGATGTGCCCGCAACCCAGGTACATGCCCTTGACCGGAATCGAACCTGGGACCTTTCAGTCCGCAGGCCGATGCTCTATCCACTGAGCCAAACCGGTTTCGGCAACATCCCTGGTTTTATCCCTAGATAAAGACAGCTCCGCAGAAAGTTGTGGGTTATATAAATGTATCATGCCCACCTGGGCCCGTTTCCATGGGCTGTACTTTGGTGCTTTGTCCACACACGACATAAGCTTCAGGAAGGGCCCAGAGGTATCTTCTGCTGCGTTCTGCAGGGGTGTCTTTGAGATAGTTTTTCACTGTGACCTGAAGTGACTGACCTCTTAAAGAAGACTGACATCAGAGATTTCTCGCAACTTCACTGCCAGTCAAAGAAAGCCTTGCTATTCCTGAGGAATTAGTAACGCTATTTCCACATGGGACCCATAAATCTTACTTCTAAGACCAGGGATGCTCATGTTCACTTCAGCCACCAGGAAGCTCGGGGTCTACTTTGTGAATCCACTTGAAGAAGGACCTAATGCTGCACATGCATTCTAACTGGCCCCCAACTTCATTGTGAATTTTTTATCTTTTCAGACACTTATCTATTTTATTTTCCATGTATTTTACATTTTTCTTGTAAGCTATTTCTAATTTGGGGGGAATGAGACAAGGTATAAATTAACACAACTTTCAAGCTGACTGAGCCCACTTACTACCCTCGCTGGTTAATAAGTGACGGACTGCCTGAGGTGGCCTGTGCTCTTTCCTTGACAGGGTCTGGCCAGGTGGGGAAGGCTCCGTCCAGTATGTCCAGCGGTGCCAGCTCAGTTCAGCACTGCAGGCATGCTGAGGGAAAGGCTGAGTACCCACTCTGCCCGCCTGCTGGGCTTATGTCTTAAGTCACCATGATTTACAGAGGGGATTCTCTGGGCTTTTGTAATGGGCAAGTGCCTCTTTTAAAATGATCTTTTGAGTACCAATTATGTCCCAGAGGATTTCAATACTTAATTTCATCCTGTGAGGTTATATAGTGGATTCTATTTCATAGATGTGGAATCAGAGGCTCAAAGAGGCTAGGGAACTTCTCTCAGAGGAACAACCATGATGGGGATTTTTTCCAAGGCACTCACTTCCAAGGCCAGGGTCAAGCGTCTCCCACAAGAGCAGGAATTCACTCTGCTTAGGAGAAGTGGTTGAGGTGGACTGACCACCCTACATACCTGCCATCTAGGGAAGGTGAAGCCATTCAGAATAAAATGCTGTGATTGAAAGGAGGAGGGACAGGGGCCCCCAGGCTCCAGTCTCCGCCTGAGCAGCCTCCTGCATCAGTATTTTCCAAAGACATAGCCCACAGAATAGCTGTTTCCCCACGTGGATGAGTTTCCACTTTCAAAGATGGGTCGATTTGCATGTGATTACCAGTTTTCTCATTGCTGAAGACTCTTCATTTCTCCTTTTATTCTCTTCCCCTCCAAATCCTTCAGCCACCAGCTGATAGGTTGCTACACAGGACTAGAAATGGTAGCTGTGTGCAGTGGAACAATGCAGAGTCATGGCTCCCAGCAGAGAAGCAGCCCACACACCCTCATGCTGATTGACCTAATGTGGGTCACTCCTGGTAAAGTTCCTTGCTGGGCATCCACACAGCCGGTGAGCCCCACACTCATGCTCACCAAGGAAAGGCCTTCCGGCTGCTGGACCCACTAACTGTGGATGTGTAGCTCCAGCCTAAGACCCATGCTGAATTCTAGACCAGGTGTCTTATCTCAGGCCTACCTGTTGGATATCTCCCCATGGGCACCTTAGACCAGTGTTCCCAGCAAGGAATACTTCTTGCTTCTGAAGCCAGCTTCTTCTCTGTACCCAATTTTGATGTGTGGCCCCACCCTACCATCACCCAAGCCAGAAAGCCAGCTGCCATCCAGATTCCCCCCTCGCTCTTACCTCCATAGTTCATCTATTTCAGAGTTCTGCTGATTTTATAGTAAAATATGTCTTTAGACAATCCCTATCTCCACTCTTGGTCCAGGTCTTCATCATTTCCAGGGCTAGCTGGATATAGCAACAGGCTTCCTAACTGGATTCCTAATTTCCATACAATCTCCTACAATCTGACTTCCCTCAGCTGCTCAAGGATTAAAACACAGATCTTTAAAAACACAGATCTGCTCATACCACTGTCTGCTTAAAGTTTCTCAGGGACCCTCCTTTGTCTATAGATAAAATCCAAATTATTTACCATGCTAGCCAATGCCCCAGCTAACTTTTCTAAGTGGACCAAGGTTGGCATGCAGAACCCAAGTTGGGGAAGGGTGAGAAAGTTGGCAGGGCGCCCGGGTAGAAACAGAGACTGGCTGTGCAGTTCCAAGTTCAGGGGCCAGGGCAACTATAGATACAGACGTTCAACCCAGCCTGGCAGGCTGAGCACCACTTCTGTGGGCTAACACAAATGCAAGCACCAGGGGGACTGATGGCTGGTCCCAGGACAGGAGCTGGCTGCTACAGCCCTGCTGAAATAGTCTCCCTGGGGCAGCTGGTGAGGGTAGACCTATGAGGGCCGCTCAGAGAACCAGCTCTGCACCAGCTTTGGCAGCAAAGGAAGGAAAAAGACCAGCTCCTCTTGGTGGGAAGGTACCACTGCTCTCACTCCCTTGGCAGCACCATGAGACAGCCCTCTGCTAACCTGGCCCACCTCCCCTCACCTCTGCAGGAGCCCAGCCCTCATTGGATGCTTCATTGTGGACCGCCAGTACTTCCAGGAGATTGGCTTACTGGATGAAGGCATGGAAGTCTATGGAGGCGAGAACGTGGAGCTCGGGATCAGGGTGAGCTGGGATTCTCACTCATAGCACTTGGCTCAGCTCCCCAAAGAGTGAATGAGTCTAGGGCAGCGGTTCTCAACCTGTGGGTTGTGACCCCTTTGGGGGTTGAACGACGCTTTCACAGGGGTCGCCTAAATACATCCTGCATATCAGATATTTACATTATGATTCGTAACAGTAGCAAAATTACAGTTATGAAGTAGCAATGAAAATAATTTTGTGGTTGGGGGTCACCATAACATGAGGAGCTGAATTAAAGGGTCGCGGCATTAGGAAGGTTGAGAACCAGTGGTCTAGGGGGTGGAGAAATGGGGCTCAAGGTTGAGGGTCATGTACAGATTCTGAATGTCCATTCACTAAGCTTGGTTTATCTGTATGCAATCAGCACTGAATGGAATGAGGTAGTGACACAGGATGGCACCTACAGAATTTTCAGGAAGAAAATGACTTCAGAGACTGCATGGTTGGGGGTGGGGACATGGAAGAGTTGAGGTCCCAACTCAAGGGAACAACCTCTTTGTGAAAACCAAACATATGCTCCTCCGGAGTGAGCAAAAGTTGTGCTCCAGGCATCAAAGGCTGGATGAACAAGATTGACACTCAGAGTCACCTCCCCTTGGGAATCTCTCTCTCTGATATTCTCTGTTTCCTCCACAGTGGCCCCTAAAGTCCTAAAGCCTTTGTCGAGAGAGCTACAGGGAAATAAACTCATGGGATATAAACAGCAAAACATTCCATGCTGGTCAGACCCTCAGACCCGTTCATGCCTCATACCATTTTCTGGAGATGGCCCCAATCCCACCTCAAAACATGGGGCCCTTCACAGCCATCACTGCATGGTGTGAATCCTCAATAGACACCATTTAGTTTCTCCCCCTAGAGGAACATTTTCTAGGCTCTTCCCCTTTCCCTGGGCCCATGAAAAGATGCCGGGGGTCTTAATCCGGCATCAAGAAGGGTTCAGCAATCTGGAGAAGGTGCTGTGCACAAATTAAATAAGAGTCCAGAGATGAAACATAATTTTGAAAGGCATTATAGGGAGTCAGAGAAGACTTAGCTAAAGAAAACCAAGTTCTCCTTGTCTCAGGACCCCTTGCTATTTATTAACACAATTTGTCCTAAGGCAATGTGGAGATATACAGGTACAGAATCCATTCTCAGATTAGGGAATTGCCTTTGGCTGTTCAGGTGTTTGGCCAGTAGCAGGCAATAACATGTAGATTGAGATGCCCTGAGCTGTCTGGCAGCAAGCAATTACCCTTTTCAGGTTTGGGGAAATGCCCTTGCCACTCCAGATGAATCAACCCTGCTGACATGCTGGAACTGGCTTCCGGCAAGAAGATAATTCCAAAATGAACCCCTCCCCATGTCTGATGGCATGCACAGGTCCCCTGGTGGTTGGCAAGAATGGGATGATGGATACAACAAAGGACCTGGTCCTAGGGGGCAGCCCCTGCCTCTGTCTAGGTTGTGATCCTATGAAAAACCCAACATTCAAGCTGTGGCTGGTCCCTTCAGTGGTCCCCACTGTCCTCTCCATGGGATCTTTAAGCAGCCTGACACATCCATGCACTCACTGTCAGCCCCCATGCACACTGCACCGATGCCTGGCTGGCTCCTACCGGTGATCCACTCTCACACCTTTGGCCTTAGTGTCTGTCTGTGCCTGGTGTCTCCAGTTTCTAATATTCAGTTCCTACTCAGGGACTTCAGCTTGGACATACTTTCCGGTCAACTCTGACCCCCTTAGCCCTCCCACCCCCTGGACAGCCTGCTGGTCCCGCACATCCTCCACCTTGCCCTGAGGGGAGACTGGGCACCTCCAGTGAGCATCTCACATCACCTGCAGTGGCCTGACAGGTACTGTGTGAGCTGGACTTGTTCCCCAGACTGAACACTAGGGCTTTGAGGCCTGGAAGCAGGAGCAGCTTCTCTGAAGAAGAGCTGAGAAAACACTTCCTGACAACTGTATTCCCTGAACCTGAGACAGTGCTTTGGAGGCAGTCAAATGCACAGGCTTATTGGGGAGCTAATATATTCATAGAGGGCAGTGCCTGCATAACCACCTCATTTTTAAAGCTGTCCCTACACCAGTCATTTATCTGCCACCTGCGTCCTAACCATCTCATTTCAGCGCTGCTCCTGGATAAATGCTTGCCCCCAAACATAATCTTTTTCACTAGGAGTTGCTGCCAGGAATTGGCTGAGCGAGCAGGTTAGCCTCTAGTCACTTATGCTCTCTGGGTAAAAATATCTGGAACGGAGAAAGGAATTAGATTTGTGAACTCTGCTTCCAACATGTCTGTGAGTCAATCACGGAGTGATGGGAGATTTCTGGCTTCCCCTTGCCTAGGTTATAAAGCTGTTCCGAGCATGGGCCTGGGTAAGCCTGTCAAATACTTGTTCAAAATCTTTGGTGGTTTCGTGTTCAGGGTGTAAAATACAGTGCAAAATGTTGCCTCGCTGGTTTTTCCTTCATTTCTTCCCTCCTACTTTACGGAGATGAAGTGTCATCGGAGCTGAAGGAAAGGTGGCTTTTAAAGCAGGGACCCAACAACTTGTTGGCTGGCAGAGCTGAGAACAGAGGTGGGGCTAGTTCATTTGAATTCTCGTTCCCTTTGTAAAGAACATGGAATTGCTGAGCATCTCTAAAATAAATGTTCACGTTTTGTGTGGTTGTCAGTGTTTTTCTTTTATGTTTTATAAGTTAATATCTCTGAACCTCCCTTTCCTCTTCTAGGATTTCCCATCAATTACCCCACAGGATTGTGTGTGAAAATGAGAGACATTGCTTTTCTCACCTCATTTAGTCAGAGGCCACTATTCAAGGTCCTTACCCATCTGGAACACAGAAATAGTGTCATTTGCACAATTATTCAGTACCCGCTCTGTGCCAGCAATTGTGCTAGGCATTTTGCTTATGTCATCCACCTATAAAACACCCTAAAAAGTAGCTGCTATTGTAATATTCCTTTTTTTCAGATGAGGAAATTGTGAAATTAAGAGCTTACATATCATCTCAAGGTCATACAATTTATAAGATGGGGAGAAAGAGCCCAACCCCAGGTCTTTGTGATTTGAAAGACTAGATAGTTATACCACAGTGATCTAGAGATAAAAGCCCTTATAACATCCAAAAAAAGGTATTACAATGTCCTCGCAGCAATTACCTTCTACTTTATTCATTATCCTGTCTGCTGAGTTTCCATTTAAAAGCTTATTCTTATCTTGCAATCATTTCTAATGTGTTTTTTTTTAAAAAAAAAAAAATAACACCTTATGATTTCTAAGTTCACAACTTAGTGGGAGAAGGAAAAGAGCTACTATGGCCAAGCAGAATGAGAAGAGTGGGAAATAAGAGCTGATGTGTAGAATTCATAACAATTGCATAATTGATGGCTATGAAAGTGCTAGGATATGTAAGAAAGCATTTGAAAGCTGGAAAGGAATTAAGAAATTGTTAGACAATGTTATGGGTGGAATTGCATCCCCTCAAAAATATGCTGAAGTTCTAACCCCTTGTACCTGTGAATATGATCTTAGTTGGAAACAGGGTCTTTGCAGATGTAATTAGCTTAAGGTGAGGTCATAGTGATTTAGGGTGGACCCTAATCCAACATTACAGGGTCTTTATGAGAGACACACAGGGAAGATGACCATGAGAATATGGAGGCAGAGAATGGAGTTATGTTGCCACAAGTCAAGGAATGCCTGAGGCCACCAGAAGATGAAAGAAGGAGCCTTCTTTTAAGGAAGGTTTCTTCCCTCGAAGTTTTGGAGGGATCATGGCCAATACCTGAATTTAGACATCTAGCCTCTGGAACTGTGAGAGAACACATTTCTGGGTTTTTAGGTGATCCAGCTTATGGTACTTTGTTATCACAGCCCAAGGAAACTAATATAGAGACCAATAATTAAGGGAAAGTAGGAACCTAGAGAAAGCCTGAGTCTGTTCTATTTGAAGAATCTAGTGACTTCAAGATTGTTTTCTCAATTTCATAGAGTACAGGAACAGAATACAAAGCCCAAGGCTTGCCCAAGATAAAGAGTGTAACAACATATCCTCCCTACACACACACACACACACACACACACACACACACACACACACACACACAGCTCCCATAAAGCTGGGACTCCATAGGTCAATGATCTCAGTATAAAGATGAATTAGAGATACTCCCATTCTCACCCTCTCAGTCTTCTGCTGGGAAGATAGGAAAAAAATTGTCCTCTATGAATCCTTCCCTTGGATTTATAACTTAAAATCAAAATACTTCCTTGTCCAGAAAACCTCAAGAATAGTATTTAGCTTAAAGTTGCTGGAAGTTCTTAGGCATCTGCAAAAGTGTGTACAAGTTCTCTCTGGGGAAAGACCCCTTTAACTCGGGCCACAGACTTCCCACAGCTAGAGTTCCAAGGGATATGCAGTCACTTAAAACCACAGACACACACACACACACACACACACACACACACACACACACACAGATAGAGATGAAAGAAAGCACCCAGAGCAAACACCAGCAAAAGCCAAATTTGATCCACAACGTCTTCAGGTATTGAATCTATCAGACAGGATATAAAATAAGTTGTGTAATATATTTAAATAAAAGTTTTAACACATTTAAAATATGAATAAGAAGCAAGAGACTATAAAAAGATCAGTCATATTAGGATAAAATAGAATTTCAAGCATGAAAAATATTAAAAATAATAAAAATAAAATTAAAAACTTAATGGATGTATTAAACAGTTAGACAGACATTGTTAAAGGAAAGAAATTAGTAAACTGGAAAATAGACCTGAAGAAATTATTTAAAATCAGCGTAGGATGATAAAGAAAAAAAGAGGTTGAGAGACATTTAAAATTGAGGGAGAGGATCTAGTATTTTAGAATTCCAAATGGAGAGGATAAAATGAAAGGATGAGACAAAAGCAATATTTAAATAGATCATCACTGAAAATATGTCAAAACTGGTGAAAGACCAGTCTTTAGGTTCACAAAGTCAATCTATCCCAAGCATGATAAATACAGATATATTCACCCCCAGACATATCGATGAAACTACAGAATGCCAAAGACAAAGAGAAGATAGACCAACTAAAGATTGATGGTAGAGAAACATTTGACTTCTCCGTGGCAATAATGGTCCAGAAGACCATTAAATACTATTTTAAGTATGTTGAGAGAAAATAATTATCAAATTATATATGTATGCTTAATAAAATATCTTTCAAAAACTAAGGCAAAAAAGAAAGTCATTTTTTGCTTCACGAACACTGAAAGAGTTGCCACTAAAAGGCAAATAAAATTATAAAGGATATACTTTAAAATACAGAAAATGATCCCAGAAGGTAAATAAATAAAAGAAAAATAATAAGCTCATACAAGACATATGTGTAAATCTAAAGAAATAGTGATGGTATATAGCACAATAGAAATGGTTTATGGGGTTGCGTTATTTACAATAGCTAAAATCTGGAAACAGCTCAAGTGCCCATCAGTAGATGAGTGGATTAAAAAGCTGTGGTACATTTACACCATGGAATACTACGTGGCTGTAAAAATGAAGGATCTATTACAGTTTGTGACAGCATGGAGGGACCTGGAGATTATTATACTAAGCAAAAAAAGCCAGTTAAAGAAAGACAAATATCACATGCCCTCACTTATATATGGAATCTAATGAACAAAGTAAACTGACCAACAAAATAGGTGCAGAGGCATGGATGCATGAAACAGACTGACAGACTTCAGAGAGAAGGCAGTGGAGGAAAGAGGAAGAGATTAACTAAAAAGATATATGCATATATGCATAGCCTATGAGCACAAACAATAGTGTGGAGAAGGCCTGGGTTAGAGCAGGGGCTGGGTAGAGAGGCAGAAAGGAGGAGGAATGGGAGGCATCTATAATACTGTCAACAATAAGTAAAACTAAAAAATAATGAATTAAAAAAATTGAAAACTACAATGCAAAATAATTGCAAATAAATTGGGAGGGATGAATGTAATAAAGGTGTTCTCAAATGCCTATATTGTTAATAAGGATACTAGTTGACTTTAAGTTTTAATATAATAAGCATATTAAAAGTTCTAGAGGAGCCATAAAAATCAGAGATGTAGAAACCCTAGCTTTCAAAATATTAGAGGGGGAAAATTAAATATGAAAATAATAAGAAAAAGAGAAATAAAACAGGTGGTACAAAGAAAAAACATAAGATGGTAAAAATAAATCCAAATATCAGTAAATACACTAAATTTGCATGGACTAAATTAAAAGACAGATAGTTTTAGACTAGATTTTTCAAACTATCTGTAAGCTATTTTTAAGAAACATGTCTGAAGTATATAATACAGAAAGGTTTAAATCTAAATGGATGGAAAATGTTATAACAGGCAAATGCCAGTCCAAAGAAAATTGCTGTAGTTATATTAATATAAGAAAAAATACTAATATGACATGCTTTAGTATAAGTAAAGGAGATTTCTACAAAATAATAATTTGTGCAATTCATCAGAAATACATAATAATTATAAGCTTTTATGCACCTAGTTCTACAACCTTAATTTATATAAACTAAAAATTAACAGAATTATAAGGCATAGACATCTTCACTAAGATGGTGGAGGATTTAAATAAATTCCTCCAAGTAATTGATCGACCAACACAACAGTTTGAATCTAATGGGCACACATAGAACACTGCATCTAACAACTACAAGATTTAATAAATTTCAAGGGATCAACATCATGTAGACCATGTTCTCTAACCACAATGGAATTAAATGAACAGTCCATAACCAAAAATTATAGACAAAGCAGTATTTTTGGAAATTGTGAAACACTTCTCAATAACTCACACATCAAAGAAGAGAAATTAAATTGTAAATTTGGAAGTATTTTTAACTGAATGATAACACATATACTACATATCACATTATATGAAATGCAGTTAAACTAGTACTTAAGAGAAATTGTATAGCATCTCATTCTTGTATAAGAAAGAAAAGCTGAAAGTTAATGAGCTAAATATACAATATAAATAGTTAGAAAAAATAAGGATAAAACTAGATGGAAATAATAAAAAGGTAACAGAAATTAATGAAATAGAATTATATATTAGAAAGGACTGATAAAGCCAAGGCTTGGTTCTTTTAAAAACTAATCAAAATGACAAACTTTTAGCAGGAGAGGAGACGGGAGTCGAGGGGAGAGGAGGGTAGAAGAGGCGAGGAGAAACTAACAAATAACAATATGAAAAAATTGGTAGGAAAATATAGCTTATGAAACTGACACAGGAAGAAATAAAAACAAAAATTATCCTATAACCATTAAAGAAGTTGAATCTGTAGTTTAAAGTATTCTCATAAATAAAAAATTTTCTCACAAATGAAAAACTAAGTCAGGTGGTTATACCATCAAGCACTACTTCACTTTTAAAGAACAAAATATTCCAACTCATGCAAATTATTTGAACACAGAATGCAGAATAGATACTAAGTGACCAAAAGCATAGCAGCCTGGATCTCTTTCTTCCAGGACCAAACATTCAGACAGATCCCCAGGTTTACAGCGCAGTTGTTGATCTTATTAAGTCCCAAGTCATAAAGAAAAGTCTAAATTATATTCTATATACTCTGTTCAATAAGACAAAAGATGCACATACATATCTAAAGGTTTCTTTGGGAAATGTAAAACTTGTTAAACTTCAGATATTGAAAGAGACCACTCCTTCATTATGTGGAATTGACAAAGGAAAACTGATCTGGAAACCTAGCCTATTTATAATTCCTTGAAATTAATTTTTTTAATATAAACAACAGTTGTCTCCAGTTTTCTGGAATGGAAACCATAGAGGTAGGAGGGGGAGAGAAAGCCTGGCATCACGACTGGGCCAGTGGCCTACTGGGTGTCCAGAGCAGGCATTCAGATGAAAGAGACTCCTCCTCCCCATCTTGCCCAAGATGTAGACGGATCTTGACTGGACTGAGCTCTTTGGACTGTATCACAGAGAAGAAGTGACCAGGCAGGGCTCTCTGTTGGACACCCACTGGGGCATATCTGCAACTCACTGACTCTTTGGATGTCTTGCATGTCTCCCTTATGGGTTCTTGGCATTTTAGAGTCTCTACCTTCAAACATGTATTTTCATCTGTCTCTTTAGAATATGGTCTGTTATTATAATCCCTCTTAAACAGCTTTTCACCCTCCAGGCTGACTGACCTTTTACCATCTGCTGGATATTTCTCTTTATTCTGGCTCACCCACATTACCCAAGCCCTAGTGCCGGCCTTGCCACTCTTGCTTAGCCTCACCATAAGTCTGACTGGGTGGAGGACAGCTCCCTGTGAGTGATTCTGCCCCGACACCCTATAAAGCTGAGCAACGTCCAGAACAAGAGGAAGTCCAGCCGACTTGCTCCATGTTTGACCTTGGGGTCACCAAGGAATTGTTAAAGGTTCTCTTCATCCGGGTATCTTTATCTAATAGCTTAATGAAGCAGAAATTTGCATTTGAGATTTCTCAATACCTCAAAGAGTGGCTTTATTTTAAATCGGTGACATCTTCCTATTGTCCTAGTCTGCCAGTTTTCATCCCCTCTCTTAAGTCTTCTTTCACAGCCATGGAGTATCTAGGATCTCTGCATGGCATGCCCTGGGAAATGCCAGAGGCCATTGCACAGGGCCTCAGGGATGAAAGAAGCAAGAAGGTATGGACACAGTGGGAGGAATAGACTTTACAAACTTCATAGTCACCAGTATCGGGGATGTCTTAGTCCCTGGACTAGGTTCATCTGTGGCTCCTCTATCCTCTAAGGAACAATGGCAATGCCTTTCATACATATTTTCAAAAATCTTTC
>NW_006290441.1:1047990-1051959 GCF_000327345.1 Myotis davidii
TACAAAATCCCCGTTAAATGCACACAGCAATCAAGTGCTGTAGGCAAGCCAGATATCATTACCCTATAATGTTTTAAGATTAAAAATGTTTATGTGGACCAAAAAAGTTAATTCATTCTCATACTTTGTTATCTCAATATTATAGTCATTATTTTAACAATAAAGATAACAAGAAATCAATTTAAGTGCTTTGCACACTATGAAGTGTTTTATCTATACTATACAAAACATGATCATATCTATTATATGTGTAGATACATGTTGTATAAGTACACTATCATATAGTTTATATAGTGATTTACTTTTTTAAACATTCTTTAATTTATATTATTATGGTCCTACTGAACTTTTTATTCAGATAACACTTAGGAATCTATATTGTAAGCAAAGAAATCTGACTCAGGATAACTGAAAGAGAAAAGGGATTTATCACAGGCCATTGGATATCTCAAATAATTAACGAGAAGTCTAGAGAAGCTGATGCTGAAATCAAGCCAAAATCGAGACTAGATAGCAGGGACCATAGCCAATGCCAAGTGGTAACCATGGTCTATTTAGGATAAATAGATCATTGCCCTGACTAGATGTCCTACTACTGGATACTAAGCACCATTCCTCAGGTATTGGTTATATTCACCAGGATTCTGAGTCCTGAGTGAGAGCCTACTGTTGGCTAAACCTCAGTTATACATACATGTTGTAGTTTCCAGGGGACAGGGACCAGTCACATATGCCTCCTTGCAGCTTCCAGAGGCCCAAGAATTACACATTACACAGTCCCTAATATAGGAAGGGGATTTAAACTTAAGTGTCCTCTACAACAAGTAATATAATATCTCGGGTAGTATGCTCTATATTCTGGATATTTTATCATAAATGGGATTTTTTAACAACCTCTTTATTATGGACAATTTCATCTGTATGCAAAAATAGAAATAATAATGTAATCAATCCCTCTGTGTCAATCACATAGTTTGAACACATTTTAAAACTCATAGCCTGTTTGATTTTAATCTCTATCCCAATCCAATCCTCCCCCAACTCTAGTTATTTTGAAGCAATCCCCATACATTATATCATGGAAAAGTACCTTAATATGTATCCAAAATAAATGAGAACTTTTTAAGAAAGAAAAAAAAAAACATGACCACAATACTATTTTTAGTCCTAAAAGTATTGAAAAGAATTCCCTAATACCATCAAATATTCAGTGTTCGTTTCTTAATTCTCTCCTAAGTTTTTGTTTGGTTATACTATTTGTTTGCTTGAGTCAAGATCCAATTGTTAATATATCTTTTCAAGTGTTTATTAATCTACTATATTTCTCCTCCATGTGTTTTGTTCCTCCTTGTAATTTATTTTTTTTAAAGATCAGGCCATGCCCTAACTGGTTTGGCTCAGTGGATAGAGTGTCGGCCTGTGGACTGAAGGGTCCCAGGTTTGAATCCAGTCAAGGGCATGTACCTTGGTTGCAGGCACGTCCCCAGTAGGGGGTGTGCAGGAGGCAGCTGATCGATGTTTTTCTCTCATTGATATTTCTAAACTCTCTATCCCTCTCCCGTCCTCTCTGTAAAAAAATCAATAAAATATATTTAAAAAATAAATAAAAGATCAGGCCATTTGTCCTATAGAGACTCCCACGGTCTAGATTTTCTCAATTGTGTTCCCCTAAAGTCATTTAACATGTCCCTCTGTCCCATAAATTTCTTCTAAATTGGTAGTTAGATCTAGAGATGTAGGTTCAGTTTTGCAGCAAGGATATTTCATAGGCAATGTTTTCATACTTTCATCACGTAGCACACGATGCCTATCTGTCTACCCATTTGTGATGCTAACCGTCATTGCTGATTATTGCCCAGATCCAATAATTCATTAGGGATGGCAAAATGATGACATTTTCATTTTACTTCTCCTTCCTCATTTATCAGCTGGAATAACTGCTGGTGCACAATCACCTATTCTTTGGTTGCTGGGAAGTACGACCAAGTTCATTTAAAAACATCAGAATAAATAATTCTATAACAGCTTTCAAAGTGTTGAATTGATTTTTCACCACCTTCCAAAAAGGAACATTTCATTTTTAGCATTTTTCATGTCATTATGAATTTTCATATATTTGATGTACCTCAGTTCATTACATTTAACATCCTTATTGTTTTGCAAATTTTCACTTTTGGCCATTGAGAGTCTATTGACATTAGTTCTGAGTCCTTTTGCTTCTTTGCCGGCGTCCCTGCCAGCAGCAGTGTTCCAGGCTCACCTGTGCAGTTCCTGCTCCTGACCAGTGGTCAGCCAGTTCCCTAAGGAGCCCAGCTGTCGAGTGAGCAGTGCTGTTTACAACTCCATCCAGGGCTGCATATTGCTACTGGCTTGGTCCATGTTTCTAGGTCTTTTCAGTAGTCAGAGCTAGAAATTATCTTTGTAGAAATAAAGTACTCCAGGCGTTCGTGGTGATCTCTCTGGTGCAAATTTAGAACTACTGGGTTGTTACTTAACCTTATCCATCTTATATCTACATTTCCTCTCTCCCATGCTGAAATTTCTGGGATTTAATGATACCAACATATTTACTTGTTTGTTTTATTCCTCGGTATGCACACAACTGTCTCAGAACAGTTTAATATTTTTTTGCATTTCTTTTTGTCTAGGTTATATTCCACTAGAGATATACTGTCAAATGACTGTAATTTAAAGTCACCTGGAATAGTTCCTCACTGTATGGTTATCTTACCGACCTAATACACAGGCCCATTTGTCTCATTTTGCTTTTAATTTTTAGGAATAGATTTTTTTCATATTTAACTTTTTGTCACTATTAAATATTTACATAATTCCAAAGTGAAATCTGTAAAAGACAGTGTCTTCAGAAAAATATACCTCTATCACTGCCCTTGCCATCCTGTTTCCTTATTACCTGTACAAAAATATTTTGTTTTTTCTGTTTTACTTTGTACTTTAAAAACTACAGTCATGTATGGCATACTGACCCTTCTGTCAAGGATGAACCACATAAATGATGTTGATCACATAAGATTATGATGGAGCTGAAAAATTCCTATCGCCTTGTGGCATAGCAGCCATGATGTCATAGCACAATGCATTACTCATGTGTTTGTGGTGATGCTGGTGTGAACACACCTACTACATGACCAGTCACACAAAAGTATCACACATACAATGACGTACAGTACATAATACTTGATAATGATAATAACAAACAATTTTGTTACTGGTTTATGTATTTGCTAGTCTATTCTTTTTATCTTTATCTTAGAGTATACTCTTTCTACTTAAAAAAAATATTTCTGTATACTCTGTCAGCAGCCTCATATCATATGTCTTGTGTGGTGTACGATCGCATCAATTTCTCTTGCGCTTGATTTAATCTCGTGTTTTGTTCAGTAACATGCTGTTCAGGCTTGTAGCCTAGGAGCAATAGACTGTACCATGCAACCTAGGTGTGTAGAAGGCTGTACCATGCAGGTTTGTGTAAGCGCACTCTATGATGTGCACACAAGGATGAAATCGCCTAATGACACATTTCTCAGGAGGTATCCGTTGTTAAGTGGAGCAGGACTATATAAGTAAATATGTACATATAGTCACCTATCTCTTTCTTAGATAAATGGTAGTATACTATGCACACTTTTCACTACCTTGTTGTTATTTTCATGATGTATATTTTTGCTGAAGATCACTTTATAATAGTATAAATATATGTTTCTCATTGCTTTTCTGTGGCTGCATATTACTCCAGTGTGGGACCATTCCGTAGTTTATGCTACCAGTTTCCTTTTGAGGACATATGCTATGATTAATAGTATTGTGAACATATTTTTTATATTTTACTAGGTTATCATCTTAATAGATTACTACAGATGGAATTGTGAGGTCAAAAGGCAAATGCATGTGTAATTTTGCTAGACCTCGTCAAATATCTCTCCTGACGGGCAATGCTTTTTTGTCCTA
>NW_006290441.1:1052020-1057979 GCF_000327345.1 Myotis davidii
CAGCCAACCAACCTATGTTATTGAATATTTGGGGTTCCGCCAATCTGACAGATGAAAAATGGCTTTCAGAGTAGTTTTCATTTGCATTTCTCTTATGAAGAGCTAGGTTGAGTAGCTTTTCATATGATTAAGGCCATTTACATTTCTTTTCTCTATGAACTTTTCATATCTTTGGCCCATTTTCCTGTAGAATTGTTAGTCTTTTCTCTATTTTTAGCATCTCTTTAACATTAGGGGTGGTAATTTTTTGCATGTCATATACATTGCAAATATTTTCTCCCAGTTTGTGACTTATCTTTTGATTTTGCTTCTGGTGATTTTGTCATGCAAAGGCTTTTTCTTTTTAATGTAAACAATTGTACCAGTCTTTTTCCTTCTTGCTTCCAGAATTCAGTCATAGAAAAACTTACCCACTGTCAGGTTATGGAGGTTTTCACCTATGTTTTCTTCTAATATTTGTATGATTATAATTTTTACATCTTAATCTCTATTTTATTCAGAATTTATCCTGATGTATGGTATAAGGAATGGACCCAAGATCTTATTTTTCTGTATAACCATCCAGTTACCCTCACACCTTCTATTTGAATAACATCTCGTCTTCACTGGTTTGTAATACTACCTTTATGATACACTAAATCACCATACATATTTGAATCTGTTTCTGGATTTTACATTCTGGTTCCATTGATATGTTGGTGTATTCATGTATTAATATCACACAATATCAATTATATGGGCTTTATGTTATGTTTGTAAGTCCAAACTTACAAATGTTTGATGTCATGTTATGTTTGCAAATTGGATTCTCCATGTTTGTATCATGGAGGTCTTGAATTCAAAGGAGGAGAAGATGTGTAAGAGACACAAACATCATCTTTCCCTCTTACTTCCCGACTAGACTTTACAAACTTGATGCCAGGAATTCTGGGCACTTAATTTTTTCATACTGATACTTGGAACATAGTATGTGCTCAGTTAACAGGTTTTGAATTGGAATGCCAGTGAAATGTAAGAGAATATATTCTACAATATAAGATCAGAGCTATGAACAGTGGAAATGGAAGCTGTAATGGATTTAGTTATCCATTCAATTCAAGAAACAGATATTAGGACCATTTTTTAAAAAAGAAATGCCTAATGGGATAGTGAGCTGCCTATAATTGGACCTGTTTAAGGCATGGCCACCTCTCTGTATTACTAGAAAGACAGATGAGATTTATGATCATAATACTGAGTTAACAGTAATGTAGCAGTAATTGTGTGTGAGCTACTGTCCTAAGTGCTTTAGTGTAACTTACTCCTTGCAACAACCCTGTGATTCGGGTACTTACATTACCCCCAGTAACAGGTGGATACACTGAAGCACAAAGAGGTGATTTAACTTGCCCTCTGTCCAATGACTGGTAAATGGTAAAGCTGAAATTTGAAGACATTGTGCCTTACATAGGTAGGCGCCGTGTAGTGGCCTTCAGTAAGACAAAATTTCTCATGATCTCCTGTGGGTTCATTCACATATTTACTCATTCATTTATTCTTTAAATACCCACTTGCTGGTGCTGGGAAACTAGAGGTGAATGACATAAACCCTGCCTTTCAGTGGCTGTTTGTCTAAATGGAGAGACAACCACCTTACCGTCTTCTAAGTACCGGTCTAATAGAAGATTATAGAAATGTCATGAGCTTAAACAGGATGTTTCGACCCCTCCCTCCACGTTGACTTCAGGGACCTCTGTGTTACTGATCCACCAATGGCAACTGTAGTGAATACACAATTCAGAAAATATGTACACAATCTTTCTTGCAATATTCTTTAAAAAATATTTAAAGCAAGCAGTTACCCTTTTTCCAAACTATGAGTAATAATAGTCAACACAAATTAAAGTGACAAATAAAAGCGAACACAGTAAACATTTTTAAAATTGAAAAATTGATTGAAGAAATGAGTAGTAGCATCATTTTCATCTGCAAAATTTGATTCAGGAAAACTAAACTTGGTTGAAATCACAACCATAAAAGAAAACTCTGTGATGGAGGCCATAATTGTAAAATGTGATGTGGGTTTAAAAATACTGATGGATGAATTATACCTTAATTGTTAAATCAATGCAAAAGAAGTGTTAACCTCAATGAAAAAATCCAGTAAAATAAAACTGGAAATTACCATAAAAGGAAATGGATTTTTATAACATTATACAGAAAATTGACCAAGAGTATTAAATTGCCTTAGTACCATTTACTCCAGAAAATACTTTCTGTATGGGAATTTATCACTGTGAATATAGTTTTTTTGTTATTTTAAAAATATTTTTTATTGGTTTTAGAGATGAAGGGGGAGAGAGAGAAACATCAATGATAAGAGAGAATCTTTGATCGGCTGCCTCCTGCACACCCCATACTGGGGATCAAGCCCACCACCCACGTATGTGCCCTGAATGGGAATCAAACCATGACCTCTTGCTTCATAGGTCAACATTCAACCACTGAACCACGCTGGCTGGGCTGTGAGTATAGTTTTGATTAAAGCACTAGCATGGCATAACCCACTCAGGGTCAAAAAAGTAGGGATGAAAGCACCTGTATGTATTGAAGTAGCTCCTGGGACAGAGTGACCACTGGACACATGGACGTTGGGTCAGGTGTCACAGCTGAGGTGGCAGTTAGGGTAGGTGCCAAGGAATGAGTGTGTGTTCTTCAGGCAGGAAAAAGGACAGGCACTCCGAAGAGTCAGAGTAATGTGTAGATTGACAGCTGAGAAGGAGCGTGACTGGCTAAACTGTATGGCTGGGAACCAGAGTCTGTAACAGGACAGGGGTTAAAGCAGAAGGGCAGAGACAAAAGAGAAGAGGTAGAGCTAACAGAATAGGGGGGGGGCGGGGGGAGGATTGGTCATTGGCAACCAGAAGGCAGCCTTTGGTGGGCTCTTTGCTCATCCTGGCTTGTCCAACATTTTCATCAGTGACTTCAGTAAAAGAAAAAGTGTACTTATGGTAGATGACCTGGGGCCAAGAGAGTTCAGACACTTCTTGGGCACCAATACTGGCATTTCTCAGTCTGAAATATCTAAGATTTGGCTTAGTGACATAACTCTTGGACAACAGAAAGAGGTTATTATTTCATAAGCAGATACATATTCACAGTTGTTATAAGTATTAGGCCATAGTCTGGAAGATGATGATGATGATAACAGTGATGATGATGATAGTGATGATTATCATGATTATGATGATAACAAGAACTCCCAGTTATTGTGTACTAGTGGCCCATAACCTTGTATATATTATCTCATTACTTTTTATAATAGCCCTGTGAACTCCATGTTGTTATCCCCATTTTGTGAATTAGGAACCTGGAGGTAACAGGATTAAACACTTCCCAAGATCACTCAAGATTAGAACCAACCTGCTTGGTTTCCAGGCTCATGCCTTCTCTCTGTGTCATGTTGCTTATCCACCTCTACTTTCAGGGTTTGAAATCATCCATGGCATACAGTTCAATTTCACGGGCTAACCTGGGCCAACATTGCTTCGGGAAATGGTCACAGTTCTGTTTCAGTGCTCAATGAATCAGCTCAAATCCCTCATGGGGGCTGGAGCCAGGGTTCGATAATACCACACAATGTCTTCGCCTGAGCTCGCAGTAGACTCCAAAACTGGAGCGGGTGCCCTAGCCGGTCTGGCTCAGTGGACAGAGCATCAGCCTGTGGACTGAAGGATCACAGGTTTGATTCCAGTCAAGGACACATGCCTGGGTTGCAGGTTCAGTCCCCAGTAGGAGGCCTGTAGGAGGCAGCGGATCAATGATTCTCTCTCATCATTGGTGTTTCTATCTCTCTCTCCTTCTCCATTCCTCTCTGAAATCAATATAAAGTTGAAAGAAAGAAGAGAGAGAGAGAGAGAGAGAGAGAGAGAGAGAGAGAGAGAGAGAGAAGAGAGAGAAAGAAAAAGAAAGAAAGAAAGAAAGAAAGAAAGAAAGAAAGAAAGAAAGAAAGAAAGAAAGAAAGAAAGAAAGAAAAAGTAAAAGCAAAGTTTAAAAAACAAAACAAAACTGGAGCGGGTGATAGAGACAAGAGCTGAGCCAAAAGCCAGAGTCCCGAGTCAGAAAGGAGGTAGACTGAGGAGCTGACAAAAGAGAGAAGCCAGAAACAAACTGAAAGTCGGAACCCTGGGTTCGGGGGCCACAGACACAGAGGAGGAAAAGGAAGCGCATCAGGTCTGTAGCAACTGCCTAGAACAGGCATCACCATGATTTGAGACTTTTTACAAAATATATTTAGGGCTGAAGGGCTAGAGACTTTGCTGAAATTCCCAGTAAAAAAGGTTCAGGCAGGTTAATATGTGCGTATCTAGCCTGCTGTGACCTTGGACTTGGAGGTGTCAGTAATCCCAGCTCACTGCTAGCATCATGGCTGAGGAAGATGATTAAAAACACTGGCTATCACCGTTTCAGGCAAATCAGCTGTTCTCTGCCAGCACAGTCAGAGAGACTTGAGGAGGAAGAGACGGGGTGTGGGCACTGGCATCCCTGCTCAGCTGAGAGGGTCTCAGGAAACCACCAGATGCAACATCTCATAGAAAGGCCACAAGCAGGTTCTCTACCTCCCGTCCCCGGAGACAGAGAAAATTAAACTCCTTACATGGGATTTTAGTCTTTGGTTGCTTCTAAATGTTAAGGTTAGTCAAAGCTAGCTGGAGGAATAACACATCCGTGTGTGTGTATGTGTGTGTGTGTGTGTGTGTGTGTGTGTGTGTGTGTGTGTGTGTGTGTTTTGTGTGGGTGAAGACAGTGAGCCCTGCCACTGTTTTGTATCATTTTATCATGAATTGGCATCTGCTCTGGCATTGTCCTTCAGCCGCTGTCATGGGGTGAAACCTTCAGAAGGCTGACAACTGTGCAATAGAATAAGTGTTCCTCTATGAAGTCTCCTGAGGCCAAGGTTTCAGCACAGTTTTCAAGTTTGTGGGCTTTTATGCTTTCTAAGGGAAATTTCCCGGTGACTCAAAGCTTTAGCTGACGCGTCACCCACATGTTCCCTTAGCATTGTGTTGCATATTAATTAATAATGGTTTCAGTTACCACTGAAGGTCAAGACCTAGCCTTTCCTGCTCCTTATAAATGAGCTATTAAAGATCCGACAAAGACCGCATTGAAATTTCAAGTCCAGATCATGGGAGATTTGGGGGTGCCATTGGCTAAGAAAGGGGTATTTGGGGTAGAGACTTGTTTAGGGAGCAGGGGGAAATGAGAGTGAGTTTGATATTAAAAACAGCAATTTGGAAGTTATTTTGGAAATAATCAAAAGCGAGCATTATTCATCTATCTATTCACTAAAAGTGAACATTTATTATGCTGCTTGTGCTGTGAACTTGGCATTAGGATACAGAGCAATGTAGTATCTGGATCATGACTTCAATAGGAAGTCAGAAATACATAACTTAAGGTCAAGAGAAGACTCAGATGTGAGACAAGGGGAGCAGGTGCCCTCTGTGTGCCCATTGAAGGTAAGAGGAAAGAGGAGCCCAGTAAGGATGAAAGTTTGGACTGAGAAGAGACTTTAGAATTGAGTGTGGGCACAGGAAATGGAGAACAGGGGCAGAGTGGTACCCAGATTATACCACTCTGGGGAGTTAAGAGCTAGATTGCTGGAAAATCACAGATATCCGGGGAAGGCAGCATTTCAGGAGTACAATTATCATGCTAAGATGAATAGTAATGATAAGAGCTACCATTCAGCAAACATTTTTGCTCAGTGAATTTATTTATTTAATGCCGGGTACAGTGCTGAGCACCGGGTGTGCAGTGATGAACAGGAGAGTAGGCTGTGCCTTCAGAGAGCTTACATTCTGTTGAGTTTTATGCTATATGTCATTCCTCCTCCAAAGGCTAGAATTATTATCCTCATTTTACAGATACAAACACCGAGGCTCAGAGAGATTGGGCCGCTCGCCCAGGTTGTACA
>NW_006290441.1:1058038-1059992 GCF_000327345.1 Myotis davidii
TCTGGTGACAAGACCTCTATATCCCCACCCTGTGCTATGAGAGTGTGAGTGAGAAAGGGCATGCCAATGTAGCCGGGAGAAGCCCTTGGAAGGCAGAGGTGGAGTCAACAGCTGGTGACTTCAGACAGACTCACGGGGCCAGGCAGGGTGTGGCGAGGGATTGAAAGGAGGCAGAGTTTAGAGAGTTTATCTATGAATGGAGGGAAAGGGAGTCACTGAAAATGTTGACTCCGTGCCGGCTTACAGGGCCATGGGAAAGTATGGACTTGACCTTGAGAGAGTGGTTGAGATTTTAGTGTCCTTCTAGTTGGTCAGCTGTAGTTGGCCCTGCTCTCAGAATGTGAGACATTAGGTGTGGCCTCCTGGGACCATGGGCCTGAAATTCCCCAGTCCCTTGAGCTCTGAGCAACTTGGGGCCCATGAGGCCTAAACCTCTAGGATTTGGGGGACTTTCCTGCTTGTGATCTCCATGTATGAGGGAAGCTTGGTGCCCCAAGCAGCCAGGAACCAACCAGTCTGCCATGCCCGGCAGCAAAGGCACCTGACAGCGTGGGAGGAAGGCGTCTCTGCCATAGCACATTGTCTCCTGCACACTCTCCACAATTACAAACCAGCCTCCAAACAGAGCAGCTTAACAGTACGTTGTAAAAGTTTTATGGTGAGTAAAGATAAGTGCAAAATTAGCCCCTGAAGAACACAGCAATTAAAAAGTACAAAATGAAGCAACTCGCTAGAGTGGCGGGGAGCCGAAGAGGGAGCACACGGTAGACAAGTTTTCTCTGGAAGGGGCTTCACAATCGAGGTTTTTAAATTGTGTTCAGTGAGGGAGCCATAGGAGAAGGAACTTTAATAAACTGCATGGGAGAGGTAATAATAAAGAGTTTTTAGACTCAGACTGAAGGAAATTTTTATTTCCTTAACCCCTTCCCCGGCAGAAACGTGTATACTCGTTTTCACAAAATGTTCTTTTTCAGTTGTCGACGAGTATACTAAGAAAATATGGTAAAAAAATATGGTTTATAGGAAGACGAGTTACAAACTGTTTTCATAACCAGCATCAAAAATACTATATAGAGCCAAAATAAAAAAATTAGTCTGAAAAGAAACGGTTTTAACAAAAAAATTGTTGGGGAAGGGGTTAAAAAAAATTGGGACCAATGGGGGGGCGGGGGGGGAAATGGCAACAAAGGCCATTATTGGGACAATGAATGAAATTTGACAATAGACTGTAAATTAGATAAAAAGCAATGTATCAAGTTTAATTTCCTTACTGAGGGGAAAAAAGCAAAAATAAGCAAATAAATAAATAAATGAACATGGGAGTCAGCAATGTATGTCAAAGCTCTGGCGGGTCATTCTCTCTCTCTCCTGTTTGTTTTCTTTGAGTCTGCCTACTGTTTTGTATCATGCCCTGAAAGGGAGGTTTTTGCTACCATCACATGGTGGTTCTAATCTTCCAAGGAAGGACCACCAGGCAAGGCCAGGATTAGCATCTCAAAATGACTGACAGAAACTGAGCCTGGGCTTCTCTCTCTTCTCTCCCCGCCCCTCTTTTTCCTCCTCCTGTTTTATCATCACCGTCATTGTCATTATCATCATCATTCAGACACTGGTTTTCCTTTGACAGGGCCTGATATTCATATATCTGAAATTGCAGACGGGGAAGACAGAAGCATTTATTCCCATTACACACGCTCTTTGCTTTGTAAGCCATGCAAGGGGAGGGATCCCTAGGAGGAAAGTTTTCCAGTGCTTGTCAGTGATGATTTACAGAAATGATCCCTACACACAAGTTTTTCTGTTGAGCAAGGCTTACCTCAGGGGTCCTCAAACTACGGCCCTCGGGCCACATGCAAATACAAATATTATATTTGTTCCCGTTTTGTTTTTTTACTTCAAAATAAGATATGTGCAGTGTGCATAGGAATTTGTTCATAGTTTTTTTTAAAACTAT
>NW_006290441.1:1060136-1065922 GCF_000327345.1 Myotis davidii
TACTCCTTTAGGTTCTCTCTCTCTCTCTCTCTCTCTCTCTCTCTCTCTCTCTCTCTCTCTCCTGTCTAGTTTTGGGCAATCCAAGGGACAGGTCCCTGGTCCCTTTTCCTCCTTGGGGTACCTCCCAGCAGTGGTGGACTGCCCCACTTTATTCTTTACGTCTGCTTCAGATCCTGCTCACCAGGGCATGAAGGGCCTAATGACTTGCTTAGTTTTCACTGCGGCCATGTAGAGAAGTCATGGAGTAGGAGGGAGAAAATAGTGGTAATATTGTGATTTCAAGACAGATACTTATTTTGAATTTTAATGTTTCTGAAATCAGATTTGACATACATTTGGCATATCTTCATACATAGTAAATATATAAATAAATTACAATTTATTATCCAAACCAGAACAATTCTGAGAGTGAAAGGGGTTTCTGTTAATAATTATACTGGAACGACAGGTATAAACCAGTATTGTCATGGGCAAACCAGAACATATGGTCACACGACTTATAATTTTATGTGCCCATTTAATGCAGTTCATTCACTTGACATTATTTGTTAGGTGCCTCCCATGTGTGGCATTGGGTATACAGTGTTTAACATGGGCATATAATGTGTAAAAGGTAAACACAGCCCTTTCCTCTTGGAGGAGCTAATGGTATAATGAGACAGACAGCTGATAAAAGGGGGTAAAAAATAAATATATAGTTACAAATTGCAATAAGTGCTGTATTGGATAACTTGAGCTGCCGTAACAGCATACCACAGGCTAGGTGGTTTAAGCACTAGGAATTTACTTTCTCACAGTTCTGTAGGTGAGAAGTCTGAGATCAAGATGCCAGTGTGCCTAACCAATGGACATAGACAACAGGGGGGTGAGGGCATGGGAGGGGCAAAGAGGGATAAGGACACATATGTAATACCTTAATCAATAAAGAAATTTAAAAAAAGATGCCAGTGTGGTCGGGTTCTGGTGAGAGTCCTCTTCCTGACTTTCAGACCACCTGCCACCTTCTCGCTGTGTTCTTAAATGGTAGAGAGAATGCTCTAATGTCTCTTCCTTTTCTTATAAGGAGGCCAGTTCTGCCTGATCAGGGCCTCACCCTATACCCTCCTTTAACCTTAACCACCTTTTTAAACTTTCTTTCTCCAGTACAGTCACCTGAGGGTTAGGGCTTTGACATGTGAATTGGATGGGGACACAATTTAGTCCATAGCAAGTACTACAATGGAAAACATAGAATATAAGTTCCAGAAAGTCGGGAATCTTGTATGTTTTGTCCTGTGACGAAATTCCTATCTCATACAACAGTGCCTGGCACATAGTAAGTGCTCGATAAATAACTGTCGACTTGAATTAAAGCAGAGAAAGGACATGATCTGATTTATAATTTTACAAGATGGATTGAAGGTCAACAGGGTTGGAGCAAAGAGACTTGTTAGGAGGCTGTTGATAGAGTTGTCCACACAAAAATAATAGCACTTGGACCAGGATGTTGGCTGTGCAGATTGAGAGATGTGATTAAATTAGCTATATTTAGGAGGTAGAACTGACTGCATTTGCTGATGTAATTGGATGTGGAGGGAGAGGAAGATGACATAATTATGGATGAATTACATTATTTATGTAGGTTTCAGGCTTGGGCTATTAGGTGGATGAGGGGAAGACTAAAGGACAGATGGGGAGGTAGGGAAGGAAATAAAGAACTTGGTTGGGGACAAGGTAAGTTTATGGCACCTGAGAGACATATAGGGAGGGTGATGTGTAGGCAGTTGGATACATAAATCTTCAGCTCAGAGGAAGATAATATTGTATGTTAGAAGGTGAAATGAGTTGCCTAAAGTCACCAACCCAGCAAATGGGAAATGTGAGCTTTGATCCCAAGACTGTTGAACCCCAAAGTCTGTGCTTGTAACCACAATGACCTTCTATTTTCCAAGGAGCACAGGTCTTGGAGGCATTTTCTACTCTCCTTCTAAATTAGCATCTAACCTTGAACCTCAGTTTCCTCACCCAGGAAAGGATGGGAGGCGATGTCAGTTCCCCTATAGTTCCACAATACTCCAGTGCTGATCTCTTTTGTAAATCCATTTTTTAATGTGAGTTTTCTATAAGTGCCTTTCAGAGATGATACCCAAGCTGAAAATTCATTCTGATGTGTATAAAAAGGGCAGATCTCTTTTGGCAAGGACCCCGCACCCCAGCTTTCTTAATCTGAATTCCAGTGGAGTAAGAGGAAAGCTCCATGAAACAAATATAATTTCTGAGAGGACGCTCAGCTTCTCAGAATCATTTTTATCATCTGAATGATTACCTCGAAGGTCCCATGGAGCCGAATGTGGGGGTAATGCTTGGGTCGGACACATAGCTTCCCCTAATGTCTGCACCAGGGTCTGCCAGACTGCCACAGTTCCTCACCTATGCTGGCTCAGTGACACCTGAGTTACCCGGCCCCACTGTGCTGGGGTGACAGAACAGTGATTCTTGGTTTTTCTGCATTTCAAAAAAGACCCCCCTGAACTATGGTGAGCCAGCGTCACACTTTTGAGGGGGCATATGATATGGGCAGCCCATTTGAATTTGATTGGGACATGCTAATGAGCCATTGATATGTGTGAGATTTGTTTCTGATTAGATTAAACTTCTGAGAGAATAAAGAAACAGCCACTGATTAAAGACATAAAGAGGAAACACTTTAAATGAGTAAGTGGTTCATCTGCATATAGAAAAGTATAAATTAAACATAGTCCAGGGGACCAGATCTGAATAGCAGCTGGATAGAGCGAGCTTTTCTGAATACGGCCACAAAGAAGGCGCTCACGGCAATTCAAAGGGGCTTAACTCGCCAGAGAGGGCTCTGAACACTCCCAAGGAAATGGAAAAGACTCTCAGATGAGGGATGGGAAGGGTTTTATTTGGATTTCAGAAAATTGCTCCCCAAGTCCCTGTTATATTCAAGCTCATTATCATTCTCTGGTAGCACCAGTGATGGTCATGGAGTCAGAGAGCCTAGTTCCAAACAAATACATGATTAGAGTAAACTGTACATGGGTCAATGGGACCCTGATTTGGAATTTGGCCAATACTTCTGCCTCTTGGGGCTGCTATAGCTTTGCTTCCATGGAAATGCCTGGACCCCCTAGCCAGCCTTCCCCACCTCCCTGGCTCATTCTGAGATGGTGGAGCTGCCACAGGGCTGCTGTCTATGGCTGCCTGAGGAATCCCTAGCCATGCATGACCTCCAAGCTGTGGCCTTTTCTTTTCCTCCCTGCTGACTTCTTCCAGGTCTTCTGACCTCTGCCCTGGTTCTGGACTTGAACCAGACTCTAACCTGCAGCCTGTTCTACTCGGGTCCTCACACCCTCCTACCCCTGGCAGCTTCCTCTCTCATCCCTTGGGACTAAATCTACTCTCTGATTGCCCGCTAAATCTTCAGCCTCTAGGAGGTCCTTCTCTGAACTGACTCATCACCTGGATTTGGGGAGCTGTCACTTTCTGGACCATCTCTTCTCAGGCCTGGAACCTTCTGCCACAAAGTCCCACCCAATAGACTGAATCCCTGGTTCCAGTGCTACAGGGCCCAAGCCCAGGCCCCTCTGGTCACCTTGGTTCTTTGCACACTGGCAGATTGAAATAATCAGGAAAATGATCACAGGCTGCAGTAGCAGCTCCCAAACCCCAGAGGCTTAACCTAGGACAAGTTTTTCCTACTCATATCACAGTCCCCTGGGCAGCTATTTTCCAAGTGGTGACCGAGGGACTCAGGTTGCTTCCTTTGTGGGTTCCCTATCTTTGAACTTCAAGGTCATCCTGGCTTAAACATCCAGGAGATTGGGAGGGAAAGGGATAGAAATTCTTACGGGTTTCCCACACTAGATACTTACCCACCTTGGCCAGGAAGTGACAGCTGTCATTTCCTCTCTCATTCCATTGGCCTGAGTTGCTCACATGGTCCCTCATGACTGCAAGGGAGTCTGGAAGATGTAGAGGAGCATGCAGGTATTAGTGAATGACAGGGGTCTGCCATACCCTTGTAGATCACCCTTCTCCTGTCTCTGCTTCTCTAACCCCAGTATGTTCAGGCTTGACTTCTTTCTTTTCTTCATTTTTGTCTTGAGTTAAACTTAGCCTGACTTTAGACAGTATTAATAAGGCCTGTTGGCTGGTAGGAGATTTGACATCATCATGAATAAACTCTCCTTGGTTGGAACCATGAAAGGATGCCTTCCAAGCTCAATGGCCACGTTTGCCAAGAGATCTTCATGAACTCTCCCATGAGGAAGTGAACTCCCATAGCCCCAGTCTTTATAGTCAGAGCATTAGGGTCCGAGGAAGAGCTGGATCCTCTGTACATGATGGGCTAGCGTGCTGAGCTTGGTGCCATCGCTGCCCCTGGGTTTCCTGTAGGTAAGCAGCTATTTCAACAAAGCTCCAGTCCCTGTAAAACTGCCTTTTAACATTTTCTTCAGGAAAAGCGTCCAGACATTCCAGCCCCACTGGTCCCTCCTTGGAATTCTGCCAGGTGACTTCCCCTGCTGCCTTCTGATAGTTAAGAAGAATCCCTTTCACATAGGGAAGCTGCTTTGGGTGCTTCTTAGGGTCGATCCAAAACCAGACCCCATCAGAGATACCTTCCAGGAAAAAGCACCCCAGTTTCCCCAAGCAGTGGCCTGTCCAGAGACTTTTCAATAGTGTCTATTGTAAGAGGAGGGCGGACGCTGTATCCCCAGGGAGTGCTTTTCAGTGGAGCCTGATAAAAGAAGAAGCATTGTCAGACTTTAAAAATGTTTCTCTATACTTTAAAATAGCAAAATGTCTACCCTTGGAATCCTGGGAGAGCACCAAGCAAAGTGCAGTGGGGACAATTCAGAACTAAAGCCCAGTCCGTCTTTCATTCATGCAGTAAGTGTCTGTCATGAGCCAGATCCTGTTTAGGCACCGGAGGGTCCTTAATGAGAGCAAGGGGGCCAGGGCCTCCTCTATTGGCGGGTGTTGCGGACCCATAAACAGGAGAAAGAAAAGCGCTATCTCACTATAGTCAGGGAGTTGCAAATTAAAACCACAGTGAGAATGAATCTCATATCCATTGGGTTGGCAAAAATGAAAACGTTGGACAATGCCAAGTGTTGGCGCGATTGTGAAGCAACATGAGTCCTCGTCTCTGCTGGTGGGAGTGGAACTTGGGGGCTGACTTTGGAAGAGTTTCACTTTTCCTAGGCAAGTTGACTGTGTGTGTAACCTGTGCCTCCAAAATCCCTCTGTAGCGTAAACACACTGAGGCTCCCGCTCTTGGGCACCAAGAGACGCATGTAAGATTGTTCCAAGGAGCGCTATTCATCACACCGGAAATAGCCAGACTGCCGCCAACAGGAGAATGCCTAAACAAACTGCTGTGTATTTATACAATGGAACATGGTGGTGGTGAAAGGAAATGAAACGAGAAGCAAGTTGCAGAATGCAGACAGTATGCTTCCGTTCACATAGCATTCAAAAACAGCCAAAAGGAAAGCTAAACAGGTAGTTTAGGTTGGTAGCAAGGAAATTATTAACAAATTTCAAGATAATGGATTACCTCAGGAGGTAAGGAGGGGCACACAGATTTCTAAAGTCTTGCCAATGTACTGTTTCTTAAGCAGGTGGTAAGGAAACAGTTGTCTCCTCTATTATGTGTCGTTAACTGTATGTATGCATTTTCCACACACACACACACACACACACACACACAGTGATCATAAGTGCTGTGCAAGGAGAAGTATGGGTGCTATGGGAATACATAGCAGAGGCATTTAACAATA
>NW_006290441.1:1066000-1080079 GCF_000327345.1 Myotis davidii
GTGGTGGTGGTGGTATGGGAGAGAAATCCAAT
Source organism: Myotis davidii (assembly GCF_000327345.1). Classification (NCBI taxonomy): domain Eukaryota; kingdom Metazoa; phylum Chordata; class Mammalia; order Chiroptera; family Vespertilionidae; genus Myotis; species Myotis davidii. Next base: position 1,066,033 of record NW_006290441.1, read on the forward strand.
GAAGGGAATGGCATGGGGTGGGTGGGGAGAAAGCCAAGAACAAGGTCAGCCCTGTGAACTAAGAGAAGGTGGTGAAACTGGACAGTATGGGGTAAAGGATGAAGCTGCAGTGAATATGAGGGCCCAGATCTCAGAGATCTTGCAAATCACGTGAAGGATCTTTCTCTGGAGACTAAAGGTTACAAGTGCGGGAATGAGATGCATTTGGGGAGGAAGTTGACTCCTCGTCTTACATCATCCCCATCGCAGATCCTTCTCTACCTCCTACCCTTGGCCCAGCTTGCTGACGGCCCCTGCCTTTTGTCTTAGCCTTGCTCAGATTTGAACTCTTTCACTAGTTTGAAAATATTGTCAATATCAGCATTTTATAGACTTTTTACAAAATGTATTTTTATTGATTTCAGAGAGGGAGAGGGATAGAGAGATAAAACAGCAATGATGAGAATCACTGATTGGCTGCCTCCTCCATAGTCCCTACTGGGGATCGAGCAGCAACCCGGGTATGTGCCCCGGCTGGGAAATCAAAGTGCGACCTCCTGGTTCATAGGTCGACGCTCAACCACTTAGCCACACTGGCTGGGCCTCTCTCCCCTCCTGTTCCCATGCAGGGCCAGGACTGGGGTGCAATGAGTGAGGTGCCTGTGACATAGAACTGAAGGAGCGCTCTGCCCAGCCTGGCTCGATGTCTTTGTCGCATGTCTGACCCACAGCCACTCTGTGGGTCACTGTGGTCGCACAGCGATTGTCAGGCCTCAGCTTCAGCCTCCAGCCTCCTCATCTTTCTCCCCCAGCCTGCCTGGTTTGGCTTTCTACTCTTGTCTCAGCATTTCACAGCCAAGTTAGGCGAAACAGCTACACATAAAAAGATCATTACCAACATGAGCCAAGAAATGCGGACCACATGAGTGGTACAAATCGTGTTTTGGGATTTTGGAGGAATGGGGCCAGGCTGGCTTTGGACGGATGGGGAGCAGGAAAGAGGCTTTCTGTGCTAAGGGAACAGTGGGAACATTTTGCCAAGAGCAAAGAGCTCATGCAAGTCCTAAGGAGATAAAAGCTGGAAAGGACTTATGATCTTGAGCTGTGAACCGTGGCTACAAAGTACAAGGCTCAGGTGTCACCGCCCCACAACCCTTTACCCACAATAAACGTTACTAATAAATTATGGCAGGCTTTTCCACTGAGCCCCAGGTTGGGGGCGGGGGGAGCTCAAATCCTTCTCAACACGGTGCTTCAGAAGGACATTAATAGGCAAAATGATTTAACACAGGAGTGGCAAATCTGTCCCTGCGACAGACTACAGTGAGCACAGGTCTCTGAGGAGGAGAGATGGTCATACTGTGTCCTGTTGCATTGTCTCCAGTGTCTCCCAGTTTACAAATCCCAGTTACAGCTCTGCCGGTTATGTCTCAGATACGGACATCATTTGAGGTGCTGGCAACAAAACTTACAATCACACAGTGAAAGTAGAAAAGCCTAGCAAATGCGGCTCAGTGGTTGAGAGTTGACCCACCAACCAAGAGGTCACTTTTCGATTCCCAGTCAGGGCACATGCCCGGATTGCGGGCTCGATCACCAATGGAGGTGTGCAGGAAGCATCCAATCAATGGTGTTTCTCTCTCATTAATGTTTCTGTCTCCCTTCCTCTCTCTCTAAAAATCAATAAAGACATATTAAATGGTAGAAATAAAGAAGTAGAAAGGATCTAAGACATTACTGAGTCCAGCTCTGCACTGGACAGCTGGGAGACCCCGAGGCATGGAAGGGGAAAGTGGCAAACATAAACTCAGGCTTGTGACCCTGACCTTGTGCCAGCAGCTGCCAGCCCTGGGAAGGGAAAGGACTGTGCCTGCCCTAGGAACCCTCTATGAGCCTATCTTTGCTAGTGGGAGCTTTTCATACAGCATCTCTTAAACCTCCCAGATTATCATTATTCTCCATAAAAAAGGCAACTGACATCCGAATCAAAGGCTAATGGGCAGTAGAGGCAGGATTTAAGCCCTCTTCCAGCCTTTTCAGAAACAATCTCACAGTCTTCCCAGCACTCTGGGAAGGGCTGGCGGTGAGTGGGACTTGCTTCGGGTTCTTGGTCACAACTGGCGCCCAGAAGCTACTCTGAGGGCGAAAGCAGGCATTGGCCAGGTTGGGGGCCTTCTGTAGGGAGTTCAGGTTCCACAAGAAGGAGCCGCCTGCTATAGCCCATGCCCATTTGATGACTTCCCAGGTTTTACGATGTTAATTTAAGCTCTGAAGCCAGAGTAAGTCTTTTCGGTTGCAGCAGTACGCACTTAAATGTCAGGACTTTGCTGAAAAACCGCCCTGGGTTTGAAGGAAGTCATTGTGTTCAGTAAATGTTTATCGCCTTTTATGTTTATCACCTTTATTAGGGGATCTCGCTGAGTGACTTAAAACCACCTATCTATATAGTTAAAGCCCAGGGCTCTCGGATTGCTGGAATCACTCATTCAAATAACAGATATTGCGTATATATTAGACGCCTGGTGTATACAATGTGACCCTTGTCTTTCTTGAGCTTATAGTCTAGCGAGGAGGGGGAGGTCGCGGAGGGGGACACAATGACAGAATAAATAAATAAATAAATAAATAAATAAATAAATAAATAAATGGAAGTATTATGAATAAGTGTTATTAATAAAATAGACAGGGCAACTAAAAGTATTCAAGGGGGTCTCATTTAGACTGGACGGGTCAAAAAAGGTAATATTGGTGCTGGGTAACAAGTAGGGGAAGAGTAATTCCAGAAAGACGGAATAGCAGGTGCAAAGGCACAGAGACAGGAGAGAACTTGGTGTGGTCAAGACACATGTTGACCAGTGCCCAGCCAGAAGCCATGAGGTCCAGCTTTGGGTGGACATGCTGTCAGGTGTCCTCAGTGCCAGGAAGACTAGCATGTACCTCTCTTTTTATAACAATCTTGGGTCACACACACTTTATTTGAAAATTAAGTTCTGCCTCTTGCAGGTGCTTCCCGTGCCTTGTGACTTCACCTGACTTCTTGGTTAGGCCCTTGACCTTCAGCTCAGCCACCCCTTTGGTACCCACCTCCCCTACCCTTTCTCCTCTTGGCACCCTGCCCCCTTGAATTTGCAGCGCTAAGCCAGCATTCTTTCCTGCACCTTCACCCTCCATCAGTGACCTTGCTTCCCTGCTATCTGTAGTCTCCATCTGGTTTGGGTCTTCCCATATCACACCAGCTGTGACATGTGTCCCAGGTCCAACTCCTTCTCTCACTTCCCATCCCCTGCCCCTCCCAAGCCTCTATGGAAACTTCCTGGCATCATCCTCCATGGAGTCCAAACTCCAGTGACTTCCTTTCCTATGCTTTGCCTACCACCCATGAGAGGGTTCTGAGATCAGCTGTGAGTGAGACTTGGGAGTCTCCTATCTCAACCATTGTCAGCAGGAGCCACTCATCACCCAGGACGGGAGAGCACAGGCTTCCTCATCTTTACTTCAGCATCATTAGCCAGGCTCCAGAAGTGGTGGGTAAACACACCCAACACACATCTTCTGTTCCAACAGCCAGAAGCTGCCGGGAACCCAAAGGCTTTCACCCTCTCCATAGATGAGGTCCTTCCACAGAAGAGAGGAGAGTGATGATGGCCCTGGGTTAGCAAGTGCTCCCAGTCTCTATGGTGAGCAGAGTAGAAGGCAGCCCATCTGTCATCTGGTGAGCTTCACCCAGACGGTTGAGTCCTCTGCTCCCTGAAGGTGCATGTGTGGAGAGCGGCTACAGCATTTGGACAGGTTCAAGCCTCGGACTGACTTGTGGCAAAGACACATACAAGTCCCAGCTTGGAGGGTAAAGCCCTCCCAGCACAATTATAGCCAAAAAGGCTATGGTTGTAAGCTTGACCTTATAGTGTGACCCTGCAGTCCTAGGTAACTAAGGGATGTGGGCTGCGGGGGTGCAGCAAGTGCTGCCTAAACAAAGCTTGATAGAGTTCAGAGGATGGCAACAACAGGAAAGAAGCAGATTTGAAACTCGCAAGAACATTGTCAACATCTTACCCTTGTTTTGCTTTATGTGATCTGACTATAAAATAAAGCTTCGGCTTACAGGCTATGTCACTGTTTCCTCATCCAGGCACAGTGATCCACCTGGTCCCAACTATATTCTCTTGTCTGTCTTCTTTAATCCTTCACTGCCCCTCCTCAGGTTCACCCCTGGCCATGCTGGACATGGTTCAGGATGCACAGGAGGAGCCAAATAGCAGTTATTTATAATAGTTGTTTTAAAGTAATAATAATGGCTGCAGACTAGGGCTCACAGGGTTCCCAGCATTATGATAGGAGCTTCCTAAGCCCACCGCCCAGTGCGGGGACCACTGTCATATGCATTTCACGAGAGGTTAGGTAGCCTAATGTTGCCACTCAACCAGCACACAGCAGGGTTAGAATTGACCCAGATGTCCTGTCCTCACCTCCTTGCCTCACCCCATGCAGTGCTCACATTGAGGCAGGCACAAGGTTAACCTATAGTTTCACCTCATCTCCGTCTTCCCCTGGGAGGAGGCACCTGCCAGAGGTGACACAGCAGCAGGTGGAGGAGGCTGAACCCTGGAGTCATTTCCCTCTGGCTCCAACACTGTGCTTTAGGACACTTTGTGGCACCCCCCATCCCCCGCTGGAAACCCATCATCCGTCCTGGGCATCATTTAGCACATGTCTACAGTAGCAATTGATGAAGAACTTAACATTTTGAAAGGGAAGGAGATAATTAAAGAGCAACTGCAAGAGTGCTATAAGTGGGAAAGATAGGGCAGGGACCACAGAGCAACAGGCTAACCTAGTTGAAGGGGTGCAGGGATGTGATATTGAACTGACACCCTGAGGATGAGTCAGGGGAAGTGGGGTAGAGGTGGAGCAGGTAATTGCATGTGTAGAAGTCCAGAGGTGAGAGCAAACCCTGGCACTCCAGAGGAGGTAAAGGCATCTCAGCATGGCTGTAGCATAGAGTGTGTGGGTAAGTGGGCAGGAGGCTGGAGGGGTGGGCAGGAGCTGTGCTGGGGAGGGAGTGGTGCAGGGGGCCTCTGGTCCAGCTAACACCTTCCAAAGATTCCTCTGGATGCTGTGTGGAGAAGAGGCTGGAGGAGGAAGGCAGGAGGGAATCCGTTGTTTGGAGGCTGTTGTAGAGCCCAGAGGAGACAAGACTAGGCTGCAAGAGGACAGTGGCAGTGGGGTAGAGTCCGGGAGGATCAAGAGCTCCACAGTGAGTTCACACGCTCCCTTTACTGTGTGGCTAAAAGCCACCACCCTTCTCATTATAACTAAGAGAACCACCCACTCTTAGGTGAATGAGGAACTGACTCTTTGAGAAACAGGCCTCATAATAGAAGAGCTTCGTTATGAATCATGTTGTGCTCTGTTGCTGCAATATGTCAAGTAATAGCCTGCAGTTCCAAAAAGAATAATTACCCTGACTCTCTGTGTTGTCAATAACATATTCACAGTATAAACAGGCTTCCATGGAAAATCTAAGCCAAGTGAATTGGACATGAGTACAATTCCTGGGATGGATAGGTCACAAAAATGAAGATGCACAGTCTGAGGCTTGCACTCCCGATCCACAGGACCACTCTGGGTGTGTGAACTACTTTCAAAGCAGGATCACCCTGAGGGAGCATGTATCCTCCTCTGGCTTTGATGGGTGTCAGATCCTTTCACTATGAAGAGGGTGAAAGCCTTTGGGTTCCCGGCAGCTTCTGGCTGTTGGAACAGAAGATGTGTGTTGGGTGTGTTTACCCACCACTTCTGGAGCCTGGCTAATGATGCTGAAGTAAAGATGAGAAAGCCTGTGCTCTCCCGTCCTGGGTGATGAGTGGCTCCTGCTGACAATGGTTGAGATAGGAGACTCCCAAGTCTCACTCACAGCTGATCTCAGAACCCTCTCATGGGTGGTAGGCAAAGCATAGGAAAGGAAGTCACTGGAGTTTGGACTCCATGGAGGATGATGCCAGGAAGTTTCCATAGAGGCTTGGGAGGGGCAGGGGATGGGAAGTGAGAGAAGGAGCTGGCCCTGGGACACATGTCACAGCTGGTGTGATATGGGAAGACCCAAACCATCCTTTCAGACCCTTTTGTACCAGTTGTGTGGTCTTGGGCAAGGGACAACTGTTAGTCTGTCTCTTCACTTGGAATTAGAGGCAATAACAACTACCTCACAGGGCATTCTAAAGAGTCTATTGTATAATTTGTATGGTAATAACTGAGATTGATTATTATGTGCCAGATATTTTCCTAAAAAAATTGCATATAATAACTTTAATCTTCTCAACAGTTTCATGAGAGGTACTTTTATGATCCCTAAGATAAGGAAACTGAACCACAATGAGACCAATGACTTAGTCAAGGCCATATAGGTAGTAAGAAACAGCCAGGATTTGATCCCAAATCATGCACTCATAACCACCATGCTACACTGCCTCCCCACAAGCAGAGTCCAGGCCTGGAACATAGTGGATGCTCAGTGGGAATGTTTATTTCCTCTTCATTTGGCCCTAAATAATATGCCAAGTGCAGGACAAGCTTAGAAAGTAGTAAATCAATAAATTGCCTTCCAACTCTAACAGCCTGTGGGGGACCAACTGGTGTGAGATAGATTGATAGAAGAGGAGGAATTATCTTTCTAACTAGCATAGGGAAATTAAGCTAAATCCAAAGCTGACCTTATTTTAAATGAAGACATATGGTTGTTGATGGGCACAGGTTGTAAGTGTAAACATCATCCACCACATCATCTAGTTGACAATACCTGACAAGTGTCCACTGCTGTCTACCAAGAGACCTTGATTGCTTTCCCTCATTCATCAGCTGTGACCAGGCATTTCAGATTCATCTCACATTGATTGATTGATTGATTGATTGACTGATTAAGCATAAATCTTTTATTCATTCAACAAGTACTTACAAAGTACCTCTATGTACCAGGCCTTATCTTAGATGCTAGAAATGAGATATGAATGAGATATGGGTTCTGCCCTCTAGGAACTCAGAGAGAGGGAGGGATGCTGGCCTATCAGCAGGTAAGCTGTGATATCAAGAGCTTTGAGGACCAGAGGAGGAAGCAATTGGCTCTGCCTCAAGAATTGAGCAAAGACCCCTACAACAGAGGGGTCATGTGACCAAGGTCTTGAGAGATTATATTTTTCAGCTGGAGAAAAAGTGGGGAGAGCATTCTAAAATTACAAACAGAATGGACAGAAGCCTCAAGGCACAAAAGCTTGTGCACATTCTGGACCATTGCAAGTTCAGAGTGGCTGGAATGATAGCGGCAACAGCTCCAAAACACTGTCCCTTAATGCTCAGAAAGCAAGGTCATTTAAAATTTTTTTTTTCGCCCTGACTGGTTTGGCTCAGTGGATAGAGCGTCAGCCTGTAAACTGGGGCGGGGGTCCCAGGTTGATTCCGGTCAAGGGCATGTACCTTGGTTGTGGGCACATCCCCAGTGCAGGGTGTGCAGGAGGCAGCTCATCAATGTTTCTCTCTCATCAATGTTTCTAACTCTCTATCCCTCTCCCTTTCTCTCTGTAAAAAAAAATCAATAAAATATATTTAAAAATTTTTTTCAAAGTCAAAGTGCATCCAGTTCAAGTTCCTACTCACCAAAGTCATTGAAAAGTTTAATATGGACTTTTTTTCAGCTCCCTCTCTCTTGGGTTCTGTCAGAATTCAGGACTCAGGAAAGATGGAGTAGAAGGGTGTCTGCTATCTTCCTATGGTAACCACTAATCCTTGTCCAGGTCCATGCAGTCCCTGCAAAGATGACATCTCTGTTGGCAGTCCCTGCTGGTCCCTCCATGTCAGCACTGCTACAGAGACCATTCTCAGGGTTTTGTCAGCTTCTCCTTTGGGGCAAGGAGAACTCAGATCTTTGGTCACAAAATGCCATTGCTTTTCTTTGGAGGAGTGAATGGGATGGAGAGAGAAAGTGTATTAATTATTTGCAAATAAACACACAGCAAGAAGAAACAAGACACGAATTAATGACCCAATAATCTCCTTGGGTAGGAGTAGAAATAAGGTACAGCTCGCTGCTTTTGCAGACAGTGTTCTGGCGAGACAAGGTGAAGAGAGCTGGCTTCGTCTGTGCTCACACTGAGTAGTCACCTGTGGCCTGGGTTAGAGGCACAGATTTATGTCATGGCACTGATGAGTGGCTCTGTGTCTTCTGCAGGTGTGGCAGTGTGGTGGGAGCGTGGAGGTCCTGCCCTGCTCTCGGATTGCCCACATTGAGCGAGCCCACAAGCCCTACACTGAGGACCTCACTGCCCATGTTCGCAGGAACGCCCTCAGGGTGGCCGAAGTCTGGATGGATGAATTTAAAAGCCATGTGTACATGGCATGGAACATACCCCAAGAGGTAGGGAGCTCCCATGGGGATGGGTTTCTTGGGGCTTGGTGGGGAAAAAAACAAACAAACAAAAAACAAATACAGGTCTAAATCCTCTTCCCATGGGTCAATTAGTCTTGTTTAGTGTGCTAGAGTGGACTCTTAGCCCCAAAATATACTAAATGTTGAAGAAAGGGGGCTGATGATGCAGTGCTATGCCATGACTTATCCCCATCCCTGGTTAGAATGCTTGATGGAGAACTTCTCTCCAGACCTTAGTGTCCTCATTTTAAATGAGAGAATTGGACCAGGTAACTCCAAGAATACTTGATGTTCTCAGGTTCTCAGCTTCCCTAACTTTCAGTGCTTCATGGTCCTGACCTAAAAAAAATACCAGCCATTACCAAAATCACAAAATGTACCTTGACCTCCCTGTAGATTTAGATTCAAGATTTAGATTCAAGATTTGATCAAATCTTTGATCAAAGCCGAGACCGGTTTGGCTCAGTGGATGGAGCGTCGGCCTGCGGACTGAGAGGTCCCGGGTTCGATTCCGGTCAAGGGCATGTACCTGGGTTGCGGGCGCTTCCCCAGTGGGGGATGTGCAGGAGGCAGCTGATCGATGTTTCTCTCTCATTGATGTTTCTAACTCTCTATCTCTCTCCCTTCCTCTCTGTAAAGAATCAATAAAAATATATTTTAAAAAAAATCTTTGATCAAAGAAATAAGGAATGTCCATATGCCTTGGGGATTTAGTGAGCCACATAGATGGAGATGGGATACACTCCCACAGGGACCCTCAGGAGGAAAAGGGAACTATTCTGGACATTTTTTAGGCTGCTTCTAACCTTCACAGAACCCCATCATTGCCTGCCACTATCCTCTATCCCTCTAGTCACCTACACTTAAGAAGTACAAGAAAGAAAGAAATGATTCTCTAGTCAATTTATTCAGCCTTGTCATGTGTCATATGGAAATGACCTTGAACTGCTGAGTTGGAAGAACCCAACAGATGCCAGCCACAGGATCCCAACCTGCTTAGCAGCCTGTCTGCCTGGAGATCATTGCTTATGTTGCATTCTATGTGTGACTGAGCTGTTGACTACATGACCTCCTCCTCTCCTCCCAAGGCCATGGCTTCCTTTGGGAGTCCTTTATAATACCTCAGCTCTCTCTTCCTAACAGGGCAATGATTGATTTTTGCTTAAAGTTTCCATGTGAAGGCTCTGTTTCCTGATTTCTCTCATAAGCTATTGGCTGAGTGACTGAGAAAGTAGGTTGGGTTATGGATACAAGCTTTTAGGCAGCCTCCCACCCCCACCACTGTCACCAACATGGGGGAGGGACTTGAGTTGGGTTGCATACTCCCACCACCAGTGAGATTTCAGAATTTTGGAGGAAGAATGAGAAGCCAACGAGTACCAGTCAGAGTGTGCCCAACCCTATGGATCCCAAGATTGCATCCCTGACAGTAGGCGTGTTTCTAGGGAAACGGTGGTACCTTCTGGACCCATCTGGGGCTGTGGGCGTTGGATCACAGTATTCTGGGCAGCATGCTGAGCCCTGCTGTGGGTGTCCTCTAATAGAAAGATGGTAAGAACACTTGGAAACTCCAAAGAGCTCTCCAGTGAGGCGTTGCTAAGGGCTCTGCTAAAGGACTGGAGTCCTGTTCATACTCTTGCCCCCTTTCTCTCTGTACCCCCAAGCTACAAATCTCCCCCAACTGCAGCTGCCAGATATTGAAACCATAGCAAATTCAATGAGAACTGAGTTAAAAATAAATGGAAAACGATGAAATGCAGTGTCTGTCTGTGACTCCTCAGGGTTGTAGCTCAAACCAAGCGAAGCGGATGGGTAGGCAGTGGTGGTGAATCCCAGAAAGGCAGATGAGACGTGGGAGTGTCCAGAATAGTGACTTAGGCAGAGAAGAAAGGGGGTCAGTGTGTTTCCTACAAATCTGTCTCTGGACCCCCTTGTTCCCTTTTATGTCCAAACTCCCTCTTATAGCTCTTTTCAAACTTCTGCAGAGTCAATACCTGTTCATTTCCCATTCACTTCTCAAGTCACATCCTGGTACTCCATCGAAACATCATGGATATTTTAGTTTTTAACCTACAGGATCCCAGCTTCCCTTATAACTCTGTGCTCCCTTGGGGCCATGATCCCACACCTCAGAATGTCTTCATCTCTCTACACTTTCTCCTAATTCCTTTTGGGTTCCTCTTACTTCCATTGGATGCGTAAGTGTCTCCAGGGATCCATCCTTTGCCCCCTGCTCTCATATGCACCTTCTCTCTGGGTAATCCTACCTATTCTTCGGTTTTGTACCCACCTATCTGTGGACAACTTCCTGATTGATATCCCGAGCCCTGACTTCTACTGTTAGTTTCAGACTTACATGGTTCAGCTTCTCCTGGATGTTCCCATGGTGCTCCAGACTGAACCTGACCAAAACTGAGCACAGCTCCCCACCCCCACCCCCAAATCTGCTCCAGTTCTTATTCTTTACCTCAGCTCGTGATACCACTGTCTGCCCAGACATAGGAGCTTGAAACTGAATATATTATTTTAATCCTCCTCTTTCTCAAGCCCATTCCCAGTCCATCACCAAGCCGTCCTCTCCCTCCTGCCTCTTCTCATGTAGGAGTTCAGGCCTGTCTCTTCCTCCGCAACAGTTTCCATCTAGATTCCCTAGTTCAAGTCTTACCCCTCTCAAATCTACTCTCCACACTACCCCAAGTTATGTCTTAAAAACCTCTCAGTGACAATGTTATGCCCTACCTAAAATTGTTAAATGATTCTCCAGTGTTTGACACAGATTCAAGATTTCTCCGTTGCCCACCCACCCCATTTTGGAGTCTGCAGATTGCCTGGACTATGGGAACTGTCCATAGCTCCCTGTCCATTCCATGCTGTTTCTCATCTCTGTGTGTTTTCCAGTTTTGTCCTCTCTGCTTGACATTTCCTACTCAAGACCTCTTCCCCAGCCTCCACCCTTACTGACTCCCCTCCATCCTTTTAGACTCAGTCCCAGCCGGGGAGAAGACTCCTTTCTGCATGGATGTCTCTGTCATTGCATCATCACCCTGTAAAAGATTGTTCTGTTATATAAAGCTCTCTCTCTCATAGACCAGTGGCTCTCAGATCTGGCTGGACTTGAAAATTACTTGGGCTTCAGCCCCAGAGATCATGACTTAGTTGGTTTGGAAAGGGACCAGAGATCCTTTTTTTGGAAAACTCGGGGATCCTAATGTCCACCTAGGCTGAGAACCACTGCCCTAGACCATGAGCTTCCTGAGGACAGATTGTGTTTTTCACATTTGTGTCACCATGCCTAGCACAAGGCGAGTCACATGGTCAGAGCTCAGTAAAACCTTGCTAATGTTTGTTAACAGATGATTCTGCTGGTCCTGGGCATAATCCCTTCCTCCCTTGGTCCTAAAAGCAGATCTGCAGACCAACTTGGAGAATCACTTGGAGAACTTTATAAAAAACCCATCCTCAGAGATTCTGATGATTACCATGTAGGTGCCAGAATCTATAAAAAGCTCTCCAAGTGCTGGTTTGGGGCAGTCAGATTCCAAACTCATCTTTAGCATCACCTACTCCAGGCAGCCTTCCTTGAGTGCTCACTTCCTTTCCCCGCCATCCCAGCTGCCCCACACCATGAGACGGACTAAGAGCCTTTCATCTGTTGTCCCTTAGCACTCTCTCTTCCCTCCATGCTCACACCGTGTGTAGAGAGTCTGTTAATGTGTCTGGATCTTCCAGACTCTCCTTTCTGGCAGACTGTGACTTCTTCCTACTTGAATACACAGTGGTTAGGGCAGCACCTAACACCTACTAGGCACTCAGAAAAGGTGAGTTGAATAAAAAACAAAGAAGAGAAAGTATAGATGCTGCATGGCCTCCATGATTGCCCAGCTGCCCTTAATGTGGTGACGTCCCAATCCTGTACCTTTACCTCAGTCACAAGCACATCTGTTTTCTATTTACTTAACCTTTCCTCTACGGCATCCCAGCTGCAAATGTGGAGCTGGAACCCTTCAACCGTGCCTAGTGTCTGTCTTGGAAATTAAATAAGTTAACGTATGTAAAGACACGGATCAGAGCCTGGCAAGTGGAAGGAGTGTTACCTCTTGTTGCTGTTATTGCTTCTGCCTTCTGCCTTTGCACCCCAGCTTCAAAATGGCCCTGCTGGGCACTCATCCTCTCCTGCTGCTTTCTATGCTGAATCTTCCCAGGCTGTGCACTGAGCAGAAATGACTCTCACCTGCTCCCTCACCACGTCCAGTCTCAGGCATTTACAAGGCTGAAGGAGCCTCCAGCTCTCGCTTCCTTCTACTTGAATTGAAAATCAGTTTTCTTATCAATAAACAGAAAGTCAGTGTGTAGCAAAGCATCCAGATTTTCTTACATGGGGTTCAGGGACTCTAGACTGGCCCCTGCTGAGTGCCAGGGGTGACTCACCATGGTGCTAGGGCGACGACCCTTCCTTAGCGTTGGCTGCACGGAATTATGTGTGGCTGCACACACGGGCAGGAATACTGGATGGTTTTGTGTGTGGCTGAGTGTATTAGCTTCCTAGGGCTTCCAAAACAAGTTACTCCCAACAGAGTGACTTGGAACAACAGTAATTTATCCTCTCACAGTCTGGAAGTCAGAAGCCCAAAATCGAAGTGCGAGCAGGGCTGTGCTCCCTTCAGAGGCTCGAGGGGAGGATCCTTCTTTGCCTGGTGCTCCTTGGCTTATAGATACATCACTCCAATCTCTACCTCTGTCTCTGTGTCCAAACCTCCCTCTCCTTTCTCTTTTAAAGATTTAGGCTCAGCCCTGGCCGGTTTGGCTCAGTGGATTAAGCGTCAACCTGTGGAATCCCAGGTTCGATTCCAGTCAAGGGCACATGCCTGGGTTGCAGGCTCGATCCCCAGTAGGGGGTGTGCAGGAGACAGCCAGTCAATGATCCCCTCTCATCATTGGTGTTTCTATTTCTCTCTCCCCTTCCCTTCCTCTCTGAAATCAATACAAATATATATTTTTAAAAATTTAGGCCCACCCTAAATCCAAAATGATTTCATCTCAAGGTCTCTAATCTACAAAGACCCTATTTCCAAATCAGATCCCATTTGGAGGTCCGGATAGACAAAAATTTGGGGTGGAGAGACACTCTTCAATCCATTCCACCAAGTAAGTATTCAGCAAGGGAGAAAAGATGCATTCATTGTTTTCTAATAACAAGGGCCAAGGTGAACTTCTCTGAGAAAGTTTGCTTATTTCTCAATTTCTGCCCCCTGCTCTGAAAGAGTTTCACACAATTTACAGGAAACACACAGTGCAGAAGTGCTGAACCATTAAACGGAAAGGCTTAAGTCAATTAATAAACAGGAAGAGGAAAGGGTCATGACATCCAGAAATATAAGCCACAGAAAGCTCTGATTCTTGAGTCTCTTAGAAGTCAGAGTACTGATGGTCCCTGACCGGCTATATCTCTCCCACCTTCGATTCCATCAGAAGGAGGGAGACGAACTGTCCCCGGGTCCTGAGTATAGAAAGAAAGCTTTCCCAGGGGAACCAGCATTTTAGAAAAACACAGAGACCTTCCTGAGACAAGTTCTTCTAGTGGTTCCTGTAAAAGCTGAGGCATAGTATTAATTTTCCATCATACAAAGGCAATTATAGCAGGAATAGCAGGAA
>NW_006290441.1:1080089-1106757 GCF_000327345.1 Myotis davidii
GCGATATAAGGATAAAGTGCAGACAAGTTTAAAGGGTCAGTACCTCACAGGCGCCTTGGGGTGGGGTTACATTTAGTGCCAGTTGCTGTGTTCACTTCATAACCACTGTCTCCACTCCGGCTCATTAGTGTAGTTCAGGTGATGTCTAGGCCAGGGGCACAGAGATAAGCCGAACATGTCTCCTGACCACGGGAGCCAGGGTCCAGCAGAGAGGCCACGTAGCCGTCAGGAGAGGAGACTAGACAAATTATAGAGCAGTCACCCACCGAGAAGTACTCAAAAGACAGGTCTTCGCTGAAATTACTCCCTAGGACACTGGGTCTCAAACCCTCAGGCTGCAGCAGGTTCACATTTTTATGTTACCTGCATTCTGTTGGGCAAAAATAAATGGAATTCTTTTATATTTACATTTTGTTTTCACTGGACCACCCCCCTACCCTCACCCCCGCCATTGTCTGATGTCAAAAGCTTGTTAGGATCATGTTCAGACACCTGCAGCAGCCGTCTTTGTGATTTTTCTCAGATATGTCAGACTTAAACTCTGTCTGTTTCACTGTCATTCCAACTCCAGTTGCTGAGCCCCTGAGCTGATCCAGACCCAGCATTCACACAGCCACCATGTGGGCCACAGTGCCAGTGGGAGAGCTGTGGTCCTCATCCTCCTCCATCTCCAATACTCTGGGCTGCTGTGTAATGAGATGCCAAGGTTCCTGGCTCCATCGTGCCATCTCTGAGTTGCCACCAAGTCTCCATTCTCTGCTATGGCATCAGCTCTGTTTCAGCCAACTCTGTGCCCTGTTCAACAGCTGGTGTGGGGCTCAGGGACACTCTGTGCTGTCTCTCTACTTGGTGCTATGACCACAAGAAACATGGGGCTTCTCTCTCCCCCTCCCTCAAGGACACATTCATGCCTCCAATACCACCCCTTGCTGCTGCACCGTGGTGGCTCAGGGACCACCTTTCTGACCTACCTGGGAAGTGTGGGACACAGGTGCTGTCTATGCTAAGACCCCCAGCTTAAGGAGAGAGTCTGCTTCTCTCACTGGGACTTGGCCTCAGGAGGCAGAAGGGCAGCCCCTTGCAGATTCACAGGAAAAGGTTAAAAGTACGCAACTCACAGCTCCATTTATTAATGGTGGGACTTCAGCAAGTCACTAAAGAGGTCACTTTGACTTAACTCCTTGTCTGTAAAATGAGGATTAGATAGTGCTACTTCATGGATTTAAATGGAACAATATGCATAAATATAAAGAAATCTAATAAAAAGGTATAAACATATATGTCTGATTCATATAGAACAGAGCCTAGCACATTGTTATACCAGCCTCATTGTGATGACCATTAGGAAGAGTATTAGAATTAGCACTATCCCATCTTTAATCCTTTTCCTTCCACCTCCCTCTCCCCCCACAACTCAATCTCTCAGCTCTCTCTTGAGGTAGGAAAAACCCTTTACAGACTATATTCCTCCCACTTTTTTCACCTACAGCCAGATTACAGGTTTCTGTTGTTGTTGTTTTAGTTGAAAATGTAAGAATTTGCTATCGTTATTTCCAAAGGCCTTTGATGACAGTACCCATCAATGTTGAGACCTCGTTTCATAGTCCAGGTGGGGATGCCTATGAGTTAGTTACCTGTAGGGAAGTTGGAGTTGAGTTCCCTTCATTAGACAGTCTCCAGGAATTCTGGTGGGGGAGGACTGGGGAGAAGCGTGCCCTGGTGGTGGCTGCATCTCTGCGTTTGCACCCCATGTAGGACTCAGGAATCGACATCGGGGACATTACTGCAAGGAAGGCTCTGAGGAAGCAGCTGCAGTGCAAGACCTTCCGGTGGTACCTGGTCAGCGTGTACCCAGAGATGAGGATGTACTCAGACATCATCGCCTACGGGGTGGTAAGGAGCCAGCCCCTTGGGGTTCCATTCAGTCACAGACAGAGAACAAGACCAGAGAGATGCTGGTTTCTAGAGTTGCGTTGCAGCCTTTGCTTTCCTCGCCCAAACCTCCCCAGTCCCTTAGAAGAGGCACTTAGTCGCTTCTGCTAGGCCTATGCAATTCAGCTCTGGTCCAAACATGCATATTCCACTTGATAAAATAAAAACCTGCAGTTAGGTTAAGATCCCAAGGCCACATGACAAACACCCGTTGTTCCCCAGGAGTGGGTGCCTCCATGACTCCACTCACACACAAAGCCTCCTGAAAGGAGTTCTGGGAAATATAACCTTGAGTTTGCTGTATTTTGAGGGATGTTTTAGTACTGCTCATTGATTGGTCCCCCTGTTGGAGGCGGCAAGATGGAGGGGCAGAGCACAGGCAGACCTGGTTCCAGTCTTGACCTGGTTCCTAGGCAAGTGTCTTAATGTTTATGGGCCTCGATTTTTCATACAGTAAAGGGGTAAAAGAAAGTCTAAGATATATAAATGTATTTTCTATCTAAGTTTAAAATACTATTCTTCCAATATCCCCAGGACCATAAAATTCTTATGGCATTTTAAGTGATACCTGATTGATTTTGGGCTATCTCATCTGACTTTTGTTGACTGAACAAACACATAAAGTTTTTCTACTGATAGTTAAGTGCTACCTACCTCACCTTGTGTTAAGATGAGGAAACATAGAGGCAAAGTGACTTGCCCATATTTATACAGGTAATCAATAACACTGAGTCTAAAACATCAGCTGCTTATATCACCTCAATTCCTCCCTTTGAAGAGTGTCCCCTCAGACCTCTCTGATATCCCAGGATGGAAAGTTGAAGGTAAACTAAGGCCTCTCCCTTTGATGACCTGTTGTCAGAGCTAAGTTCAAGGGCTGCCTCAGCAGAAACATAATGGGCACAGCATGCGCCTGGAAGGGGAAGAATCGTTGTGGAAGAATTGGCCTCAGTGTGCTCTGGGCCTCCCAATCTAACATCCTTGGATTCTTACAGAAACAGAGCTGAGATCCCAGGAATTCCTCTTCCCACCTCCTGCAGGGTCTCTGTTGTCCTGGGGACCAGCCTGTAAGAGGAGGACAGATCCTCCCACAAGAGTTGCCATGGGCATGGTTGGCATGTCCTCAGAGAACCGCCCACGGGCCTCTTGCCTCTCCACTCTCAGGCTGTTATAATTCCAATGTCAGAAAACTCAGCAGGTGCTGTCTAGCAGTTACCTGAGACTCCAGATCCTGTCATCACCATGGAAACACATTGGACTATGAGGTGCCCATTAGCCCTGCCTCCCTCCCCAGAACTATTCTGAGGACACAGTTGCTACTGGTGCTCCCACACTGCCCATACTAAGTTGCAGGTGCTGCTTGGCTATTGTTGGACCCCATCCGAAAAAGACAGTTAGGCAAATATAACTTAAGAAAAACGATTAGCCCAAAACCTCTGTGAGCCAGACCAAACAGTAGTAGCCAAACTCAGCCAAAGATGCAGGGAAAGCAGTAACAGGGGAGGTGTGTGCCTCTCTGGGTCTTGGCCAGGGCCATTCTTGTCTTCCAAGCAAAAGGGTCCTCTCTTACAAACACATACAGCAGGTTGACCATGGAGCCCTCTGGATGCCACACCCAATCCTTAGGGCTGACGGAGGTTTCTGACCCCTGCATGCTCATCTGCCAGACACTGTTTAGGACCCTGCCAGCCTCCCTCCACTCCTGCCTCCTCCAGAGGCTGGGCTCTGACATGAGCAAAGATACACTTGCTTGTCAAGGAGCATAATGAACCCTCAGTGAGGGCAATAGGGTGAAGATGGGTGAGGCAAGATGCAACCACAAGAACAAAAGGATTTGCTGGGGCTGAAATGCTCTTCCTGGTGATTATTTTTATTCTGAAGTGGAGAGGCCAAGTGTCTTTTCAGACGTAGAGTTTCTCATTCCTTTTTCCCTCCAGCCCATGCCTAAACTACCTTGCTCAGGTCAAATAAGCCCCTGGGACTGTCAGTTGGGCCAGTATCAAGTCTATATAAACCAGGCCATTAATCCACTAATCGGTCCCATTAATGACTCCTGCAGGCTGAAGGGCCTGTGGACCCGTTGTATGGGCCTGGGTTTCCCCTGGATCATTGAGCTCCCCTGGGAGACAGAGTGGCTTTGGATTAATTCCATCTCTGGTGCTGACAGTAGAGATGGAGTAGCACCTGGAAACAGACATGCCCAGCTTCTGAATGTGGGTTTTGCTACTTAATCACTCCACAATATGCAAAACCTTAGACCATTTCCTGGGGCATCTTTCACAGTCCCAGGATTGTCGCCATTTACCTGATGGAAAGACCTTGGATTTCAGAGACAGACAGACTCCAGCTCTGCCACTTGTCCAACTATAATGCCATTCATTTAGAAATGCCATTTACTTGTACATTTCAATCATTCATTCATTGTACATGTATTTACTGTCTACTGTGTACCAGAGCTGGCCAGTGGGAAAATTCCGGTCAGACAGGTGGAGGAGCTGAGGAAACATGGAGCCACAGCCTGGCACACAGCCTGGGCTAGGAAAGGCTCCCAGAGTGACAGAGAAGCTGAGAAGCAAAGGAAGAAGAGGATTTAGTCAGGCAAAGAGAAGACCAAAGCAGGGCATCCACACAGTGGGAGTAGCATTGCAGACAGAGAGGTGAGGCAGAGCTTCTGACTTATCCACACTTCCTTGTTTTGAGGATTAGGTGGGATAATGCATGTAGCACACAGCACGTAGATGCAGTCATAAAAATTGATTTCCCAGGAGTTATGTTGCATTATCCAAGGCCACACAGCTGGAGCCAGGATTCCATCCCAGTCTGTCTCTCCAACTGTGTCAGCAGGCCACCTGCTAATGGGAGAGTGATGGCATAGCCAATGTGGACTTTATCAAGGGCATCACCCACCCCCTCACTCAGAGGCTGACGTTAAGATCCCAGGAAGAACAAGTCTGACATCAAGGGTCTCTGGACCATTCTCTTTGTAGGCGCAGTTAGCAGGTCTCACTAATGGTTCCAGTGCTGGGCTTCAGGTGTGACACCCCCCAGTCCCTGGGCTGCGGGAGAAGTCCAGAGTGTTTGCTATGCTCCTCCCGCACAGGCCAGCCAAGTAGTTGGTTTATCGTGAGGATCTGCTGCACAGACACTCCTGGGGCCCTGCCTAGGGAGCTGGCACATGTCCATATTTCTTCAGAACCTCCAAACCAGGAGTTTGAGATTGCTGTCACCCAGTAAAGAAAGGAAGCTCAAGAGAAAATAATTTGACTCTGTTCCTTGTCCCTGTCGAGAACAGGGTATGCATAGACCACACATGCACCTCTGGTTCTGATCTATTTCACATCCCTGACTCAGGGTCATTGAACTCCTGCCACAACCTGTCAGGATTACCAAAGCTCAGCCACTGCCTGCGCTAGCCTTCCCCAATAGATGACCCACCTGTGATCCATTGTCCTGGTCTCCCTCTGGATGTCAATTTCTAGCCTCCTGTTCTAAACACACTGCTTTGGTTGCTGAGAAAAGCTATTTAAACTAGCTCAAGTTAAGGTGGGTAAAGATGCCACACACTCTCTTATGGACACGGGAGCTGAAGAACAGCTGGATGCGGGCACTCGAGCTGGGAAGCCATGAAACCACAACAGTAGCAGGATGATCTGTCTCTAATTCTGTCTGCCTCATGCTTCATCTCCTCCTTGATCACAGCTGGATTTCTCTGCTTACACGTGACCCAACAGCTGCCCCACGCCCAGTCTAAGTGGCCTTATAATCCTAGTGGCCACCACATTTGTCCTGTTGTCTTGTGCTTGTAGGTGAGGGTAAGGGTGACCTCTCTTCTCCTGCTCCCACCTGGCCCTCTTCTCTCTTATTCACCTGCCAAATCCCCCACCGTGGAGAACTCTCATCAACTGGGCCTCCACTGGGGCCTGGTCAAATCACTGCTGGATATGCTGGGCAGTGAGGGGCTGGTCCCAGGTCCCCAAAACAGCTAGCATGTTGCCCACTTCCCCCAACCCTGAAGAGTAAAAACAGAGGCCTATTCAGAGACCTCTGAAGGCCATGGTGCTCCTTTTGGGTAGATGGAGGGGAACAGCCTAGCACCCTCTTGAATGTGTACTTGCAGGTGGATCTTTTCTTTTTACCTAGATGACTCAGCTCCCCAGACACAGCTTACTCTTTAACATGTGAATGCTTAATGTAAATGCTTGGACTTCTGGCCTCTGGCACTGTGAGACAAAGGGGCTGGTCTTAACCTCAGCACCTTTGTGCAAAGCAAAAGTGCTTGTTGGTTTCCATAGTATTCAAGGGACTTTGGGCTAATTATGGAAATGGAGCCTGTGTCAGCAGAAAGCTTGTTTCTCCTGATCTAATGTATTTGTTTATCTGTTCCTTTCTCTTTGGTGTGGCCGCCCCTGCCCTGGTGTTCAGCTGCAGAACTCTCTGAAGACCGATTTGTGTCTCGATCAGGGTCCAGACACAGAGAACGTTCCCATTGTGTATATCTGCCACGGAATGACGCCCCAGGTGAGTGCTCTGAGAGCTCCCCGCACTGCACCGGAGTGTGCATGTGTGTCTGGGGGGAAGGATAGTTAAACTCTGTCTTGGGTATCCTGGACCCCGGGACTTGGGGCTTTTCACTAGAAGGTGTCCCGATGAGCAAAAAGTGAGAGTCGTGCCTGCCTTACCTGGAAGGAGGCAGAGAGCAGATGCTGGGATGCCAGGGTCTTCTGTTATGGAGAATGAAGATGATACCTTTCCAGAGGGGCACCTGCCTCCCCTGGAAGAGATGGGTAAATCACAGTCC
The DNA here is from genome assembly GCF_000327345.1 of Myotis davidii. Classification (NCBI taxonomy): domain Eukaryota; kingdom Metazoa; phylum Chordata; class Mammalia; order Chiroptera; family Vespertilionidae; genus Myotis; species Myotis davidii. The sequence goes on from NW_006290441.1 coordinate 1,086,820, forward strand.
TGGTCCTGGCAGCCATGCCCTGCCCTGGCAGGAGGAAACCCAAGACTTCCCCAAACTCCTGGCACCTGCAAGTCCCTTCAGAGGGCCATTGCATAGCCTCCAGCTGTGTCCTTTAGTAGATCACAGCTGGGGCCAAAATGTATAGCCATGAGACCCCTTCTAGCACTTAGGACATTCTTCTGGTGGAGAGGGAAAAGCAGCTACCAGGAAAACAAGTTATCCCTGAAAAGTTCCCCATTTATGGCTTCAGCTACCCAGAGAGGATGTCAAGGACACAGGCAAAAGAAATGGTTTATTCAACAAAGTGCAATGAACAATCATTGATGGAGAGCTCCATAGGCTAACTGTTCCTACTTGACATTTTCTAAGTTTACATATCTTCCAGAAGTGCACAATGATTTAAAAAAAGATATCTTAGTATAGAAGATATGTATATTTGTGTAATTACAAGTTAGTATTTAAAAGAGTTGTACCTTCCTTAATACATAACTAAAGGATATAATGATGTGTCACTCAATGTAATGTAGTGGGACTTCCCCACAATTGTCCATGGTTATCTCCACCATGGTTATCTTCTGTTTTGTTGCTCAGCTGCTATGATATCACTGGTCAGTCCCAGGTCAGCATGTCACACTGTGCCCACACCATACAATATGGCAGCTCATTCTTCATTATTACAGAGGTGTGACGTTAATAATGGGTGGCTATTTTTATGCAAACCTTATATCTATCAACATGTAACATAGCGTACAGAAACTCTCTTCCTGGCCTGCAGATGGTCACCTTGTCAGTATGTCCGCACATGGCAAGGAGAGAGAGAAAACGAGTGAGCCCTATCAGATCAGGGCTCTACCTTTATGACATCATTTAACTTTAACTTGAAGATTTGGAAAATTCTCAGCCTATCAATACTTAAAAAAAAGGAGAAGGAGGAGGAAGAGGAGGAGGAGGAGGAGGAGGAGAAGGAGAAGGAGAAGAAGAAAAAAACTTGTCCTGAAGAGAACACTGAAAGTATGACTGAACAACCATTTGATTAAGAGATCATGGGTGGGACTCATGGACTTAATCAGCCATTGCAGCAGCAGAAGCCAGAGATAGAGGTGAGGTTATATAAGCAGAGACACTGCCAGTTTGAGCTAGAGACAGTAAGACTGGATGAAGGAAGGCTGTTGGACTTGTTCGAGTCTGTAAGATGGGACCATGGAGCTGTTCAGTTGTGAGCAGGCACCATTCCTATTGTCACCTCACCTGTCTCTGGGCCTTTATTTTGCTTTACTCTCTTATTGAAATATAATTTTACTCTCAACTGCAAAGTGTACAGCTCAATGAATCTCTACATTTGTAGACACTGTGCAGTCACCACCCAGATGAAGCTCATCTTCCCACTGGGCTTCTTCCTTCCTCCTCTTGGTCAGTACCTCCACCCAAAAGTAACAACGATTTTAATTTCCAGCATTGCTGATTCCTTGTATCTGGGCCTGTCTCCTTGTCAGCAAACAAGGAAGCTGGACTGGCCACCTCCAGGCCCAGCTCCACCATCTCTGACAATCTGCTGACCTTGAATTCTTTCCTTCTGAACTTCACTTGGTCTGGGAATCTGTGAATTTGTCCTATGCTTGTGAGGAATATGGGGAGCTGCCTGTCCTTGATGCTTTGTAAATCAGCATCTTGATGTGAGCTATAGCAAGTCTCAAAGGCTTGGTCCCCCTCCCGCTTCCTCAAAGCCACAGCAGCTCATGTAACTGGGCCTCACAGGGAACACTGGGTCCTATTGCCCTCTCCCACCTGGCCCACAGCCTAGGTGCACAGCTGTCAGTGCCCAGAGGTAAGAAGGCTTAAAACCAACCTCAAATCAGACACACTTCCCAGGGAGGTACAGGAACTCTGCTGCGACAGGAATTTGTTGAATCTAGACTGCCTAGTGAGCTGGGAAAGCCAGAGTTCTGGGTCATCCTGGAGATGGGCTGTGTGTTCTGGCCAGAGTTCCTCCACCCCCTGTATTATTTCCTAGAACATTTGTAGCAAAGGACTACAGACTGGGTGGCTTGAACAACAGAAATGTATTGTCTCATGGTGCCAGAGGCCAGAAGTCCAAGATCAAGGTGTCATTAGGGCCATGTCCCTCTAAAGCAGAGGTTCTCAACCTGTGGGTCGCGACCCCTTTGGGGGTCGAACAACCCTTTCACAGGTGTTGCCTAAGACCATCGGAAAACACATATAATTACATATTGTTTTTGTGATTAATCACTATGCTTTAATGATGTCCAATTTATAACAATGAAAATACATCCTGCATATCAGATATTTACATTACGATTCATAACAGTAGCAACATTACAGTTATGAAGTAGCAACGAAAATAATTTTATGGTTGGGAGTCACCACAACATGGGGAACTGTATTAAAGGGTCGTGGCATTAGGAAGGTTGAGAACCACTGCTCTAAAGGCACTCAGGGAAGTTTCTGTTCCACTCTCTGGGAGTTCCTTGGCTTGTGGCAGCATCACTCCAACTTCACATGGTGCTGTTCTCCTTGTGAGCATGTCTGTGTCCAAATTCCTTTCATAAGGATGCCAGTCACACTGATTAGGGGCTTACCCTACACCAGTATGACCTCGCCTTAACCAATGACGTCTCAACAACCCTGTTTCCAAATAAGATCACATTTGAAGGTAGAGGGTTAGGACTTCCACATAGGAAATTTGGGGGTACACGATTCAATGCACAGCACCCCCAGATTAGAAGACTGTGACTGGAAACCTGGCTTTCATGCCCTGGCTGAGAAGTGCTTCCTACGACCTCTCACAGAGCTCGTCACGTGGCCATGCTTAACAGCAGAGAATGTGGGAAGTTATGGGTTCCTGCAGGCCCAAAAAGCCTGGTCTCTGCACATGACTTTAAGTATTTTCTAAATTAAGTCTACCTCTGACAAGTAAGAAAACAAGATAATGGCATCTGGGGATGTGAACTGACCTGCCTGAGGTCACACCACCCAGTTCCTGGCACAGACAGGACTAGGAAGGATGCCTATATTTTGACTTCCAGTTTTCATTTCCCCTGAAGAATAAATTGGTCTAGTGATAGGAATTTTTTTTTTTTAGAGCAACTTGTCACATGGCCCACCACAGGGCCCAAAGACATTAGGGACCTGGGGCAGAGTTCTCATCTGTGTCTAAACCCTTTGAGAAATTCTGCTTAAATTTTGTTTAAAAAGCTCCCTCTGATATTGTTGTGATATACCCAGATCTCAGGGAAGGCCCTGGTAGGAGAAGGGCGTAACTCACCAAATTGGTGAGAGGAAGCTGATGGAAAGCGTGCTAATTAGTTAATGAGTAAACATAGCCATTTTATTTAAATTAGCAGCAAATTTTAAGCAGTCTCCAAAATAACTGAGAATATTAGTCCTAATTAATGTAATAGCTGGAAAATTTTTGCTGGGAAAAATATAATAATGGGGTCTCCCCACAGCCTCTCTATTCAATCAGTCACTCATTCATTCATTTGCTCTTTCAAGAAACATGCCCTGAGTATTATTTTATGCCAAGAATTGTGACAAAGGCAGCTTTGCCCAGGCCCCTGGTCTGGAGAGGGAGGCAAGTCCTGAGATCATTAAAGTTTGTACAGTGCAACCACTTGCAACCTACTGCCCCAAACCACCTTCTCAGCCCTTCAAAGGAGAGATTGTGGGAGAAGACAGTGTCTGGGGGCTCCTCTCCTTCTTTCTGCCAGAATCTTCTGGACTGTAAACGACTCAGGGAGAGAGACAGTGCTTTTCCTAGGGGAAGGTGAATTCTTGGCTGTCGAAGAAAGAAGATGAAAAGGACTTGAGTTTCTTGTAAAGTTTCTGGAATACGGATGCTGCCACGTTTCTGCTTCAGGCAGTGCTTTTTGACTCAAGGGATAGAGATGAGAGCTGAGTTGAAAGAAGTATTCTGTTTTTATCCACGTTAGCTCAGGTAGTATGTTTAATAAAAGTAAGAAAAGTGTGGAATTGTAGATGGACTTTGGTACCTTTGCTTTGTGGAATTTTTTTTCTTTTCTTTTTCATTTGTTAAAGTTCTTACTTGGAGAGAGAGAGAGAGAGAGAGAGAGAGAGAGAGAGAGAGAGAGAGAGAGAGGTGACTGAATGAACTTGCTTACTTCTTTGTCTGCTACTCTGTAGAAACTGCCATTCCCATGTGGGGTCATAATGCCGCCATCACCCCTCCCCTACTTGGCAATTATCCGGCAGCCGTGCATGGACCGTCAGAGGTCTCTCATGGGTTCTACTTGAACCTTCAGATCTTTCAAGTTACATCTCAGAGACAATTGAAAAGACTTTACTTTGTGGGCCAAGAATTTAAATCGCCAGCCCCTTTCTTGTAGCCTTTGGGAGCTTTCCCCACTTCCTGTGACTTTTATTTATAAACTAAAGGCCCGATGCAAGAAATTCATGCAAGAATAGGCCTTTGTTCTCCTGGCTGCTTACACCAGCGCCCCTCCTGCTGCCAGCACCCAGGACCCAGGCTTCCCTCACAGAGGGAGGCCCTGCCCACCCACCACAACCTGCCAGTCAGTGGCTTGGGCCTCCCTCTGCAGGGTGATCATGGGGCGATGGTGGGCCCCCAACCAATTACATCACACCCGCCTTAGCTGGCCTGGCACCAGTGGGTGTCATAGCGTGGTCCCGGATGGTCATCTGGACAGTCGTCCAGATGGTCATTCCACTGTTTGGCCATTCGGTCGATTTGCATATCATGCTTTTATTATATAGGATAAATTAGAGTATCTGTGAGGTTTTATAAAATCTCTCTGAATTTACTTCTTGGCTCTGATGGGATGAAATTGTGCCCTCCACAACTCCTTGTGTGGGGCTGTATTGCCCTGGTGCCTGCTGACGAAAGTTAGTGCAGGGCCCTGACTGGGATACAGTTTGAGGGGAGCCTCAACCAGCCCTGAAAATTTGGCGGGTGCCCTCCAAGCCTGTACTATTGGGGACTAATCCAGATAGAGTTACTTGGATCTCTTAATTTACTGGGCTCTTTATTTACTGAGCTATAGGCTCCCATCATTCCTAGGGGCCATTGTCCCCTCAGGATGCAGAGCGAGGGGTGCCTCTGGGTGATGCAGTGGTTGCCCAGCCCCAGCCCTGCTCTCTGCCCTCCCCCTGGGCAGCGGTCACTTAGCTCCTCCTGACGGCATTTCCACTTTCACAGTGCAGACAGGGTGTCTGAGGGGCAGTTTCTACTCCAGAGGATCTAGGGCAGTGACAGTGCACTCACCAGCTCGGGGTCAGGCAAGGCTGGGACCTAACCCCATTCTGCCCATACCACACATGTGATTGGGACAAGCGATTTAATCTCACTAGTGGCCAGTATGTTTTAATCTGTGAACTCAGGCCAACAACATACTCTTCACTGAATTATCGTGAGGGCTCTGCTGGTCTGAATGTAACAACTCTTAGCCCAGGGCCTAGAACACAATGACACGTGTTATTATGTCACTCTAAGGGCAGCCTCTCCGAGGGTGAGTAAGAGCGATGCTCGAGGCTGGGATGAATAAGGCTGACCACCTGCAGTCATGCCTCCCCCACCCTGACCCAAGACCCCCAGGGCTGAAGTGGCTCCCTTCCTCCTTACAGCCCTTTGAGGCGTCGATGGAGACCAGGTGCCTGCTGCGTCCTGCCTGCATCCCGGGGCTCAGGAACTCACTCATATCTGTCTGCTCGTCAGTAAATGACGAGTGAATGTATTGTTTCATTACCGAGGCCTGCAGTCTCACTCCTTCCCTACGGCCCTGTGGACAGAACATGAACTAGCCTGTGCTGGGCTCTTGGAGGCTGCTTGGGTGCAAACCCTGCCCTGCCTCATATTAGCTGTGTCACGTGGGACAGGATACTTCATTTCTCTTGACCCTAAATACCTGCAATTTAAAACAAAATGTACTGCAGAGTAAATGTTACTTTTTGGTTACTAATATGCATCACATTCGTATAACATATATGTGTGTATATATAATTATTGTGTCTGTCAGTCTCCCTAGACACCTTCCATGTGTCAATTCATTTCATCTTCAAACCACATTGCCAGCTTATTCCCACTATAACGATGTTGGCTCAAAGACACAAAGGTGCACCCAAGTCCCCACTCCTAACAGGTGGTGGCTGCAGACCTAGGTGCCTAGAACATGACGGATGGCAGGTGTGACGGTGTCACACCCAAGAGCATCCTCTCCTGGGTGGAGGAGCTCGAGGCTGGAAAGGGCAGGCCGACCACCTGTGCTTTCTCTCCCAGCACTGCCTCCCGGAGATTCTGGCTACTTCCACAGGGCGTGGCCCAGGTAACCATCACAGGGCTCCCTCTCCATCACTGACACCCACTCACCTGCCTGTGGTCATCAGCCTGGGGCTGGTCCAGCTCTGGATGGGGTGAGCACCCAGGTAATTTCTCACCAGCTTTTGGAAAGCACCCCATTTCCATGTCCCTTCTGGAGGCTGCACATGGAGCAGAGCCAGTGGCCCCAGTGCATCACTCAGCGTGGAGTGCAGGTGCTCGAGGAGGGAGTGGACAGATGTGTTGGGCACACAGGTGTTGGTGCTGCAGTGGTAATCTCTTTCGCCGAGTGATGGTGAACTCCGGGCTGCTCCCCCAGCATCAGGGCTAAAAAAAAGGAGCCGCCTCATTTGGTATTCATTCCACATGATATGTTCTTCATTCACTTCACGTCCAAACTCCGCAATTAGAGTGGTAAGCGATGAGATTTGCCTGACTTTTATGAAGCTCCCACAGGCTGGGAAGAGGCTGTCGTTAGCAGCGCCACAGTTGGCCAACACTGGGGAAGATGGCCCCGCTCACCACCCAGAGGGAGGCAAGCCCTCCACCCACCATTCTTTGGAGAGCTTTGCTCTCAGGCCGCGGTGGACATGGAGACAGGCCCCTGAGCCAGTGGCAGGGGAGCTGAATTTAGAACTTGACTTAGCTCTGTTCTCTCTGACTACTTACTCCACCTCTCTGGGTCTCCACTTCCTAGTCAGGAAGATGACCTAGATGCTGAGACTTAAGTAAAGTGACTCACCCACATGTGCCTAGCACCAAGCCTGGCACAGCATTGGGCTCAGCAATGTTAGTTTCTTGTTCTAATGAGGGCAGTCTCTCACCCTTTTTTGAGACCTTGCTAGTCTGCCGGAAGATAATAATACAACAGCTTACACTTATTTTCTTCCTGTTCCTAAGCATCTTTCTAAAGGCTTCAATGAATACTCTCAGCAGCCCTGGGAAGTGGCCACTGCTCTTACCCACGTGGACAGGGGAGAAAACTGGGCCTCGGGGACCTTAGATAACTTGCTCAGTGCCACAAACTTACCAAGTGGGAGAACCTGGTTGCCTGATGGCAGAGCCCATGCTCAAAGCCATGGCTCCGGCTGCCTCCCTGGTGTCATTAATTCCGTGGCCTCTGCGCCCAGGACATTCTCTGGACAGAGAGGGACAATAAGCCACGCAGTGGGGAAGTGATGAGGGCTGGGCCCCTAGGAGGGGTCAGAGCATGCTTGCTGGATGGACAAAGCCTTCAGTGCGAGATCGGGGGAGGGTGTAGCTGATTTAGCCAACCACCAGGCATGCTCTTCTTAGGACCTAAAGGAAAGCTAAGTCTAATTTGCAGTCTTTTCTCTGAAAGATCTTATGGCAGATCCCCGAGGCTGGGCTGAAGGAGATTTGAAAAATACTTCCCCATCGACACTGCCTTTGTCATCCACCCTGGGCCAGGACACAGAGCACTGGCGGGTCAGCTCTCCCGTGATTCACGAGGGTGTTCTGCACGTGCCTCTTACCTTTGGGGATTCCCCTCCCAACCCCACCTCAGAGGAACTGGGGCAACCATCTCCCCATTGGAAGACATCTGTCTCCGCATTCCAGGGCCAGTGTATCAGACCCAAAGCGCCCCCTTCCCTCCTCTTCTTATCCTGCAGGTCTCAGCCCACTTCCATGGGCAGTCTCTTCTGATCCCTCATCAAGACGCTCTCACTTGCTGTTCTCAGATCTCTACACCTGTCTGATTCCTGTATCCCAGCTCTTATATTGTATGTACAAATGTACCAGTAAGTGTACTCACAGTTGCCAGCACTGTAACAGCAGTGAGCCCATGGCAGAGTATACGTGGTAAGCATTGTGTCTTAAGAGAGAGGCCTCTCTTGAATAGCGCAGGTACAGTGCCCGCCCCCACCAAGGCACCTCCTCTTTTATCTACTTGGAGCAGGAAGTGGGAAGGTTTCCCCAAAGTCTACGAGGAGGCTCCGCAGCACACAGCACAGCCCCTCGAGAAGAGGGCTGTGCTATTCACTGCCTCTTGCTGCTGTTTCTTCCTAGGGAGTCAGTGACATGTAAGGTGGGGCAGTTCTTCATTGTGTGGGACTGTCCTACTCACTGCGGGGGTTTAGCATCCCTGGACCCTGACCAGCTGTAGTGTCCATGTGGGACCCACACATCCCCATGCATTTCCAAAGGTGCCCCGGAGGAGGTGGGACCACCCCTCGCTGAGAATGTGACAACGAAGGCACCTAAGAAACAGGATCTGGGATTTGGGAATGGCTGGTGGCCTGGGGTGGGAAGTCTGAATGATGTTTCTATCAGGGCCCTTAAGGATGTGCTTGTTTATTTCAAGAGAGTTCCTAAGTAGATGTGTTCAGAATATATGATGGGCATAAATGGATTGTTAGATTTGATTTTCCCACCTAACTCCATTGTCACCACACTGCCTCTGCCCCGGCTGCTGAAATCTGTTTCTCGCTGCGCGTCAGTCCTGCCAGCATAGCACCTTATAGAGTCCTTGAGGTTAGCACTGTGTAAGACTGGAAATTTTAGCAGTGCTGGGCCCTCTAAATCAATCACCAGAACAGCTTTATTTCTTTTCTTGCTCAAAAATACACCATTAAATGCAGGAACACGTGTGGGAGGGGAGGTTGGCTCGGGTGAAGGATACACTTAAAAAGAAAATTTTATAACATTTTTTCTGCAGGAAAAAGGACATGCTGGTCTTAATTCTTGTAGAACTGGGCTACAGAACACATTTACGTCTCTGCAGTATCTTGAGCTCCTCGGAATATTCTGGACTGTTCAGAAGTCATTGAATCACATTTGTCTGGGGCATTATAGATGCTTAATAAATGCATGTTGGATAAGGACTGAGTAAATTCATGGAAAAGTAAAGCCTTTTAAGTGGTCATAAAATGGACTGAGCCTGTCTTCCCCATCTCAGTCCCTCCGGGGGCCCTAGGGTGGCAAGGTTCACCCATGATATGTGTGGTGGTTGTGGAATGTCTGGGAAGATGGGGTAGCAAGAGCACTTCCATCCAGGGAGGTGAGTGAGGAAGTGGGGTCAGTGAGTGTAGACTCCTCTTTCCCACCCCCTCCCCAGAGTTTACAATGAAGGGATAGAGAAAGGGGCTGACCATTGGGAGGGGTTCAGAGTTGATAGAAAGTGTGATCAGATTTGCTTTTCAAGGAGAGCAATCAGGGAGCATGTTTTGAAGCCGAGAGAAAGAACTCAGTAGCGAAGGAGGTCGGGGAGAGAATGAAACGACATTCTGGGGGTAGGAACCGGGGCAAGGACAGGAGAGGATGCGGTCCAAGCCCAGTGGGACCTTCTGCCTCCGAGGCCTGGGCAGGATGGAGGGAGGTTCGGAGGAACTGGTTTCCGGGCTGCCTTGCAAGTAGAGCCTGAGGGATCTGTTATGTCTGAGGAGAGAAGCTTTAGAAACCCACTGAAGGGAATGGACACAGAGGCTGTGCAGGCTGAAAGGAGGTGGTGTGGAGGGGCCCAGACAAAGCTGAAAACCAGGAGTTTGTGGTGGGTCTGACTTACCCAGTTTCATGATTTTCTTGGTGAGCGATCCAGGGAACGGTTTATTCCAAAGGCCTTTGATAGCAGGCATTTGGGAAGCAAGGGAGTAAGCAGGCAAGGTTCATAGGTAGTTGGGCGAAAGTAGGGAATGAAGGATGGAACTTCAGGGGCCCAGCAGTTCCAGGCACTGAGAGCTGGGGTCTGCAGGTGGGTGGCTACAGTGTCCCTCCCTGGCACAGAGGCCACGGTGCAGGTTAGGTCGTTCATTGTCTGCGACCCTGAAGTATTGCCCAGTGGAATGTAAAGGATGCTCTGAGCCTGACGCCAAAGACCTTGGTGGACGCACTGGTTGAGAAGAACAGAGTGGGCAGAGTGTGGTGGTGTCTGACCTCAGAGGCTTAAGGAGGGGGTATTTGTATATGGGGATGGAGGAGCTGAAGTGGAGTAGGGGTGCTGCATGGAGAGGAGAGTGTCGGCTCCAGTTCTTGTCCCCGGTTGCTGAGCCAGCAGTTTCAAGACACACAAAAGTGGCAGTGTCCTCCAGGAAGAGCCATTTCGGCGGGGACAGGAGGAGTCCCTTTTGGTGAGAAAGGGCTGTCCTTGAAAGAGACTGTGAGTTTGATAGGCAATTTCAGAAGACTCAAGGGAAGGCTCATGAGAGAGGGCAAGCAAGGGAAGATGAGCCAGGGGAAGAGCAAAGCCTATCAGGAGTTCGGAGAGGCTGCAAGAGCCCCGTAAAGACAACAAAAATCAAATGTTATGTACACGCATAGGGCCCATGGGAACTGGGAGGTTGGGAGAAAAGAGGTGGCAGAATCCAGTTAGGGGAACCGCATCTCTGTGTACGATGGCCATTGCAATCACCCGCGCTTCCCAGCTTTTGTGCTCAGGACAAAGCAACCCCTTCCAAAGCTCATTTTGTCCTCACAATTGAACTGCTTCCCCATCGTGTCACACTGCATTCAGCCCAGGATCAGCAGGGCTCTGGAAGCTCCACTCTGCCAGGGGAAGGGAACAGAGTCCCTGCTGCCAAGGAGAAAAGAGTCTGGGTCACAGTGACTTTGAGAGGTCAGGGAGGCCTTCCTGGAGGAAGCACTGCACATGGACCTTAAAGGAATCACAGGATGTGTGGAGTAAAGGCAGCGTGGGAAGAGCTCTTCAGGCTGGGGGCGCAGGGAGAAGGGGTGGGTCCTTTCTTTCTTTAGTAATAAGCGAAGTGCTGTAGTAGTTGAGAGCTTGGTTTGGAGCCAGATGACCTGAGTTCAGTTCCCAGCTCTGCCACTTGCTACCCAATCATTTACATCTACCTAACTCTGTTTTCTCATCTAAAAAGGCAGATCATATTACCCCACTTATTTAGGGTTATTTTGAGGATTAAATAAGTGTATTTATAAAGCACTTAGCCTCCCTGGCATTTAGGTATAGCTCATTATGTGGGAAATATTATCATTATTATAATTATTTATGTTATTTTCTTCAATCAGGAAGTGGGGGGCCAGGCACTGAGCTGGGGTCTGCAGGTGGCTGGCTACGGTGTCCCTCCCTGGCACAGAGGCCACGGTGCAGGTTAGGTCGTTCATTGTCTGCGACCCTGAAGTATTGCCCAGTGGAATGTAAAGGATGCTCTGAGCCTGACGCCAAAGACCTTGGTGGACGCACTGGTTGAGAAGAACAGAGTGGGCAGAGTGTGGTGGTGTCTGACCTCAGAGGCTTAAGGAGGGGGTATTTGTATATGGGGATGGAGGAGCTGAAGTGGAGTAGGGGTGCTGCATGGAGAGGAGAGTGTCGGCTCCAGTTCTTGTCCCCGGTTGCTGAGCCAGCAGTTTCAAGACACACAAAAGTGGCAGTGTCCTCCAGGAAGAGCCATTTCGGCGGGGACAGGAGGAGTCCCTTTTGGTGAGAAAGGGCTGTCCTTGAAAGAGACTGTGAGTTTGATAGGCAATTTCAGAAGACTCAAGGGAAGGCTCATGAGAGAGGGCAAGCAAGGGAAGATGAGCCAGGGGAAGAGCAAAGCCTATCAGGAGTTCGGAGAGGCTGCAAGAGCCCCGTAAAGACAACAAAAATCAAATGTTATGTACACGCATAGGGCCCATGGGAACTGGGAGGTTGGGAGAAAAGAGGTGGCAGAATCCAGTTAGGGGAACCGCATCTCTGTGTAGCTCTGCCACTTGCTACCCAATCATTTACATCTACCTAACTCTGTTTTCTCATCTAAAAAGGCAGATCATATTACCCCACTTATTTAGGGTTATTTTGAGGATTAAATAAGTGTATTTATAAAGCACTTAGCCTCCCTGGCATTTAGGTATAGCTCATTATGTGGGAAATATTATCATTATTATAATTATTTATGTTATTTTCTTCAATCAGGAAGTGGGGGGGAGTAGCAATTTGCTGAGCCCCTACACCCTGTACCTTATATTTTACAAGCACACCTGTGAAATAAGCCACCTGCAACAGCACACGTTTGCTACATGCCGAGCTATCCCCCAAATTTAGTGACTTACAACACATGCATTTATTTAGCTCAAGAGTCTACGCATCAGCAATCTGGGCTGGGCTGACCCTTCCCTCTGCCAGTCTCAGCTGGGCTGGCTCAGGCATCGGTAGCCACTGCTGGTCAGCGTTGAGTGGCTTCCGGAGGCCGGCTGTCACCCCCAATGAGGGAACTTCCTGGGGCTTCACCACCCGACAGGCTCGCCCAGGCTGCTTCCCATGATGGTGTGAGCGGGGTTTCTAAGGGCAGCGAGAAAGGGCCAGTGCTACTGCGTGAGTGCTTTCCAGGTCTCTGCTGTGTCGCATTTGCTGTGGAAATGTTGCCATTGACCAAAGTAAGTCAGATGGCCAAGCCCAGACTCAGAGGACAGAGAGTAGATCCTTTGAAAGGAGGAACTACATTGCAAAGTGGTTTGCGTGCAAGGATGGGGAACTCTGGGGCCATTTTTATAATCTATCATAATGTGCTATTACATTCACGTTGTATTATTTCATTTACTCGCTCATTCATTCATTCATTCATTCACCCAAACATATTTATTGAGCACCTTCCTTGTGGTATGGCAAGAAAAGGAATCCCTAAAAAGAATGTCCTTTAGTTTTCTAACACTTTCTCTGTCACAGCGCAGCCATCTGGCATTGCTTTGAGTCCATGACATCCATAAAGACATGAGCTGGACCCTTTTCTTGGAGAAGAGAGAGATGGAACTAGAGGTGATCTGGAAACAGGCAAAAAAAATTTACAAATTAAAATCACGTGCCAATATTTCATCCCCATGAAGTCTGTTTTCCTGGGCTAACTTCTCCCTGCTGGATCTTAACCTGTAGGGTTATTACCAAGTTCTTTCCCCATCTTTCTGCTCACTGAGATTGCTGGTGAGTCCAGAGCCCCATCAAGCTTATGTTAAAATCTCGGTTAAACACATACCCACACATGCGCACACACACCCTGGGAACATTCTAAGCTCTTCTTTTAAGAAAAAAATGTTTTTATTGATTTTAGAGAGAGGGGAAGGGAGAGGATAGAGAGATAGAAACATTGCTGAAAGAGAAACATTGATCAACTGCCTCCAGCACTCCGCCTACTGGGGATTGAGCCTGAAACCCCAGCATGTGCCCTGACAGGGAATCGAACAGGTGATCTCTTGGTTCATGGGTTGATCTCAACCACTGAGCCACGCTGGCCAGGCTAAGCTCTTCTTAATTCAGTGCAGAAAAACAGTTGTGATGTGCCAGCAAGCCATTGAGCCCCCTCACTGCTCACGGGCTTAGACCTGGCACAGACTGTGTCCTGGAGGTAAATATTAAAAATCTTGTGCAGCAGAGAGGATCTTGTTCTATCCAAGCTGTTAATCCTCAGGGCTCTCTGGAGGGTGGTGCCGAAAACACTGGTCCAAACCTTGGGCAGAGAGAAGTGTAGAGGAGCCTTGGAGTAAGAGGTATGAAACAGGTACCAGGGAGGGGCTTCTGAGCTGAAGTTCAGTGTCCCTGGTATAGCTTGTTAACACATTCATTTAATCAACCAATACATTTTGAGTATATGTATGCATGAAGCAGTGGGTTAGATAGTATATACAATAGTGAGCCAGATAAGCATGGTCCCTTCCCTCTGGAACCTGGAGCCTAGTGGGCAGTGACCAGTATCAAAAGAACATACTAAGCTAACACTAACCACCACTAAGTCTGTATGATTCCCTAACAGCCCTGTGAGGTAGGGACCATTACTGTCTCCTGCTTTTATAGAAGAGAACATTGAGAGCATGAATGGCTAAGTAGCTGTCCCTAGTCACACAGCAAATGACTGAGGGTGAGGACTTGAATTAGGCAATTTAGATCCAGAGTCAGTCTCTTGAATCAACCCCCTTCCCTCTGCCCCCACAAGGTCAAGTCCCCTTGGCATGCAGTTCCCAGTTCCCTCATACTTTTCCTTAAGAGCACACATCCCATTCTGTGGTTCTGTTTTGTGTATTATTTGGTGAGGGAGCATAGCTAAATGGCCAGTCAGTTCAGGCTCCATTATGTTCCAGTAACAGACGACCTCAAAGTCCAAGTGGCTTATAACAACAAACACTTCTGAGTCAGGCGACGTGTCCAAGTGTTTCCCCGCGTTATCTTCCTCTTGAAGCGCCTTGTCAAAGCGGCTGACAGTCCCAAAGGCACGCTCGTCATCGAAAGTCCAGCTCGTTTGCCATGCTGTCAGCCTCCCGAGTTGTTGCAGGCAACAGTTTTGCCAACGGTTTTCCTCCTGCATAAAAGAGGTCACCACCTTTCCAGCGTTCAGAGTTAGTGCCTCATCACCCACATTCTAGCCCCAAAGTCAAAGCCCCACAGTGTGAGGTTTGGCACCATGCCTCATCTAGAATCAATTTCTTCATCATTCTGCTTAGACTGATGATCCCTAAATCGCAGTGGCTTAAAACAAGTGAAGCTTATTTCTTCCTCATGCTTCATGCTCAGATGGCCCAGCTTCAGCACTGTGTCTCCTCTTTTTCGGGGACCAAAGGCGCAGCCCCCATCTGGGACACTGCCAGGCCAACCGTCGTTCACATGAGAGCTCTTAAAGCTTCTGATTGGAAACGACACCTGTCTCTCCCACTCACATATCATAGTGACAGCCACGTGCCAAGTCTCACACCAGCGACGAGGGGATGTGGGACGTGCAATAGCTCAGTCGGGAGGGGAGCACAGAAGGGGCCTCCTGGGACAGGAGGATCAATCCCAGATCAGTCAGGGAGCCTGCTCTGTCACATCGATGCAGGCTTGGCAGCCTGTTGTGTTTGGAAAAGAGGGATGTCAGAGCACGTTTTCCTCCGTGCACTCGATGTGCTACGTCTTCGCTGTTTGTCAGGGAGTAGACCCAGCTGGCGGCAGACAAGCAGGCAGCTCTGAAGGGCTTCAAGCAGCACCTTCCAACATCGGGGCCCAAAGGGGACCCAGCGGCAGATGGCAGGTGTTTGAGGTTTCTTGAAGATAAGTTCCTGACAAACTGGGGAACTGAAATGAATGTGTCATTTCAGGGGAGGGGTTAACAACCAGAAGAACTGAAATAAACGTGGGCAGCTTATGCTAAAAACAAAGAGGAAACCTGGGGCGATGCCTTTTGTAGACTCAAAGGGAGGGTTGGCTGGTGCAGGCAGGAGGGGGTCAGCTCCAGCTGCCTCAGCATGAAAGCTCATGGACCTTGTCCAGCTGGACATGGCTGAGCTGCAGAGCGGCCTCGTCTCATCTCTCTTGATTTCATGTTAGAAATTCCTGGGAGGTGAGAGCCTTGGCCTCTTACAGCTCCACTCTCACCAGTGGGCGTCTAGAGTCACAGAATACAGACTATTTGGGGCCCACCCTTGGTCAGAGCCATCCTTGGAGGGGATGGGTGTTGTTAAACATCGAAGGCCAAGTGCAATGACCTCACAGCTGCTTGTCCCAGTCCCTGGTCGGCACCCTCTCATCTTGTCCGACAGCAGCACCCATCGGTGCACACCTTCTTCCCCGTGATGAGGCCAGTTCTCAGCAGCTGGGCCCCGACCCACCACCTTGGCCATCACTGGGGTTGGGCCTCCTCTGCGACCTCCCTTGGCGGCACATGTCCCTCTGGAGTAGCCGTGGCTTGGCAGAGGGCTCTGCTGGAGAGAGCTACCAGGACAAGCACCTGTGTCAGGCAGCCAGGCTGATCTTTCGGAGAGCAGGCCAAGAGCAGGAGGAATGGGGAGGGGCAGATGCTGCTGCAGAGCCTGGATGAGGGCTAAGGCCCAGGCGGGGACAGTTGGGAAGCACTGCCCCCTAAAGAGAGACACAGGAGGCTGCAGGAAAACAGGGCTCAGCCAGTGATCCCAGGCCAGGGCCCCTGAACCACGTTATCTCCCCATAACTGGAGCTTTCTCTGCAGTCCTCATCCTCTCCGCTTATACCCTAATGCTGGCTGAGGTTTACTACTCACCCTCTCCCCAGGGCTTTCCAAGCCTGTGTGAACCCCCAGCCTCACTAGCTTTCACCCCCTGAAGAAAGCACACTGGTATGTGAGTGAGTGAGGTATTCCCTTATCTTGTAAACAAAAGCTAGACACTTTCAGAGGCCCTTAAACAAAAGTTAGACTTTCCAAGACCCTTTGACTCAAAAGACTCTGAGAGCCTCTCAGATGTGGTGATGAGAGGAGGGACAGTCACAACTGAAGTCACAGCTCCCGCTTCCAGAGGGTGCTGTCCAAACTCTTCTCCCCACATCACCCCTACACCCTGTCTTTCCACCCCCATAGTCTGCCCTAAGCCTGGCTCTAAGGCTGGTCCCTCACCCTCTGCAGGACTGTCTCCCACCACGCCGAGAGCTCCTCCAGGGAGGGCATGTCTGGCTCCTCTCTGCACCCCAATGTCCAGCTCAGGCTGCACCCTGGAGGGCACAAAGGAGTGTTTGCTGAATTAAAGTGGATCCACCACTGACCATGGGCTGAGTGCCAGTTATAAACCTCTCTCCCAAGCCTGGTGCTTAGCCTCATCTATTCCCCGACCAGGGAAGTGGGCTCATGGGGGGTGTAAGGGCGGAGCGCTGAGCTAGGGCCTGGTTCCACCTTTCTGCTCCTTCATAGTTACATCAAGCAGGTTTAGCAATGTTTCCAGTCCCTGTATCCACCTGGTTCTGTAGTTAGTGAACATGGATCATTTGGGAAATAACGCCCCTTCATTCCTGATTTAGCATCAGTGCCCTGTGGCCCTCAGCATGATAGCTAACCTCTGTGTCCAGGGGTCAGTGACCAGAAACCAAGCCCCTAAATCAGCCCGCCCTGACTGCAGGGGGCCAGCAGTAGCTCATTCTTGGTAAAGAGGACGAAGAGCCCATTGCTAGCACATAATAGGGTGTCACAGCCACCACACTAATGAAATTTAATAAGCAAGGCTGTGCTCCACCACCACCCCCCCCACCACCACCATGCCCTCGGTCACTGTGCCCGCACCCTGCCTGCTATTTCCATGATTCCTTATCCACAGGCCTCCTGGCCAGTCATACCTGGGACCAGGCCCAATCACCCCGCTGAACCCTCTCCGCTGGGTCTTCTCTACCCTCCTGTGAGCACCCCTGTCCCTGCTGCCTTGTGCTTGCCCTGCAGCTCCTGTGGCCAGGCTAGGAGCTGTCAGTATATCAGTCCTCACTGCTCCTTACAGACCAGGAAACCAAGGCCCAGCGTGGCTCCCAGGCGGGAAGACAGGGTGGAGACCCACCTGACTCAGAAACCCACCTTCTCTACTCCAGCAGGCCACCTTGCTCCTGGACCGGCGGTTCCCAGGTGTTCCTCTCCGTCAGACTTACCTGGAGGGCCTGTTAAAGCACAGATCCCTGGACTCTCAGAGTTTCTGATTCAGTAGGTCTGTGGGGATGGGTGCACAATGTACATTCCTAACAAGTCCCCAGGTGATACAGGCCACATTTTGAGAACCATTCTCCTAACCTGTTGGTGCTTCCCAACCTGTTGGCGCATCCCAACCTGTTGGCCACCCTCATTAGAGTCATAAAAATAAATAGGGGATCCAGCTGTCCCCCCACAGTGAGAGGGAGGCTTGGAACCCAGGGGGTCCTACGGGCTATTTCTACATTCCTCCCTAGGCTCCTCTAAGTCTCCTTCACACGACTAGTTTTCACCTCCGCTGCATGACTGTGAAAAGCGCTGCTCTAAAACATGAGGCCTTCACCCAGGAGGGAGCGTTAAGGCTTAGTATACGTTGGTTAGCTTATACTCCACCAATGGAGTTTGTAAACACTCAGATGAATGGCTTTAACTTCCCATTTCCAACATCCACTCCCTTGCATTCTCCAGTGGCAGAGTCTGGCACTGAGGTGATGTTTGATACACGTGAGGGGAGATTCCTGTGCAAGGCCATACCTCAGTCTCTGCCAGAAGGAGGAGGGATGCTGAGGAACCCCAACCCTGGGGGTCTGTGCCTGGCTTGGCTCTGAGGCCCCGAGGGCAGAAGTGTGCATTGAAGTTGGGGCTGGGGAGCCCACTGTGGGCTACTGGCTGGCTGTCCTGCTTAGCTATTAGTCATCACTTCTGCTCCCAGCCTGAGGGAGAGGAAAATGCCTCTGGGTGTTTGTTCTTTCACCTTGCCTGTGGCTTTTCTCTTTCTCTTGTGAGCAACAGAATGAAAGGCAGAGCTGGGTTTGTAGGCCTGCCAAACGGGATGGGCTGTGTGGAGAAGGCGCTGAATCAATCATTTACAGTGGAGGGGGAGCTGTGGGGTTGGGGATGTGGTTTTCCTGCCCAGGGGTCTGTAAAATATCCACAGGCAGGGTAACACCCTCCCTCCGCCTCTGACGTGAGTTACAGGAAGGATGCTGCTCTTAGCACTTCGTACCGCCTAGTGTTATGGGCCTTTTAGTCCAAGTCCCCTCCGGCCCACTGCTGCTCCCTCAGCGCAGGCCCCCGCATGGCTCAAAGGGATCTCTGAAGCTTCCAAGCCAGCCTCCCAGCCTCTTTCGCTCCAGCCTGCCGGGCTAGACCGGGAGGGACCTGAACAAGGGAGGCAAATGAGGTGAGAGGTCACGCGTGGCTCTGGAGTCACATGGCCTCGTTTCAATCTCTGCTATTGTCCTCCGCCTGTGCGACACTGGACAGGTTCCTTAATTCCACTGTGCCTCAGTGTCCTCATCTACAGGATGCAGGTAACAGTAGCACCCATCTCCTGTAGTTATTATTAGGATTCCCCGGGATAAAGCACATAATTGTGTTATATCTGACTCATAGTAGGAGCTAAATGTTTCCGCTTTTATTGTTAGCAGTGTAAGGCAGGGCTTCTCAAGCTCAGCACTACTGACATTTCAGACTCAGTAACTCTCGGCTGTGAGGGCCGATCTGTGCATTGTCGGATGTTGTGCAGTAGCCCTGCCTCCACCCACTCGATGCCAGTAGCAGCCGCCCACCACCCCCGCCCCCACCGGGACAGTCAAAAATGTCTCCAGGCATCATCAGATCCCCCTGATGGGCAAAACTGCCCCCGTTGACAACCACAGTTCTGAATCGTTTCTTCACAGCACCTTCCAGGCTCCGAAAACACAGCAGCACCTGCTGGGCCTGTGGGGGCTACTGTGGGGCATCTGCACTGAACTATTTCCCCCCTTTTATGAGAGATTCAGTCCACCGCTGGCTGGGTGCCTGAGGCATCCCGGTGACGCCCTGAGCGAATCCTCTGCCGATTCTCCCTGTGATCCGCCTGTTTCCCGGTTGCACCACTCAGGATGCACTTCATTGTTGGCTTTTTAAATAACAGCTGTCTGTTTCTGTTATGATTTTCCCAGACGCTGGAGCAATAAGCAGCTCTGATGACAGCCGTGCAGGTAGTAAGTGCACGCGTCTCTCAGGTATCTCCCCCAAGTGCTGCAGAGCCACTAAGTGGGTAGAACTGATTTCAGCTATTGCCTGGGCGGCTGCTGTGTCTGTGGAGCCTGCCCTGGAGACCAGAGCCTGGCCCGAAGGACAGGGGTGGGGGAGAGGCGGGTAGTGACTGGCTCCCTGGCTGTCCTTGCCTTGCTTCTGAGCCTCAGGAAACCTGGGTCCTGGCATGCCAGCTGATTCAGAGCTACACTCTGTCCCGAGAGAGCACGGTGCATTCAATCCAAGGAGAGAAATAGCTGTGCGCTGAGCACC
>NW_006290441.1:1106930-1129972 GCF_000327345.1 Myotis davidii
TTTTCATTTCTGTTCTCATGGTAGCAAGAGTCAGGGTAGGCAAGTGGAGACGATTCTTATATTAGTGTGATTAAGGCCGTTATTTCCTGATATGTTAGTTTACCCACCTTGGCCCTTGATCTTCCAGGACAGGGGTCATAGCTTTCTCGCCTCATTTCTTAGAGCTTGTTTGTTGTTGGATGGATGGGTGGATGACTGGGTGAGATGCTTAACTGCATCTGTTTAATTGCCTAAATCTTATCAGTTACCAAATTCTTTCTCAACTCCAGTCCCCTGGAGGGCGCAGCAGGTCATCAACTTTACTTGATGGGCAACTGGAAATCCAGGCCCCACAGGGATGGTGTCAGGATGCTCAGGCGGAGCCCACTTCTTACCCTATTTAGGTGCTGAATGGTCTCCCTGGCCTCAGTGTTCTGGTCCCGTTTCCACATGAAGCCGGGCATTCTGCACTTGGCCTCTACTCAGAACTGGGTCACCCTGGCCCCTCGCCACTGTTATGGGAAGAATCAGTAAACTTTAGTAGTTTCCCCATCTATGTCTATGGATTCGCCAAACCTGATAACTTGTAAGATTACCTTGGAGAGCAGATCCTTTCTGTACTAAGTGTCTTCCTTCTATCCCTCCAGACCCACTCTCAACCCGTCTCCTCCCCCTCTGAGAGCCAACTTTATGGAGTGTTTAGGTGGGCTCCCGTGTTCTCCGGCTTCCAGATGGGTTCTGCCAATGGGCTGGCCCAGCAGAAGAATGGAAAGAGGACGGGAGGGTGAAGCCAGGGTATTTATTCACCACCACTCAGTTACCCCCAAACCTTCCTTCCTGAATCTTCTCTCAAGTCAACCTTCTCTACATAACTTTTCTCTTCTAAGTTCTGGTAACTTCTCTCTCCTCTCACCCGTCTGAGCCTAGGAGTGATAACAACTCCATGTTACCATCCTCAGGGAACTATCCTATCCCTGTGGTGCCCTTGCACCCACCCACGCCATTGAGAACTATGCCTTCATTACATTATATCCGTGGCAGTTCCTCTCTGTTGAGTGTACCATCTGTTCCTGCTGGAACCTTGATTTATACCCTGGCCTGAGCTTCTTCTTAGGTCTGAAGTGACCCTGCCTGTCTCTTCACCCCCTCTGGACTTCCAGGCACCAGGAAAGTGTGGTCCTGAAGAACCTCCCCTTACTTTCCCTCCTTACATGGTCCTCCTTGCCCCATGGTCCCTTTCATTCCCTGCATTCACATTTTAAAAGTCCTATCAACCACTTCCTTTAACTAAAACAGGAACTACTTCATTTTGCCCTTGGGAATGAATCAAAAATGTTTACCAGTGAGAATTTTGACTAGATCACGATAATAAGAGGGCCCACCCTGAATTCTAACCTAAAACAAAGAAATGTGGTATCTGGATTTGCCCAGAGGTCTAACCATAGGTGGGGTGTCACTTCCTTTAGGATTGTGAAGAAAGGGGCTCACAAAGCCCTGTGACTGCCCACTTAGAGCCCTTGTTGGGAGCCACTGCTCGGGGAAGGCCAGGACTCATGTCCTTTCCTCTCCGCCAGGGCCAGCAAATGACAGCACATGGGACAGCCCTGTTTTTGTAAGGAAAGCATCACCGGAATGCAGCCACTGCGTCCTGTGTTAACTGTGGCTGTGTCCATGCTTCAATGGCAGCATTGGGTTGACGGGGATGGCAGGGCCCTCTGTGCAGAAACAGTTAACAGAGCAGTGACTCTGGCCCTTACAAGGCTGGCCCTTGACTGGCATCCAGGAACACCATTCCCACTCTGGTACAAATAGCTCATGGTGTCTACACTGGTTGTATAACCCGTATGGTTTATGCTAAATACCTGCTTTCCTTCTGGAAGTCTGGAACTTTCTTACATACCAGGCAGAGGCTGCCTATGTGAAGAGCCCCCCAAAAAGCCACTGGGTGCTTGGTCTGTAAGAGCACTTCCCGTGGGCTGTCTGAGCTCCTTGTGGGGGAATTCTGCGCGTCCTGTGTGACCTCTGGGAGAGGACCTTGGAAGCCTGGACCTGGTTTCCCCAGACTTCCCCCCATGTGCCCTTTCCCTTCGCTGATTTGATCTGTATCCTTTCACTGTGATAAATCGTAGCCGTGAGTACAGCCATGTGCTGAGTCCTGTGAGTCAGTGAATCACTGAACCTGGGGCTGGTCTTGGGGACCTCTCCATACTCCTGCAAAGCCAGAAATATTTGCCATCTGGCCCTTTAAGAAAAAGTTTGCCAACCCCTGCTGTGCACAGTCCTAGGATGGATGGAAGCTACCTGTTGTATATCGCCTATCCCCCCAGACTCCAAACCCCCTAATAGTGTCCAGGTTTCCTGCTCTCTAACTACTGGCCACGCACAGTATCTTGCATAAAGTATTTATGGAGGGAGAAGTCAGCAAGCCTATAAATAATGGATTGAAGAAGTGCTTTTTTTAAACGGTGGGTGGTGAAATCAGTTTAAAAGGTTTGACCAATGCTTTTCAATGGAAGAATAGAATAGAAAGCATTTGCATTTAGGGAGGCTAAGTTTCATTTCTTGAAAAGTTTATTTCAATTGTACATGTGGACCAGATGCTGTGCTGGATCGAAATGTAAAAGGGAGTTGTCTAGTCCATTGCAATAGAAAACACATGAAGGTCATTGGATTGTAATCCCTTCGCCAGATGCTTGGGGAGACACCCTGCTAACCCTCCCCATCTCTTTGGTCGTCAGCATGTAACCTCCTTCTCCCCCACCCCCAGAACGTGTACTACACGAGCAGTCAGCAGATCCATGTGGGCGTCCTGAGCCCCACGGTTGACGACGATGACAACCGGTGCCTGGTGGACGTCAACAGCCGGCCACGGCTCATCGAGTGCAGTTACGCCAAAGCCAAGAGGATGAAGCTTCACTGGCAGTTCTCTCAGGTAACAGCCCAGGAGGAGGCAGAGCAAAGGGAATGGGGAGGGGCCCAAGAGCCAGGAAGGGTCTGGGAGGAGAGGGACACTGTGGCTAGAGCAGCCGTGGGCAAACTACAGCCAGCAGGCTGGATCCCGCCCGTTTGAAATGAATAAAACTAAAAAAAAAAAAAAAAAAAGACCGTACCCTTTTATGTAATGATGTTTACTTTGAATTTATATTAGTTCACACAAACACTCCATCCATGCTTTTGTTCCAGCCCTCCAGTCCAGTTTAAGAACCCATTGTGGCCCTCGAGTCAAAAAGTTTGCCCACCCCTGGGCTAGAGGGAGGTGTGACTCCAGGCAACTCTCGGGATTTATTGAGCACTTACTATATGCCAGGGGTTTCACATACATCAGTTCATTGGGTTGTTATTATTATATTGTGATTGTTGCTGTTTTATTATCATTTTATTTAAGTTTTCGATGTAAGGAAGCAGGCTCAGAGTTGGGAATCACCTGTACAAAGTCACACAGTAAGAGTAGGGCTGGGATTTAAACTTGGGTTTCTCTGCTTTAAACCCTCGAATTTCTTCTACACAAGCTCATTCTCAGGACAGGAAGCCCAGCCTCCCAGGTATAGACAGTGCTGGGACCCTTCTGATCTATGACCCCTCTGCCTTCCTTCCTCCCAGTAGAGGTCGCTCTAGGGGACGAGGTTACCACACAGGGCAGTGTCTTGGGACATTTTGTAAAGGGCAGTCTGCCTTGACTCACTGAGAGAGGAGGCAGGTGAGAGGAGCCGGGATTTCCTGGAATGGTCCCTGGAGGTCATGGCCCAGCCAGGCACCTGCCACTTGGGGACTTTGTGTCAGCCAGATATGAGGGTTCTTGAACTAAAGTAAGTTCCCTGGCCCCTTCAGAGGCCTTGCTCCTCCCAGGAGCTCTGGGATCATCAGGAAAACAGAGCTCCATCTGTGTGGCCCCGGCCTCTCTGTGTCCAGCCTCGTGCAGTTCAATGTTGATAAGCATGGCAACTCCATCTCAAAGGTGACACTAAGATTAAATGACCTGGCCAAGATCGCACAGCCCAAGCACGGCCGAGGTGGAGTTCCAACAGGCTGGCTGAATCTGACCCCAGGCTGCTTCAATATCCCAGCCCCCCAGGCAGGCCCATCTGCCTCCTTTTCAGCCCTCTCAGACAGTCGGCCTTCCCACATATGCTCCAAGGTTGTGGACAGGATGGCTCAGCTCATTTGTGCAGACCTGAATGCCTTGGTGCCCCTCACTAACCCTCATCTCATCTTCCATCTGTGATTGGGACAGAGAAAGGAACAAAACAATGGGTGTCCTCGAAACAGACCCTCCAAAATCCAGCTCCTTCTTTCCCTCATCTCGGCACATGGCATTGAACAGGGAGCCCAGCACGATTCCTGCTTGAAGGGACACAGTGAGCAACAAAGCAGGCCATGTTGGCGCGTGGGGACGGGGCAGCCTTCGGTCACTTAGGCATCTATCTAATTGAAACTCCCAGAATGCTTTGATCCTTCTACCAAGGAAACTGTTTGAAAATGATATTTTTAAATCCCTATTTGCAAACCCAGAGAGCTACTCTTACTTGATATTTTGAAATTAATATTTGTGAAATTTTTGTTTAAAGCAAAATGATCAATATTTATCAAGCGACCTGGAATCTCTCCCCAAGCCCACATTGGTTAGGAGCTGCTCTTGACAAGGCCAGAGGATGCTGGGAGACTCTTAAATAACTAAAGTCATGTTCTTAGACATGTTTTCTTGCAACAGGTTTTAATCTTTGCAAATTTCATGGGGAACCTACCAACTAGAATTTTCCAGTGCAGAAGTTGGGCTGAAAGGAGCTTTTAATGGTGCATTTTAAATCTCCTTTCCGGTTGCACAGTCTGCATTATTTACTCCCCTGAGGGCTGCATTTAAACTCCACAGACACTCAGGCTGAATTAATTTCAAAATAATCTAGTGCGATTCTCCCCCGATCGCCTACAAAGAAGATAGGCATTTGCATATCTTAGTGTTCCATCTCATACCCCGACTTTCTGTTTAATGCCTTTCCTCTAACTCTGAGAAGCCCTTCTGAATTTCCAATGCTTCTGGGATGAATCGGGACAGCGCTTGATTCTGACACTGAGAAACCAGGTTTGACGAAAACATCTCTTGGCAACACGGACACACACGGCTCTAAGGAGCAATTTCCCAATAATGAACATTCTTTCCTTCAGTCATTCATCAAACATTTATGAAGCACAGGGGTCTGGGCAAGAGGGATGCAGATGTGAGTCAAACAGGGCCTCTGCTCGGAGGAGCTCCTGGGCATGTAAACACACCACACTGGGTGATGAGAGCCGAAGTAGGGGAAGGGTGTTCTGGGACCCCAGGCTGATAGAACTCAGGGAACATTCGAGGCTTGTTTGATCTAGATCTTGAAAGTTGTAGGACAGTTCCCAGGTGTAGAAAGAGAGAAGAACATTCCATGTAGAGTCTCAGCCTGGGCAAAGGCAAGCAAAAGCAGAGCACACTTGAGAAATGGAAATCAGGTTTGGTGTGGGTGGGGTTTGGAATTTTCCACGGGGCATAAGAGAGATGAGACTTAAGAGGAAGTGTGAGCAGATAATGGTGGTCGCCGGAAGCTGTGCTAAGAAGTTTAGATTTCACCTTAAAAGCAAAGGGAGAAACTAAGGGAGGTTCTTAAGCAACAGATTGTGATGATGGGGTCTGAGTCCCTCCGGCAGCAGAGTACAAGTGGGACGGAAGAAAAGGGGCTGCAGACAGGCAAGCAGGGTAAAGGCTGCTCCATTCTCCCTGTGACTTGGCTGGCATGGGGGCCTGGGGCCAGGCAGCTGTTGGGAGGACTTGGAGAGTCATTTTAAGTCTACTGGAAATAGTGATGGGTTAAGTGGAGGTAGTTGTGAAGGGAGTTTATTAATCCAAGGCCACCCCAGGACAGCTTCCTCATAGTCAGGGTTGTCCTGACCAGAGGTTGGTAGTTCAGAGATGAGGTGGGCTCAGGGAACACTGGGCAGGCCATCTGAGGCTATACAGCTCTAAACGGAACTGGACTGGATGGTCCTAAGGGTTTGCCACCGCTGAAATTCTGCCATTGTAAGCTGAAATTAGACAGCAGTCCTGAGAGGGCTTTTCCGCCTAGAAGCCCCACTGGGCCTGCCTTAGTGAAAAGCAGCATGAATTTGAAAATTAGCTGAGTTCTTGTTTGAAGGTCATATTTACCCCACTTTATGGAATCGTTTGTTATTTCACTCCCTACTCCTGTCTTCTGTCAGCTGGTAGACTGAAACTCAGGGCTGTCTTCCACTTTCAGCATCTCCAATCCCTCTTGAGAAGCCTGAGACAGAGCAGACATCCAGTGTGCTATTGATCGAAGGAAGGAGTCCCTGATTTAACAACTCAGAAATATTAATTAAAGGCCTCTGATGTGCTAGGAGCGAGGTTTGGGGAGACCCAAAGATAAACAAAATCCTTTGATGGCCTTCCTTGCATGCATGCATGCTGAAAATAAAAAAAAATAAAAAACAATAAGACTGTACTTCCAGGACATTTCAATGTAATAGTCAAAGCGCCCTGCTCAGTTGGAAATCCCTAGTTCCTACAGAAAACACGTGTTGGTGGTAGCATCCCAACTGCATGCGCTAAGTGGGATGCTCAAAGTCACAGGGCCAATGTGCACTTCTCCCTGTACTGTAACTCCAGATGGAGGGAGGCAGGGAAGTAGAGATGTTTTATACTAAAACCAGAGGCCCAGTGCACAAAATTCGTGCACTGGTAGGGTCCCTAACTACTGTCAATCAGGTACTCCCTCCCTCTCCCCGGCCAACCCTGCCCGTCGTCGAACTCCTGGGTGAACACCCCATCGAGGAGACAATTTGCAAACTATGCTTTTATTATATAGGACAGGTGTGTGCATGGTATGGAGTACACATTTGTATGAAGATCTTTTAAAACGGGAGGCTTTGATGAGTCGTCAGGTACTCAGACTGTAGTTCATGCTGCCCCCCAGACTGGGGTGTGCCGCCACTCCTGTTGGCTGCCAGGTTCTTTGGTGAAAACATTAGCAGGGTCCGTCTGGGAGACAAAGGCACACAGATGAGTGTTCCACCGGCGGCCGTCCCCACACCTCCGCCCTGTGCTGCCTCCTTCTCAGTGCAGCGTGTATGCATTTTCTAAATGAGGACCATCCAGGACAATAAGAGGTTTCTATTAACGCCAGGAGAGAAGAGAGTTTCCAGAGTATGAGGAGACCGACTGGAGGAGTGCTGAGCACAGAGCCAAGCCCGCCTGTCCAGGGACAATCAGCCCTGATTGGTGGGGTCCAATTTGATAAATTGATGCAAGATGAGTAACCCACTCAGAACAGAACCTATCTGCAGAGCACATTTCCCAGGGAGCACCGCTAATTCTGCCAAAGAATTTCCCAACACAAGGGAGGAGGAGCTCTGACTTTCTCCCGCTCCAGCCCCCATGCTCTGCCAGGAAGTCCAACTTTGAGAACCTTTTGTGCTGAGCAGAAAGACTCTAGTCGGGTATTTCATTGTGGCTTTGGAATAAAACAGCTTTTCATTTCCATGTCACATGAAGGGGCAAGTGTGGAACTGTCCAGTTTGGGGACTGGAGAAGCTCTGTTCAGGCCCTGGCTGTTTCCTTAGTTATTGTTAGCGGATGGTAGTCAGCACCCTCTTCTCCCCCGGCTTACCCCACAGAGGTCAGGAGCCAGGACCAGGTGCGATGGCTCACTCCCCACTACACAGACCTCGGGGAGGTTTGGAAATGTGTTTATCAAGCATTTATATGGTGCTTACTATGTGCCTGGTACTATTGTAACTGATTTATAAAGATTACTTGGTCCCCATGATAATGTCATTAGGTACTTTAATTACCCTCATTCTACAGATGAGGAAACTGAGGCCCAGAAGAATTGAATAATTTGTCCAAGGTCAAATCTGGGAATTCTGTCCAATCTGGGGCCCACACTGCCTTGGTCTCACCTCTGGAAAGCCAGTGGATGGCAGCTATGGCAGCTCCGGGCTGGGTCTCCCTGCCTAGCCACGTGGCGGTGCGCCTGAATTGGCTGGATTCCTGCCTCCTTAGCACACTCCCTCCTGCCACCCTGCTGTCTTCATCCTCCCCCCGACCCAACCTCCACCTTTCCTTTCACACTGACATTGCCATTGCTCCATCCTCAGTCCACTGGAGCTTCACCACAAATCCCAGGCCCGTCTCCCTCAGCCACCAAGTCTCCTTGAAGAAAGACAAACACCAAAGAGCTTATTGAGTCAATGCAGCGTTGGCTATTCATGATACAGAGAGACCCCTTTCCCCTACAAAATGGCTTAATCTCAGGTGTCTGTAACCAGCACTAACATCGCACCTATGCCTTCAAGTATTTGATTACTGATTATAAACTGCTTAACCTGGAAACTCCTGGGACTAAGCTTAAAGCCAAAGCCCCACCAGGCCACTTGCTCCTGGAAAATTAATTAGAAAGGAGAGTGGAAGGGGAGCTCTGAAATAAACAGAGCATACAGGATGCAGTCCGCACCCGACCTCTTGGCGATCACAACCGTGAGACCTGGGCGAGCTCAGGCCAGACGCTCCCAATGCTGCTCCTCAGGGACGCCAGTGCCAGCAACCAGCTGGGCCCAGCCCTTTCCCCGGACAAGGTGATGGTGTTTGAGGTCCCATCGGTGGTCCCTGGACCAGCACCACCACCAGCAGCAACACCGGGAAGTTTAAAGAAATCCATTTTGAGCCTCATTGGAGACCTACTGGATCAGAAAAGTGGAGCCCAGTGATCTATGGTTTAACAAGCCTTTAGGAGCTCTGTCTACCAGCGGTTCTCAACCTGTGGGTCGCGACCTCTCTGGTGGTCAAACGACCCTTTCACAGGGGTCACCTAAGACCATCCTGCATATCAGATATTTACATTATGATTCATAACAGTAGCAACATTACAGTTATGAAATAGCAACGAAAATAATTTTATGGTTGGGTCACAACATGAGGAACTGTATTTAAAGGGCCAGAAGGTTGAGAACCACTGGAATCCATCTACCCAGCCTATAGCTCCAGGGGGAGCCAGGTTGCTTAGTCTGGTGCTAGCTGTTCCACCCCGAGCTGCCACAGACACACGCCTGGGGGAAACTGAGGCGGGAGGAAGGGCCACGTTATCTGGGGTCAGCTCCTCAATCCCTCAGCCCCAGGGACTGATGGACGACCATAGATCTGCATGTGCCTATGGACATGGTCAGTGCTCCACGTGGAGACAGGGTCAGTGCCCCCAGTGCTCTGGTTCCTTTTGCAAAGGACAAGACTGAAGCCCAGACCAGCACTTAGCCAGGGTCACGGTCAGGGAGAGCCAGAGGCAGAGCTGGGAGCAGGGACCCGTGTTCTTGGGTTCCGCTCCCACTGCCTCTCATGCCCTTGCTAGTCACCACTCCAGCAAGGCCCAGAAGGAAAAGGCACCAAGCTGGGGGCTGGGCACCTAGCTCTAGGGATTATTATTAGGCTTCTTAAGTCTGTACATTCAGCTTTCGATTTTTTTAATGCTGTTTCCATATTTAATTTGGTTCCTTTTCCAATTAAGCTCTCTGTGTGCCACAGCATCTCTCCTGCCAGGTTTAATTGCCCTTATTTAAATTCTTTAATTAAAAGTATTATGTGTTTCCAGATCCTGTAGTTGTAAGTATTACACAAATAATTTAGATGACTGGACTAGTAAACCAAGTGACTGCACCCTCCACAGGGGGCGGGGCCAGGCAGGGGTTCTATATCAAGCCTCAGCCCCCCAGAGCCCTGGGCCTGGCCCAGAGGCTGCTGGCTGGCCCTGGGTGTGAGGACAAGAACCTGCTAACAGGTCCCTGCTTCCTTCCTCCCTCCAATGCTTAATGCTCAACACAGCAGAGTGACATGGTTAACATGTCAGTCCTACTCTGCAGTGGCTGGCCCTGTCACCAGGTAAAATGCCAAAGTCCATTCTGTGGCTCTAAGGCCCCACACAACCTGCCCCACACTCACCTCTTGGGCCTCATCTCCTATGCCTACCCCCATGCCTACTCTCAGCCGGGGCCTCTGTGCTGTTCTCCAAACACACCAGGCCTCTGCCTGAGCGGGAGCTTTGCTCTGGGCCCTGGGATTCTCCCCAGATATCCCCTGGGCTAACTCCTCTCCTTCACGTCTTGCTCATATCTCACCTTCTCACTGAGGCTCACTCTGACCACCTCTTACCATTGCAGCCTGCCTCACCACCATCCCTGAACTGTCTCACCCTGCTTGTCTTGGTCCATTCAGGCTGCTATAACAAAACGACCATAGATTGGGTGGCTTAAACAACAAACATTTGTTTTGAAGGCTGGGAAGTCCAAGGTCAAGGTGCCAGCAAATGCAGTGTCTGGTGAGAACCCTCTTTCCAGTTTGCATATGGCAGCTTTCTCACTGTCCTCACGTAGGGGTGGGGGATGAGGGGAGAGGTGAGAGAGAGAGGTCATCCATCTCCTGTCTCTTCATATAATCCCATTCATGAGGATTCCATGCCCACCTCCAAATACCATCACATAAGGGATTGGGCCTTCAACATGAATTTTAGGGGCACAAACATGCACACACATTGCTCTGCATTTTTGTGCAGCCTATCACCTTCTAACACACTATAGAATTTATCGTTTGCTCCTCCTCCTAGAATAGTCTTCACTAAGATAAGGATTATTTCTTGTTTGGTCACTGATGTCCCTGACACACAGTAGGCATTCATTAAATATCAGATGGATGGATGGATGGATGGATGGATGGATGGATGGATGGATGGATGGATGGATAAGTAGATGAGTGGATGGATGGATGGATGGATGAGTAGATGAGTGGATGAATGGATGGATGGACAGATGGATGAATGGATGGATGGCAGAGAGTTTTCAAAAGAACTAGATCAAACTGGCTCTTCAGAGCCTCTTGGAGGTGACTTTCCTCTCTGGTCAAGAAGACCCCAGGTGTTGGGGCATGAGCAGCTGTCAGTCTAGTCCACTCCCTTGAGACAGGCAGGAAGTGGAATAAATGCTGGGTGGACTGGCCACTGATTCTAGTGGGGAGCAGTAATGGGGACTGGCTCACGGAATCCCCGCCTAACTCTACCACTGCCTGACCATGTGATCCTAGGCAAGTCTCCTGACCTCTCTGAGCCTCAGTCTCCAATTCTATAAAATGGTGATAATTAGCATCTCCACCTCTCAGGGTTATTGTGAGGAATATGTGAGATTGGGCATGTAAATCATTTGATACAGTGCTGGGCATATGGTCGATAGTGTTAACTGTTGTTACTTTGATCCCAGGTGCAAAGCCTGCAGGTGGAGGTGCAGTTGGTAGCAACACCAGGCTGCTCCCAAGGGGGCTGAACTCATCAGGAAAGGACTGAGTGGAGGAGGGGAAGGCTCCTTTCCAATGGCGGTGAATGGAACTTGCCCAGAGAGAGGCAAGACCCCAGAGTTTATTCAGTGAGAGAGGTCAAGGTCTGAGAAGGAAGACAGGAGGGAGAAAGCGCCAGGGGCCAGTGCTAGCTCTAGTACCAACAGGTAGCCTGGCCCTTCTCTCCCTACTCCAGATGTCTTTCCAAGACTCATGCCTGGGCTCTGCTCATTGGGGCCTCCAGGGTGGCCTGACGACTCCGTTATAGAAGATTCTCCTTTCGGAGCCTCCAGACAGGGAGTTCTCCTTGGCCTCACACTCTGCCCTCCCTGCAGCCCCACACACTCTCACAGAAGCTGTGCTTCTCCACACCCCACCCTGCTCTTGGCCTCACTCCATTTCTTCCACATTCTTCCCAGAGGCCACCCTGGCTGTTTCTGCCCCAGGGTCACCACACTTCCTGTCTCTAGGGTGCCGAGGGCATGGTTGGGCCAGGGTAGGGCCTGGGAAATGTCATAGTTGAGTCTCAGAAGGAACACTTTACTTCTCAGAGACTGCCCCTGTCTTCCTCTCTCAGCCTTGGCATGGTACCCTGCAGAAGGCTCAGAATGTTCCTGAGTGGCTGGTGGGAAAGGAGGCGGCCGCGGCCTCCTGTCTGGGACCAGTTCCTCTAAGCTTCCGTGGCCCAGGGTTTGCTGAAGCAGCCTGGCCCAGCCCCTGAGGACATGCTGAGCAGTCAAAATCTCCAGTGGAATGGAAGGGCACTTGGTCTGGCCCCATCTGCTTGCTGTGCACTTTTTCTGGATCCCCCACCAGATTCTATGAACAACCTCATATCCGTTTGTTGTTTGTAGCTGATAAAGGAATTTCCCATCTGTCCTGCTCATCCTCCAGTAATCAGGACAGAAGTGATCATCTGACCCTAGAGATAATGGAACCAGAAGAGTGGGCGGCTGCCCAGGGCCACACAGCTGACCACCAGAAAAGAAGCATCCTAGTTCAGCACTCTCCCCTTTCCATCTCACCCCCTGGAGTGCCGAACCCTGAGCAGACATGGTGAATAAGAGAGCTGGCTGGTTTCATCCAGCCCTGCCTGCGCTGCACTCCCAGCAGTGGGTAGGACCACCAGGCTGGCCAGATGTTGGAGCGTCAGGAGAAGCTGGGTACAGTCCCACTGAAGAAGCACCAGCCACATGGCCCGGCCTGTGGGTGGACAGCAGATGTGCTTGGTCTGGAGGCTGCGAGCTTTTACACAGAAGCCATAGAAACTGGGCCAGGCAGAGCCATGGGCTGGCCTTGTTTGGAGCAAGTGTCACAGGGATGCCTCTGGGTCCAAAAGTCCAGCCTTTGAGGAATACGATGGGGCCTTAAGGTGAACCACAGCCTCTGAGAGGACAACTTGAGGATGTCTGCCACAGTCCCGGCGTGGTTCATGGTTCGGGACTGTCGTGTGGCCACCAACAGTGCCCATTCCTTGGCTGTGTTGCAAGGGCCTATTTATTGTTCAGTGGAAATGAGGTGGTTTGTGCTCTGTGATCAGTTCTGAGTGACAAAAACAACAGGAGGGCAACCAGAATGGGGAGAGTATACAAAATTCTTCCATAAGAAACTCAACGTGGGAAAGCATAGAACTGGGGGACATGGGCCTCGCCTTCCCCTGTCAGAAGGGAAGAGGTGGAGAAGCAGGAGCTGACCCAAGTGTGGGACCCCAAGGGGTGTTCTGGGTTCCCTTGCTGGATGCCCCTGATCTTAGTTCAACAGGAGGAGAATTCCCCCAGGAGGAGCCACTGCGGAAAGAAAGTGCTGGTTTGGGGGCTGTCCCTGCAGGTGGACATGCAGAGCTAAAGGGCCCGAGGCCCAAGTGCAGAGCCATTCAGGTTGCAGACGAGAACAAGAGGATCAGCTTCAAAGTTCCTTCCCACACGAGTCCTTTCTGAGCCCCTGTCTCATGGCTACTGTCCTGTCCTGTCAGGACATGACCTGTGGGTTTCTTTCTGGCTGTACCTGGGGAGGGGGGACCCATGAGGTCCCTATTTCAGTTCCCCCTTTGTTTTGATGTCTCTGTGATCCTAGGGGCAGTGAGTCATTGCTCTCCTCGGAGGAGGTGCTGGCTGGGCTGGGCTGCTTCACTCACTCAAATGCTTCTGAAGAGGTTTGCTGTCTGCAAGGCCATCTCCCACACACCAGACCTTGGGAAGTTCCACACCTGCTCCTGACACACACACACACACACACACACACACGGACTTCACTATCTGGCTTCTCACTCCCCTGCCTCCTTCACACTCGGCTCAAAGTCCCTCCTGGGAGCTGGAATTTTGTTTTAATTTTTTTAACTGAAGAACAGCACAAACACACAGAAACATGCAAATATACGTACAAAAATAAATGCTCAACTTATTTAAAACCAAGTAAATGCCTATGCAAGCACCACCCTGGTCAGAAAGAGCACCCCACCAGCACCCCAGAAGCCCCCTTCTTGCTTCCTGTCATTTGCCACCCCCTCCATCCCAAAAGTAACCCCACCCTGACTTGAACACTGTGGTTTTATTTTGCCTGCTTGGGAAGTTTATAGAAGTAGGATTATGTATATATTCTGCCTGATTTCCTTTGCTAACATTGTAATTTTGAAATTCACCCCTCTTGAGTAGAGAGCCAGTGTGTCCGTTTTTGATGCTGCATAGTATTCCTTTATGTGAGTCACCACTGTTTTCTATCCGCCCTCCTATTGATGGATGGTTGGTTTGTTTCCAGGCTGGAGCTTTTACAAATCATGTTTCAGAAGGCACCTGGGTACCTGTCTGTGGTGCACACCTTTCTGCTAGTTGTATAGCTATAGGTACAGCTGTTGGGTCGCAGGGAAGTGTCTGTTCAGCTGGGGAAGATACTGCCAGTTTTCTCAGTGGTTGTGAGAACTGAGTCTCGATGTGCTCTTGAGATGTCAGTTGTTGCCAGGGGGATGGTGGTGGCAGACTGGGGATGACTTCCAGAAAGGACTTCCGTCTCCCTTGCTCACAGTGGGCTGTTCGCTGGGATGGGCATGGGTGCAGCTGGGGTGGGCTCAGAGTCTCCCTCTCTTTGCTGCCAGGCCTCCCAGGGCGAACCTGAGCATGGTCACCCTGTCCTGTGACCGATTCCCTTCTTACCTATATAAGTCATGACAGCCAGATTAATGACCACCTGTCGTGTTGCATCCAAGCTTTTTGCTGGATGTTGAGGGGACAGAAATTGATAAAACATAGAACTCTCAGTCCAGCGGGGGAAAAGACAAGTAAATAAGAACTTTTACTGTCCTTCAATAAGTGCTGAGTGGGGAAAAAGCACAGGATGGAGAACAGCGCACCAGCTGGGGAACTGGAGGGGAGGAGGAGGCAGGAGCTGGTGGAAGGTGAGAAGCCTTTGGAGGAAGGAGCAGGCGCCGAGCCTTCAGTGACTATGGCTTAGCCTGAAGCAGAGCATGGAGAGGACCCCAGGCACAGGGACAGCTTGTTCAACGTCTAGGAATCCTGAGAAAATGTAAATGCATTCAGCAAACTACCCAGAGTTTGGTATCACTGCAGTTCAAGGTGTGCGAGTTGAGGGGGACCGGGCCAGAGAGAGACACAGCACCAGACCATGAGCATGCGCTACAGAGCCAGGCTCTGTCTTCCAGGCCAGATACGCATCTGAAAGAATCACTACTCCCTGCCTCCTGAAGTGGGAAGGGGATCAGTGAGGAGGCTGATGCAGTTGTCAGCGGAGAGAAGATGGTGGCCTGAATCAGGGCAAGTACGAAGGGATAGCGATAAGGAGACAGTCACAAGGCCTGAAGGAGGTGGAATTGACAGGAATCGGTGCCTAATGAGATGCTGGGGAGAGGTGGACATATACTGAAAATGCCCAGCTTTCCCACAACGATGCCTGGTTATGGCTGAGATGGGAAACACAGTAAGTTCTGGGGGAAAGGTGACTTTAGCATATAATCAAGTAGCATTAAGCTACAAGGAGCCCACTTACCCAGCCCAAGCAATTCCGCTCATTTGGAAAGCCAAAGCCCATTTTCAATAAAACTCAGAAATACTCAAAATGCTGACACCCAGCCACATAGCCAGCAGCCCCAAGGTGTTTGGGGTATAAACTTAGTGTGCATGGCTACAGAACATTCCAGAACACCAGCAGCATGTGGAAATGATGCATATCCAGGGATGAGGGAGCCCAGTGGCCTTATAGACAGAATCCAGGAGCCTGAACTTGGTTGAGACCAGCACTGGTGGCTCTAGAGGTCCAGTTGGGAGCACAGACCCTAAAAGCAGGATGTCTGGTGATACTGAAATTCAGGCCAATCACGGGGTGGTCCCAAGGAGCTAGGCTTTTCAGAGCAGGGGCCCAGCCTATGGTTATGGAGAATAGGGCTTAATCCCCCAGAGAGGAGCCGTAGGAGCAACCCAGCATGCTGTACCCCAGCCAGGTAGACGGACATCGGGGTGGGGTATCTCTGTTCTAGTGAAAAACTAGGGCTCTGTGAAGAAAACTTACACACAAGGTCATTCTCAGGGAGGAGATCAACACATCAGAGATGGGAGCCCGAGGCTTCATGGGAATGCAGGCCCCAGACCTCCCGTGGCCTCATTGGATCCCAGACATCTAAAAGCACACATAGTCCCAGCCGCTAGGCCTCAGGCTCCCCGGACCTCCCCATGTTGCCTGGACACCCTCTGACTCCACCCTCTGCCCTGGCTCCTAGGGAGGCCCCATCCAGAACCTCAAGTCCAAGCGCTGCCTGGAGCTGCAGGAGAACAGCGACTTGGAGTTCGGCTTCCAGCTGGTGCTGCAGAAGTGTTCGGGCCAGCGCTGGAGCATCACCAATGTCCTGAGGAGCCTGGCATCCTGACCCGCCAGGACCCGCCCCGCCCGCCCTTTTGCTACTGTGTAGCACCTGCTGCAAGTTGCCTGCTGTCCACCTGGGTGGTTGGAAGTCCTGGAGCCAGGTTGGTGGGACCCCTTAGAGAGCTTTCTATTTCCTATCCAATTTTCAAGCAGTTTCTAGGAAGATGCTGAATGGTGGGTGAAGGTAGTGAATATCATAAACTATTTTGCAACTGTAAATAGGGGACAAATGGAAAATATTTATAACTGTCAATAAAATACTATTATTAAGAAAAGGGTTTCTGCCATCTTTTGTGCCTGGTGGAGATTCATGCCCGGCTCCTCTGAACCTGGAGTTCTCACAGCCCAAGACACATCCCTGCTTGCCCTTCCAGCTCCGCGCCCCTGAGAAAGGAGGCCCTTGGGCCTTGCAAGCAGTGGCAGTGTGTTGTGCAAGCCGCCCGCTTTCTTTGTGAGGCCCAGGGCGGCGAGAAGGCCACTGTGAGCTCGGAGGCACCTTGTCTGGAAGACAGCCTCCGTTCTTTGTTCCCGGAGAAAGCGGGAGTGCTCACTGGCCCCTGGAGTGTCCTCCACTGGCCATCTGCTGGCTCCAGTACACTGCCCTTTCCTGAAGTCACCTCTGTCACCTCCCAGTGCAGTGACACCGCCCACAGCAAACGCCCCATCCAGTCATCAGCTCCATCTCGTTAGCTTTTTCCATGAATCGTGGTGCATTTGCTTCCCTTCCCAAGACTATTGGAACAAAGAATAACAAACTTGGTGGCTCAAACTACACACTCTATCAGGGTTCTGGAGGCTAGGAGTCCAAGATCGAGGTGTGAGCAGCGTTGGTTCCTTCTGAGCGCTGTGAGGAGACTCTCTCTCCAAGCCCGGGTGACTCAGGCACTGCCTGGCCTGCAGAAGGCCATCTCCTTCCTGTGTCTTCTGTCGTCTTTCCTCTGTTTGTCTGTGTCCAAATTTTCTCCTTTTTTTAAGGAGACCAGTCATGTTGGATAAGGGCCCACGGTAATGACCTCATTTGTACTCGATTACCTCTATAAAAACCCTATTTTCAAATACAGTCCCATTCAGAGGCACTGGGATTGAGGACACATCTTCCTGGGGGGACACAACTCTACCCATGGCATGGCACAGTCAGTTAGGGCTCCAAGTCACCCCCCTGACCGCAGCCTGGGAAACTGGTGACTATCCTTGCAGCCTGTTGCCCAATCCTCTGTCCCTCTAGCAGCGTCCCCTGAGTGTTTCTCATCCCCGTCCCAGAGACCGTCCTCTGGTGGGGGCTCCTGTGTTTAGTTTGAAGGACACCCCCCACCCCAGCACCACCTCCAACACTTTAGTTCATACTAGAGCTATGATAAGTGACAGGCTAGACCAGTAGTCGGCAAACTCATTAGTCAACAGAGCCAAATATCAACAGTACAACGATTGAAATTTCTTTTGAGAGCCAAATTTTTTAAACTTAAACTATATAGGTAGGTACATTGTTATTAACTTAATTAGGGTACTCCTACGGCTTAGGAAGAGCCACACTCAAGGGGCCAAAGAGCCGCATGTGGCTCATGAGCCACAGTTTGCCGACCACGAGGCTAGACTGAAGTAGGAGAGGAAACCCTTTCTCGACAGGTTCCAGCCCCACTCACCTCCTCAAATTCTCTGAGGCCCTGCAGTCACCTGTTTGGGCTCAGTAATTTATAGCTGAAAAACTGATAACACAGAGAAACCTCCTGCACCTAAGGGACCCCAAGGGAAGGGGGACCTCCTGTCTCACCACCTTTGCACACCGAGAACCCCATCTAGCACGGGATTCACCCTAGAAGGGCCCGTGGGAGCTTCCCAGGCCACTGCCATAGGCACCCCTTACTTCCTCTCTGCCTACCTAAGCCATATCATGCCTGTGCTCATTCCGGTGGAACTCTTCCTACAGCTGCAACATCCCATACTCCTAAAGTCACTCAGTTCTAGTCTCACTCTACCCACCTCCTCTCTCCCTCTAAAATACCACTTCCTGTTCTTCACCATCACTCACACGCGCTTCCCGTCCCTGGTGCTCCCAAGACCGGTGCCCAGGCTACCAGAATCAGCATTACCTGGGAACGTATTAGAAAAACACTTCTCAAGCTTCCCGAACCATAAACAATCCAGGTTCTAAAAAGCCCTCCAGTGATTCTGCTTCTCTGCTAAAGTCTGACAACGACTGCCCAGCACTCCCCTGAGCCAGTGCACACATGCCCTCCCTCCCGTCCTGGCACGGGCCTCATTCGCAGCAACATCTGTTCATACCGCCCCCCCTGTTCACACCTCGACGCCACACCCCATCCAGAGTGCCCCTGCGCCCACCCACCTCCCATGGTCCCTGCCACACCACGTCCCATGAGGAGCGGGAGGACCAAGAGCATGGGCTCTGGAGCCAGACAGCGCCGTCCATCGCCGCCCTGCCATTTTCCAGCTGAATGACCTGGAGCAGATACTTAACCTCTTTGTGCCTCCATTTCCCAACCCCCTTAAAAATGGAGATACTAATAGTGTATCTTTTATGGGGTTGTTATAAAAATGAGATGAGTAAATTTATGTAAAGCAGAGCAGTGATGGGAACATAATAAGTGCTCTAACGTCTGAGCTATTATTATTTCATCCATTGATATCCTGACACCCAGTCGCTGTCAAGAATATCCACACCTTTATGCCAACCCACACCCACATTTCCCCTTCCTGTCGACATCCATAGCCCACCCCACCTGCAGTGACAACACCCACTCATGTCTGTTCCATCTGCCTGGGTGGGCAGCAGATGTGCTTGGTCTGGAGGCTGCGAGCTTTTACACAGAAGCCATAGAAACTGGGCCAGGCAGAGCCATGGGCTGGCCTTGTTTGGAGCAAGTGTCACAGGGATGCCTCTGTGTCCAAAAGTCCAGCTACCTTCACCCCCACCCCTGCAAACCCCACCCTCCTGCCCTCTTATCAGAGGCACCCCCGACCCCAACATCAACCACTCCCAACAACATCATCCCAAGAAGAAAACCCAAGAATGACTCCCTCTCCCATAAGCTAACCTGGGGCAGTTAAAACAGGACAGGGGCAGCTCCCTCCTGGGATACCACTCACCATCCCCCTGAGCCCAGTTGCCCGGGCCCTGGCGGAGAAGGCTCTGCGATGGCCTGGGCGGCCCTGACCTCCTAGGAGTGGGGACTACATGGCCAGTCCAGGCTCCACTATATGTTGGAGGTATAAAGGTCAGAAGTCCAGGGTCATGTGACTCCAAAGCAGAGGCACTGGATGTGTGGGGGACAGGCAGGAGGGTTAGGGGCCCCAGCCCATTCCTGACCCAGCCCACACCAGACTTAGCCCACTCCAGCCCCAGCCCACTCCAGCCCCAGCCCATCCCAGCCTCAGCCCTCTCCAGCCCCAGCCCATCCCAGCCTCAGCCCTCTCCAGCCCCAGCCCATCCCAGCCTCAGCCCTCTCCAGCCCCAGCCCATCCCAGCCTCAGCCCTCTCCAGCCCCAGCCCATCCCAGCCTCAGCCCTCTCCAGCCCCAGCCCATCCCAGCCTCAGCCCTCTCCAGCCCCAGCCCATCCCAGCCTCAGCCCTCTCCAGCCCCAGCCCATCCCAGCCTCAGCCCTCTCCAGCCCCAGCCCATCCCAGCCTCAGCCCTCTCCAGCCCCAGCCCATCCCAGCCTCAGCCCTCTCCAGCCCCAGCCCATCCCAGCCTCAGCCCTCTCCAGCCCCAGCCCATCCCAGCCTCAGCCCTCTCCAGCCCCAGCCCATCCCAGCCTCAGCCCTCTCCAGCCCCAGCCCATCCCAGCCTCAGCCCTCTCCAGCCCCAGCCCATCCCAGCCTCAGCCCTCTCCAGCCCCAGCCCATCCCAGCCTCAGCCCTCTCCAGCCCCAGCCCATCCCAGCCTCAGCCCACTCCAGCCCCAGCCCATCCCAGCCTCAGCTGGCTGCTTTTCCTGCTGTTGCTGTAAGCTCATTAACAGCTGTTTAGGGCTCTTGAACACCCTGGGGTGAGATCATTATTTTTTTAATGATTTGCACATTAAACAACTTTTGTTTCCTGTTTCTACTGCCTTTGCTGATAATAGAAAAGCCTTTTTAGCCCCGTGTGACAAGAGCCCCTTGACAGCCAGCCCTGCTGCCTGGCCCACAGCTCAGCCCCACAGCTCATGAAGGAGACAGGCTCCTCTGTCCCTGCTGCAAGACGGACGCGACTATCTGCAGAAAGAGTGGTGCAAGCCATCAGTGGCCTGGCCATATCCTGACTGGCCCTGCAGGTCACCTGCCTACAGCTCCTGCAGCTTCCTGCATCCCCATCTGAGGCCCTTTTCTGGCCCCAGGCACATGCTCAGACTGGAATACCAGAGACTTTATCTCTCAGGAACAATCTTCTGTCAGTGAGGGGTGGGCCTCCTGACCCTCCAGAGGAATACATGGCAGATCTGAGCCTCCAGTCTCTCAAAGGTCCCCAGTGGAACTGAGCTCCAGTGGCCCACCTTGATGCACCCCCTTCTTCCCAGCTCCCTATCTCATCTCCCCTCTCCTTCCCTGTACTGCCTTCTCCCAAATGCTCATCTCTAAGGCTGCCGCTGAGAGATACAGCTCACTCCCACTCCTCCTGCACAATGCCCCCCCCCAAGCACCAGTGCCCCCCAAATCCACATCTATACCCCGAGCCTGATCTCCCACTGCTGGTGGGATCTGGGCAGCTGGGTGCTGTACCTCAGATAATGCTGACCTATGTGCTGAAAGCAGACCTATCACTCCTCCTCCCAGGCCTACCCCAGTGACACCACCCTCACCAGGTCCTCAAGCCAGAGGCTTCCTCTCACCCCTAACCCCTTCACTCCTCAGCCTCCCAGCTGTATCTCAGTCCCCCAGGCAGTGATGCCTCCTGACAACTCGGTAATATTCCCCGGCCCCTTAATCGCTCACATGAACCCGCCCCCTCACCTCTGGTCTCTCCCACGCCACGCCTCATCTGTCCTCCACATGCAGTAGTCACAGGGCTCTTTCTGAAATGCAAATATGATCACATTCCTTCCTGGCCTAAAACCTTCAGTGGGTCTCATCAAAAATGGAAAATGAATAACACAGGCACCCGACTCAGAGGTTTTTCCTTCAGCAGGTCCAGAGGCTGTGCCTAAAGCATCCAGGATGGGGACTTTGGACACAGGATGGGCTGTGGATGTGAGGAGCCCTGGCTTCTTGGTGGTCACACCCACTGGACATCGGCAGCCCACTCCTCCAGGGATGTTCGTGTCCCACGTCTTCGTTCCTTTGTTCAGAAGCTCTTCTTGAGAAGTGTAGTAGTTTGTTAGGGCTCCTGTAACAAAGTCCCACGGACTGGTGTCTTAAACGGCAGAAATGTGTAGTTTCACAGTTCTGGAGCCCGGAGGTCCAAGGTCCCGGTGTCAGCAGGTTGGATCTTCTGAGTGCTGTGAGGAAAGGACGTGTGCCAGGCCCCTCTCCTGGGCTTACAGGTGTCTGTCCTCTCATCTCTGTCTCTACATCGTCTGCCCTCTGTGCATGCCTGTCTCTGCTTCCAAATTTCCTCTTCTTAAAAGGACACCAGTTGTATTGGATTACGGTCCATCTTTGTGACCTCGTTTTAACCTCATGACCCCTGGAAAGACCCTATCTCCAAATGAGGTCACATTCTAAGGTGCAGGGGTTGAGGACTTCAACATACTAAGTTTTGGGTCCAGTTCCCAGGGCTGCTGCTGCCACCCTCACAAAAGCCCCTAGGGGGCACTGTACTCCCTTTGTGCTCTGTCCAAATCCTCCCCCTTGTGTTCCTTGGTGATGCACACCAGGATTTCTGAAAGGGACTGAGCTACCAAAGAGGACTCCATGGAAATGATCCCCAGATCAAGGACAGCCTGGGAGTCATTTCCCCCCAATACTTTCTGCTCCCCTAGGATGTTTTAGCCACAGCTTTCCATAGACCTGGTCACCCTCAGTTCCTGACAGTGAAAATGCCCCTGCTATAACCTGATCCCTTTCTGACTAGGGCAAAAAAGACCCTTCTGTACTCGAGTATGAGTCAGGACCTTGGCTGGACACAGATGGCACGCTCGGGGGCTAACTGAAGAGTTTAATGAGGGGGACAGCAGTATGGGCAGGGTAAGGTGAAACTCCCAAAGACAGCAAGAGTGGAAGCTCAAGGGACAGAGAGGGAGGGGTGCTTCCAAACCCCACTGACAGCTGCTTTCATGGAAGTGGGCTGTCCAATAGGATCCATGGCCAACTTAGGAGGAGCCCCCACTGTAGAACCCACAGCCCAGCAGAGAGGAAGCATTTAGAGGGTTTGGGAAAATACCTCCACATCTTCCTCCTGCTGTCAGATAGTCAACCAAAGCTGCCCATTGGCCAAACCCAGCTGGAGGCAGAAGGTGGAGGAGCCACTGAAGTGGTCCACAGAGCTGGCCAGGGGGCAGCCAGAAAAGGCTTCAGGCCACCTCACTGCCTCTCCCGTCTTCCTAGTCACATCTCTCCCTCTGTCTCTGAATGCTCCCTGCACTGAAACTAACCATACCACGTGCTTCCCCGTTTAGCTATTCCTTTTACTGATGTGAAAGAGAGAGGAGAAAGGAGAGAGGTCTCCCATTCCAGCCTGAGTCCCTAAGGATGTTGTCAGCCTTACCTCCTCCTGTCTAATCCCTCTAGGGTCATCAAGACTCGAGCCTCCTTCAATAGCCTCAGCCCTTCCTGACCATCTCTGGGGGCCTGGAGTTGGCCTCGATGCTGTAAAAGAGCCTAGAATGGGCCTCGACCTTGTGCACTGGACTAGCTAACAGATCCCTTCCGTGTGAGTGCATTTGGTTGGTCAGGGCTGCCTAGAGTGATGTGTTGGGAA
>NW_006290441.1:1130033-1156702 GCF_000327345.1 Myotis davidii
GAAGAGAACCAGAGAGGATGAGCCAGAGCGAGGCAAAGCATGCAGGGTGTCCTATTTGGCCTTTCCATCCGCCCTTCCACCCCACTCCATTGTGCTGCTCCAGAAGGTCTCCTCCCAGATGGGCCTGCATCTCTCCATGGCCCTCAGCTCACTGGGCAGGGGCTCTGGAGCCCCTCATTGGCTGGGTGCTGCTGCCAAGCGGCTCCCTACTCATCAGCGCTGTGTCCTGCCCCACAGACCCAAACACTGGTCATTGCAGTCACCTGCCCAAATTGCATAGACCCTCCAGCGGCAGGCACACTGCCCTCAGCCCTTCTCCTTTGGGCTTTGGCCCCCTCCCCATCCCTGCCAGGGAAGAGGGCTGAAGTTCAGAGTGCCTGCTCACCTGTACCATGCTTGGTGTCTGGGGAAAGTCACAGGCCGGGAAGGTCCTAAACATAATCATAATAACAGCAAACATTTGATTCTATGGCCAGGTACTGAGGTAAGTACTTTCCATGTATTTTCTCATTTAATATTCATTATAACATCAGGAAGCAACTATTATTATCACCACCATTTTATAGGAAGGAAAATGGAGTCATGGACAGACCAAATCATTCTGTAAGGACGTATAACTAGTAAGAGACAGAGGTTGGATTTGAACTCAGGCTGATTGTAGAGCCTGTTTTCTTAGCCTCTACTACACCATTCTGCCTCCCTTGGGAGCCCTACAGTAACGTACACTCCAAGTGTGCATTGATGCCAGTGCTCCTCCCTGAGGCTATACCTGGATCAC
Organism: Myotis davidii; assembly: GCF_000327345.1. Lineage (NCBI taxonomy): Eukaryota > Metazoa > Chordata > Mammalia > Chiroptera > Vespertilionidae > Myotis > Myotis davidii. The sequence continues at coordinate 1,130,812 of NW_006290441.1, forward strand.
TAACACCTATAGGAGCACCGGACCTGACCCAGACCTGTACTAGGGTCTTGCCAACTCATTGTACCCTACAAGATAGGTTCCATTCTCAGCATCATTTTATAGATGAAGAAACCAAGGCATAAGAAGTCAAATAGCTTGCCCACGGTCATATAGCTGACCAGTGGTTGTAGCCAGAATTTGAACTCAGACCCCCTGCTTTAAGGCTGTGGTGTTAACCACTGGGCAACACCACCTGCCAGCCACCTGGCTGCCTCTGTGTGATAAGGGATCCACAGGTGGTGCCAAGGCCACCAGGAGCCAGCCTCACTGGGCTCCACTGGAAATGGCTGTAAAGACTGCCCCCATTTCAGTTTCCTGATGAGCCTGACCTTCCAAACGTGACCACAGTGAGAGTGTGATTAATGAGCCAATTATTTCTGGGGAAGACATCGTGCAAAATAAATAGCCCATTTCCCTTCAATTTACTGTTTTAATAAATAAATAGTGCTCCATGCTCGGGGTTTGTTTATTGCTGCTCATACCTGAAAGTTCGTGATGAATCTTCATGTTGTTTATTTCTAAAATTAATCAGATCTGCCCAACGACTTTGAAATATAGGACCGCATCTGTCCTTCGATGTTAACAACAGGACAGCCAGGTGGAGCCCCGGGGAGAGGCAGAGCTGGGGGAAGTGTGGGCAGAGGGCAGGATGCTCGGTGCTCTGGACCCATGGTCGTGCATGCCCACCCATAGAACCACAGTCAGGGAGGCTCACAATGTAGTTCCATGATTGATGGTTCAAGGGAGATCACAAGGACAGACAGGGGCATAGGAGGAGCAAAAACTTCTCTTTCCTCTTCTTCAGTTGTGAATTCAAACAAGAACAATCTGTCCACCCAATGGGCCAAACTGTAAAAGGCCTTCACCTCCTCTTCAGCAGTCATGAGTGATTGCATAGTCATGTATTCAACCGGCTATCTTTTGTAGAGCTCTTTCCATGCCTCAGTTTTCTTAACTGTGAAATGGGGGTGATAATAATAATATTATATGAGAAAGTAAATGCAAAGTACTTCATAAGGAACACACAAAGAAAAAGAGAAGTGCCTAAGACCCACCCAGAGGGAGCCATGTCCTGTTTTGTTTGTGTAATTTGGGTGTCTGCTTGTGTTGGACTACCCCATTACTTAAGTCAATAAATTGCCTTTGCAGCTTAAGCTGGTTTTAGTTGGATTTTCTGTAATTTGCAACCAAAAGAACCTTGACTAGTGAGGTTATTTTGAGAATTGAGACAACTACAGTACACAAAGTTACAGTGCCTGGCACATAGTGAGCACTTGACAAACATTAGCTGCTATTCTTCTTGTTGGACCCATTGGGTTGGTGGGGCCACATAGCAGGCTGTTCAGATGAGGTACTGAAGAGCTTCCTGGGAGAACACTGACCCTAAGGGACGAGGAATTCAGTACCTAACACTGATTCAGAAAGAAAACCTTCATCAGCCGGACGGAGCAGGGAGTGGGGTCTGAGGAGAGCCTGGTGTCTGTCAGTCAGATCATCTCCTGGTTCAGCCCCACCGAACGTCCAAGTGCGTGCTCTGTAGAGAGGCGAGTGAAATGGAACGGGGAAGGCTGGAAGTTCCTGACTTCACCCTGTGTGCTCTCTTCAGTTTGGCCGCTAACATCACTCAGCTCAGGAAGGGGAGCAAGGCGGACTCCCCGGCTTCGCAGCAGAGCCCAGGAACCCTCGTCACTGTGAGGCGTCCCAGGCTGAAAGGTCATTTAGGGCTAGTTTGCTCTGAGGAGCCAAACACCCCAAATATACAAGCTTAGTCTCTTTAAGATATGGCTTCTAAGCATTCAACACATGCAGGCTTTGAGGGGGACAAAAAAAAATACATGTTCTGCCTTAGCGGTTCATTATCTAAAGAAACATGTGTGTATGTATGTACACCAGGATGGATGGATGGATGGAGGGTGACTCATCAAAGTACATCAATAGCATCTATGGTTTGCTCATATGAACCTAATGGGTCTTCATAAAATATTAACCATGATTTTGAGCTCATATGCTCCATCTGTTACCCTATTAAGTTAACCAGTGCCTCTGTGACACGCTGAGAATTGCCATTTGAGGTAGAACTAAACATATTTGAGCTGACATCTTTATAGTTTTTTATCTCCCATGCAGGTCTGCATAGCAGCGAAGGCTGTAATGAAACCAGCACAAATATTAGATGCCTTTGTTGGAGATGTACTTATAGATCCCTCTTTCCCAGTGAATATAGCCCTTGCCTAGCTCATCCCCGAGGCCTGGCCCCAGCACCTCTTTGGAGGAGAGGAGGAAATAGATGTGAGCTGTAGCTAACCTGATTACCATTCACCTGTTCTCCCTGTTCTCCTGAACTACCCAGCAAGAACATTCACATTTTAGCTCTTGTTGACTTTCTGAGCTCTGCATGTTGCCCTGATACAAAGCAATCCTCCCCCTTGGAAAGGCCAAAGCTTCATCCCTTAATTCCTTGTATAAACCCTTTGTTTCAACCCTGGGTCTGAACAATCACATCTTCAGGCCTTTGACAGCTCTGAGGAGAGCTAAATTTCCCTTCTGGTTTCAGAGGGATAATAGTGTGGGATAGTTAAGAGCGAGGAACAAAAAAATATTGTAAGAGAACAGTACCTACAACTAGATGGCAATACTTTTGGTGCTCTGTTGCTAGGAGTGTACATATTAGGACGGTTATGCCTTCTTGGAGAATTGACCTCTTTATTATTAATTAATGCCCGCTTTATCACTGATAATTTTCCTTGGTTTGAACTTCACTGCCTGAAATTACTATAACTACTCCTGCTTTCTTTTTACTGGTGTTAGCATGGCATAGCTTTCTCTATCCATTTAGTTTTAATCTATGTGTCTTTATCTTTAAAGTGGTTTCTTGGGTCTTGTTTTTTTTATCCACTTTGACAATCTTGTAATTGGTGCATTTAGTGATCATTGATGTAGTTGGATTAGTAGCTACCATATTGGTTACTGTGGTCTATTTGTTGCCTTGTTCTTTATTCATCAATTATAGCTCTACACTGTTCCCAAGAGGGTTTCAGCTCATGGGTTTCTGTTCCTATAAGTTGTGATCTCTGGATTCACTTGTTGGTCTCTCCAGTTTGGGGGGCAGCAATTTGTCCTACGACCTCACTCTCCTTATGGATCTGAGAGGAGTTGTTGAATTTTCACTTCTCAGGGTGGTGACTTCTAAGCTCCCTACATGCTGAACCAGAAACTGGGGGGAAAGGGGGGGCTTTTTCATCAATAGTTCTAAAATCCTAGGGGAAGTGAACGATTTCCTAGCAAAATACAAGTTACTTAACTTGATCCCAAAATACATCAAAATCTTGAATGACCATGGGAAAAACTTGGCAGAGTTTTAAAGACCTGGCCCAGGACACCTGGTAAGGAGAGGTGTTTGGCTTGTGCTTTCACCCCTCCTTCTGTGGACCTGGGAGAAGCAATGAGGGACAGGGGCAAGCATCATTTGTCCAACTTGTGCACCTGCTGCATACCCTCCTGGGGAGTCAAGCCCTCCAAGAGGCAGGCACACGGCCAATTTTGACCCCCTCGTACCTACTTTCCTGAACACCTGCAATAACCGCATCCCCGCAGCTTGTCTGTGCGTGTCTCCTCTGTGGCCTCACGGAGCCTGAGCCACTGCAGGTGCCTTGCCTCACACAGACGGCCAAGGTCCCCGGGAGGTCGCCCTGGGTTGCAGGGCGTCCCAGTGCCTCTGCCCTTTGCTGGTCTTGTCAACCGTGGCTTAGGGAAACCTTGGGAGCAGCTGTCCACGGGACTAGGGATGACCCTGGAGTTCCAGACAGCACCTGCCTCTAGTACCCACCTGCCATCCCCAAAGCAGAAGGCCACACATGAGGTGAATTCATCAGTTATAGTTCAGGTTTCCATCGCCCTACTGGTCCCAAGTGTGGACAGGGCCGGCCAGGTGCGCAGTCAGCTCTGCTCAGCCGGGCCCTGCCAGACTGGGGGTTTCTCATCTGTCATCCTGACTGTGCTGATGGTGCATCTTCAAACTCTGCTAAACGATGAGACGGCCTTTTAGCTGCAACACACCAGCCCAATTTGGGAGCCCAAATGACATGGCTCCATCTCATTGGCAGGAATTACGGCTCTTGAATTGGGCACAAGCTGCAAAATAAGTGAAATTGTTGACAAAGAGAAATGTGTTTGACAACATGACGTGATCTATGGTTAAAGCCTGTGAATTCTGCATCCATCTCAGAAATATTCTATTTCCAGAGCAATTTCTTCACTAACTAGCTATCTCTGGAATGGACCATATGTCTTTTTCATTACTGTGTCAGCCCTGCCCCTGTTGGCAACAGTTCCAGCTGCTAAGCTCCTGATTCCCCACCCACAGGCTCAAACCTATCCAGGCTCTTGGGTCATGATTCACAGAGACTCTGTGCCCACCTTGGTCCCTGATGCTCCAGAGTCCTTTCTGGGGACACAAAGCTGGGCCACAGAGCTGGCCTCGGGGTCCTGAGTGCAGCATGTGTAGCCACAGCCACCCTCCAAATCGTCACCACTATGGTATCAGGTCCAGAAAGCTGATCCAGAAGCAGGTAAGGCTGGCCAGTGCCCAAGCAGGAAACTCTCAACCAGGGGCACAAGATTTGTGATATTGACATTCAGATTTAAAGAGACATGGTGCGAGACTTTCTTTGTAACACCTTTGGAGTGTGCTAGATTCATGGCTAAGCCAAAGGCCCTTAAAGAGCCCTGCAAGATCTAGGTGAAAGGTTACATTGGAGCTGATACAAAATCTGTAACAAGGGGCTTTGGAGAAGGCATTCTATGAGCAAATGCCTAATAGCAAAAATAATAGGCAACCCATACATGCCTATGTGCCAGACACTTAACTACTAATTTACATGTATTAGCTCTTTGAAATCTCAACAACCTTATGCTACTAATATTATGCCTAGTTTACTGATGAGAAAACGAAGGTATGCGTAGTCCGTGGGAAGAACCTCATACTCACCAGAGGTGCCATCACTTGTAGTAAGAAAGGCATCTAGAAAACAGAAATGTCAGCCTCCTGCCCTGACAGTAGCAAGCATTTCAAACTCGTTTAAACAAGGCATGCCGCCCGCCGGCCGTGAGTTTGACCTGCTTGCACTGTGGTGTCGGTGGAGGAAGCACAGGAGTTTGGGGATGAGATGTGACTGTTTCTGAAATGCCTCTGCCTCAGGTGCACTGTATTCCCTCTTCTCTTCTCAGCAAGAGGCCCTACAGCCCACCTAAGCAGCACTCCCAGCCTTGGCTGCACGTTTAGAATCACCTGGGGCGAGTTTAACAGTTACAATGCCCAGACCAAGGGAACCAGAGTCTCCGGGGCGGCATGCAGGCACCAGCGTTATTGGAAGCCTTTGCTGATTTAAGGCAAGACTTGATCTCTTCCGCAGAGAGCGTTATGACTGGAAGAGAAGGTGGCTGCGGCAGTTCAAATCCTGATCAGCAGAATGTAAGGAGCTCATCCAAGTCACCGCCTGTGGAGTGTGAGCCACCTGGGGAAGGAAAGCACACACAACATGCCAGTGAGAAACATGTGGCTGCCAACGGGGTCACAGGACACCTGACAGCAGTCCTGTCATCCCGATGGAATGTAAACATGGCTTGGAAACCTCGAAGGCAATATGTGCAGGTGGGGAGCCAAAGGTGAAGCCGTTCCGAAGACCACAGATGCCGCTGACAAGGTACATGCCTCTGTGGGCAGAACAGAAACACCGCCAACAGAGCACAGCCGAGCGGGAGCGATCAGCTCATTTGTGCCTGGTGTCGGACGGCGAGTACACAGCGAATAATCTCCTCACGGCTGCACCGTTTTATAATAACAGCCCATGGCCACACTGCACATGCCTGAAGTCTGATGTCAGAGCAGAAATAAAAATGCTTTGAAGCAGAAATTCCTGGGCTTAAAATCTTCCCTGACATTCTCTCGCTCTGCGTCTAACTACCCCCTTTGAGATTTTGCTTCTTTTTTCTGTAAAAGGGAATCATTAATTCATACAACGAATGTCTATTGAGCTTCTGCCATGTTCCAGGTGTTGATTTAGATGCAGGGAATAAAGCAAGTAACAACACAGATAAAAGCCCCTGTTTTCTTCGAGTTTACATATTATTCAGGGGAAGCAAACAATGAACTAACAAGTAAAATACATAACAGGTTGGGATGTGACGAGTGCTGTGAAGTTATATAAAGCCGGGTAGGGAGATCAGATGCCTGAGGATGGGGAATGCAGTTTTATTGGATGGTCAGGGAATGCCTCCCTAAGAAGATGACATCTGAACAATACCCTGAAGGAATGAAGGGAGTGGGCCAGGCAGAGATCTGGGGGAAGAGTGTTCCAGGCAGCAGGAGCAGCAAGTGCAAAGGCCCTGTGGTGGAGAATGTGCCTAGTATGCTATGCTTGGGAATAAAGTGATCTGCCTTCTGTGGTTGTGTATGAGTGCATGTGTGTGCATGTGTATATTTACATATATTTGGGGGAAGAGTATGGAAATAACTGGAGGATGCCTCAAAAGCCTTGAATAACTTGGGAACCATCCTTCCTAAAAAGAGGGGCTATCACCTCTTCTGGGTGGCAATAAAGCAAGCTACTTAGAGCTCAATAGGTGGCCTTTACAAGCAAAGCCAGGCCCAGACAAGCGCCAAATGCCCCACACATTAGTGACGGGTGTCACTCTTTGGCAAAGTGATGAGGTCAAAATTTCCTACCAAGAAAAATGTCCTTTCCTCGAATGTGTCTGTGCTGGGTTGTCTCTGAGAAAAAGTGATGCTCCCAGGGGAGAGGCGCCCTTGCTCCTCAGATGAGCCCTTAAGGAAACCAGCCTCACCCCCTTGGGGTGGGGAGAGGAAGGAGACTATGGCACCATCTCACAGGCCCCCGGCCCCTCCCTCCTAGGGGCAGCAGAATGGACACCATTATCCGCCTAAAGGAAGTCTGAAGTACTCCAGCTTACAAGACCTAAAGGCAGAAACAACCCTAGATGGTCTTTCATATGTTAGCATGTAGAACTCCTCCAACAAGCATGATGCATCACAGAATTGTAATAGAGAAAGATGATGCTGAGAAGTGTTGCAAGCATGTTTTTTGATCCGTGGGAACTCAATTAATGCTGTCTATTGTCATTATTATTATTCTCATTACAAGCTAGGTATAGACACCAATCACTGGACATTGGGCCTCTACCCAGGAATCTGGTGCCCTGAATCTTGACCTTGGGCCAAAGTTCAGTCATTCTCTACAGGGCTTACATTTTTTACCTGGGCAGGACCCAGACAGAGAAAAGCTGTCTGTAACAGGCTTACCTGGGCTGACTCACACCCCAACTTCAAGGGCAACTCTAATTGGAAGCCCTGGGAGTTCTCAGGGGCCTGAGGCTCCTGCTTGTTGCTGTACAAACCCCCTCCAGAGATTAAGGGAGATTTCCAGTAAGATGGGCTCTGCCCTGTTCTCCGACAAGCTGTGTCAGACTTCCAGGAATGGTGCTTTGTGTAACTTGGTCTGAGGCAGTAGAGTTAAGAAATGCAATTAGCTGCTAAAAGCTCTGATGGCAAGTCAGATTGCCCGATCCCTGGGAGGCCATCAGTCAAGAAGCAAAGGTATCCTTAAGCCCTCGGTGCTGTGGCTCTGTTTCTTGATGGAGTTGGCTCATTTGCCCCTATTGTGGGCATAGCATGAAATTTTAACTCTAAAAAGATGGCTCCAAATGGTGAATAGGGATATCATCGCCCATTCTTACAGGACTCCACATACTTTTCTTTGTTTTGGGAGGTAGCTGGTAAGTAGAACTAAGAGGAGCAAGGGGAGGGTGGGTGAAGTTTGATATGATGAGAAGCACACTGGACTTAACATGAGAAAACCTTAGTGTCAATTCCAGCTGTGCCTCTACTATGCTGTATGACTGTGGGCAAGTTATTTGACCTTGCTTTCTCTGTAAAATAAAACAGAAATATTGATCTAGTTGTGAGAAAGCTATTCTCTTTGCAGTGGGTTCTGACTCCAGCAGAAACAACGTGTGTGTGTGTGTGTGTGTGTATGTGTGTGTGTGTGAGAGAGATTCTTTTTTAAAAAAAATTAAATCTTTATTGTTCAGATTATTACAGTTGTTCCTCTTTTTCCCCCTTTTATCCCGCCCCGAGAATAGTCAGTCCACTCCCTTCCTATGTCCCTGATTCTATTATATTCACCAGTTTATTCTGTTCATCAGATTATTTATTCACTTGATTTTGAGATTCACTTGTTGATAGATGTGTTGTTGTTGTTCATAATTTGTATCTTTACCTTTTTCTTCTTCCTCTTCTTAAAGGATACCTTTCAGCATTTCATATAATACTGGTTTGGTGGTGATGAACTCCTTTAGCTTTTTCTTATCTGTGAAGCTCTTTATCTGACTTTCAATTCTGAATGATAGCTTTGCTGGATAAAGTAATCTTGGTTGTAGGTTCTTGCTATTCATCACTTTGAATATTTCTTGCCACTTCCTTCTGGCCTGCATAGTTTCTGTTGAGAAATCAGCTAACAGTTGTATGGGTACTCCTTTGTAGGTAACTGACTGTTTTACTCTTGCTGCTTTTAAGATTCTCTCTTTGCCTTTTGCTCTTGGCATTTTAATTATGATGTGTCTTGGTGTGGTCCTCTTTGGATTCCTTTTTTGGGGGGTTCTTGTGTGTGATATCCTTTATAGCAAAGTACAGAGGGATGGAAGACACCACCACACACCTGTGCCTTTGGGTTCTAGAGGCAAACATAGTTGGAATGACCCCCTGGGGTCATGATAACAGGGTGTGAGCATCACCCATCTCTGGCCAGACACAGACACTCGGGCTCAGACTGCCTACCAAGGGGTAGGCAGTGAGGCCCCATAACCCTCTGGCCACAGAAACACGTCTGCTGACTAGCAGTTGTCCTTCCTAGTTTTACCAAGGCCAAAAATATAATATCAGTGGTACCCGTGGGTATAGTGGATGGAATTCTGGCTCTGGAATCTACCTTTGAATCCTAGCTCTGCCCTTACTAGGTAAATTATTTAACTTCTTTGTGCTTTTGTTTTCTCATATGTAAAATGAAAGAAATGATTATAGATCTCTCCTAGTGTAGTTATGAGGTTTAAATGAGATAATATATGTAAAATGCATGAATGAGTACCCAGCATATAAAAGGGCCCCCCCCCCAAAAAAAACCAAAACATTAGCTACTATTATTGCTAACACTTATTGAGTTGGCTTAGGGAGATAACTATGACCCAGACAGTGTGTTAGGTGCGTAAACCTTCATATTTACCCTGTGATCTCTGTAATGTTAATATCCCATTACAGACACCAAAATGTAGAGAGTGACTCTCCCAAAGGCACCCAGCTGATTCCTTCAGGAAGTTTCTCAAGCAAAAAGGAATTTCCTTCCTCATCAGGATCCGTATCACACTGTGAAACATCTGCCAATGACACTGTACTGTAAAGATCTGTTGCCACTTTGTCTTTCTCTAAGGGGCTGGTGAAATACAGCCCATGGACCACACTTAATTTTTTAAGTAAAGTTTAACTGTAATGGTTGTGTCCATTTGTTTTCATATTGTCTATGGTGCTTTCACACTACAGTGGAGAGTTGAGTGATTGCAACAGAGACAATCTGGTCCACAAAGCTAAAAATATTCATGAGCTGGCCCTTCAGAGAAGTTTGCCAGTCCCTGCATTAGACTATGAGCACTGTGAAGCAGGGCTCATACCTTCCATCTCTGTGCCCCCTCATCTCAGCACGCAATGGGGCTCCCTAAACATGGGCTGGATGAGGGGGTGAGTAAGCATGTGGCAGACTTGAATGGAAGCCACCTCAGAAGGAATGACCCCTCAGAAGCCCCGCTGTCGGGCTCTGGGCCGCACCCAGATCCTGGGAAGCCCCTGGGCTCGGTGATGCTGCCAACTGCAGAGTGGTCCCACGGGTGATGCTGAGACAGAACCAGTGACAAGTCTCCACATCATCATCCCAGCACCACTCGCAGCTCCCAAATGAGAGGATTAGCATCTTCTGGGAAGGAAACCCCTCCTCTGTCCTCGCTGGTGAGATGGAGGTGGTTTGGGGAGCACACCTGCTCCTTCCTGCCCACTGCCTCCCGCCCTGGGTTTGGGTGCTGTGCCTGTCCTTGGGGCCTCCTGTGCATGACAGCAGGATTGCCTTTCTGCTTGAGGCAGGCTGTCCCACGGTGACTACTTCAGCCTCTTCTTGCAAAACAGCAACAGCTACAAGGAAAATAGCTGCTGTTTGTTGAGCTCCTGCTCTGTGCCAGGCACGGGGCCTCCCTCCTACTTTCCCAGCTCTTAGAACAGCCCTGAGATGCAACGTGGGCTTTATCATACCCATTTAAAGATGAGGAAACTGAGGCCCCTGCCCAAGGTCAGATAACCAGTAAGTGGTATTATGTCCTCTTTTCTCATGTCCCTGACCTGCTTCCCTAGGGACCCATAGCCCAGCAACTACAACAGTATTGGCTCTCCGGTATTTGAATCAAATATTCTCACCTGGCCCAGCCTGGTCCACGGCAGATAAGGTTGTCATTTGTTAGAGATGCATTTGCTATGCACTTGCACTGTATCAGGTTTTATGGAGGGCACTCGGCACAGAGGTCGACAGCGCAGCTTTGTCTTTCAAGGACTTCACAGTCTAATAAGGAGAGGCAGATAGGAAACCAGCAAGCAGCACAACAGGTAAGGCGCTGGGTGAGGGGAATGGGCAGTGAGGAGGGGCTCCGAGTGGGCGTGGCTCGAGTGGGCATGTCCAGTGGGCGGGGCTCTAACCTCCACCTCACCCCCTCCAAGTTAGCTGTCCATCATCTTCTTCCATAAAGTTAGGTCCATATAGCTGCTCCCTTTGAACGGCCTCTTTGCTAAGTTTGAAAACTCCTGCCCTCGGGGATGAACAAAGCAGGAAGAACAAAGTGCTGACGCCATCATCATCCAAAATACACATTTTTTCAAAAAATCACGTTCTCTCGGAAGTTCACAGAGACCAGCTCTTAAATACATTCCTGGAGCGTTTTTCTTCTCAGAGGACAATTAACCTTTGCAATTAGCTTCATCAACAGGAACTTAATAGCAAATGTTTGGTCGCTTAGCAACAAGCAAGCAGCCGCCAGCGGGATTGCTCTAGCTTTGTTACCGAGTCTCCTGGGAGGCAGGCTGAGGAAAGCTGCGTGGGATTTCCAGACTCTGCACAGCTCCTTGCCCAAGAGTGTTGACCACTCACCCAAGGTCCTGCTGTCAGTGACCTGCGGGGCCCATGAGCCAATGAGTGAGGACTCAGCCTCTCATCACTGACTGAAAAAGGAAAACCCGTAGCCTCTGGTGCCTCAGATGTCCCAGAGGAACCTTCAAGAACGGCCCGGCAAGGGGGTGTCGGTCTGCTTCACCCCTTAGGGCAGTGGTTCTCAACCCTCCTAATGCCGCCACCCTTTAATATAGTTCCTCATGTTGTGGTGACCCCCAATTTCATTGTTACAAATTGAACATAATTAAAGCGTAGTGATTAATCACAAAAACAGTATGTAATTACATATGTGTTTTCCGATGCTCTTAGGCGACCCCTGGGAAAGGGTCGTTGGACCCCCAAAGGGGTCGCGACCCACAGGTTGAGAACCGCTGCCTTAGGACAATGTGCCCTGGGAAAAACAGGGCCTCCTGAATACCTACTGCAGGGTCACTTCATGTCTTTCCAATTTTCACAGGGCCCCTTATCCCCTTTTTTTTGTTGTCAATATTTTTTCCATTCCTTTTCAGAGAAAGTGGAAAGGAGGAAGGCAAGTGGGGGTAGCGGGTAGGTGGGCAGAAACATCGATGTGAGAGAGACACATCAATTGGTTGCCTCTCCCACATGTGCCCTGACCGGGGCTAGGGAGCAAACCTGCAACCAGGCACATGCCCTTGACTGGGAATCAAACCCGAGACCCTTCAGAGCACAGTCTGATGCTCTAACCACTGAGAACACCAGCCAAGGCCTTATCCCTACTTTAAATGGGAAGACTGAGGCTTCGATTAAATCACTTGCCCGGTGTGCCCAGTGGTAAGTTCTGGGGCAGTTTGGTCCCCAGCGCCTGCTCTTTCCACATCCGCCCAACGTGCTGCCAGGCTGTGCGCCCATTCTGGGCCCGGGCTTCAGTATTGGGCCCAGTGGGTCTCTCTGGTCCACCCAGCCTGGCACGTCTACATCTTCTTCTCAAAGTCGCACCAGCTCAGAAGCCACTGCCAGCTTCTGAGGCATTTACTTGGACCTCTCTGTTCTCTGATTTCACTGACCATGTTTCCCAGGATGAAGAATCCTTTCTTTCTGAGTGTCAGATTCCAAACCGAAAAGCAGTAAAATTGTATTCAGATCCTGGCTTTAACATTTACTGGCTTCATCACCTTGGGGACTTAACCACCCTTCCTCGGGTCCAAAAGGTGATCCTGTCTTGTCATAGGTCCTCAAGAAACAAAAAATACAGAACAACAAAACAATCCACCGCCCAACGGCTCACACCCCTGTCCTGCTCAGCTCCTGCCTCGTTTCCCTCACAAGAACTTCCCACTATAAAGTGACCTGAAGAAGTTTTAGATCAAGTGACTGCTGGAGACCTCTCAGTATGTATACTCATAAACCCAAACAAATGCCTTGAAGAAAATGTCCTCCTTTTCCTTTGAAATAAAAGTCCTCCGAGGCTGACAGATCTGATTTGGATTCTGACTCCATCGTGTAACAGCTCTGTGACCTGGGCAGACACCCTCTCTCAGCCTCCACATCGTCCACAATTGTCCACGCGGAGGAAAGTAATTCTTCCCCAATAGGGTTCTAGTGAAAACTAACTCTGAATACCAATAAACAACAGCTCATCCCAGGACCTGGCCCAATGCTCACCTAAGCTACTCAGGCAATATATGTTTTGTTTGAATCCATTCGACAAACATAGCCCTTATGTGTTCTGTTGTGAAATTGTTATTGGCGTATTTTTACCAAATTAGTCATATCTACACTGTTTCAGCACCAGCTTTAGGGAATAGCATACCTGCTTCTATTTTCAAACAAATTCATACCAAAATAAAATAACTGCAATCCCATTTCCTTTGGCACTCTGAAAGGACTGTATATGCATGAAATGGCAGCTTGGGTTTTAGAAATTCTCTTTTTTTAGAAATGGAACTTCCCAACTGCCTGCCACCCCCAGGGTCTCGCTTGATGATCAGCTCGCCCTGTTTGAAACACTTCACTGGCCTCTCAGGATGTGCAGAAGTCTGCAAAACAAACCTCATCGTGTTAAACAGAGAGTTGCCATATGACCCAGCAATTCCGTTCCTAGAGATAACCAAGAGAACTGGAAAATATGCCCACACAAAACTTGTGCATGAGTGTTCATAGCAGCATTATTCATAAAGCCAGAAAGTGGCGGGAAACCAAATGACCACCAATTCATGAGCAGATAAACAAAGCATGGTATATCTATAGTTTTAGTTTCCTATGACTGCTATCACACATTGCCAGAAACTTAGTGGCTTAAAACAAAACTGTAAGAGAATACGTTTATTATCTTACTTCTCTTAAATCCTAGAGGCCAGAGTTCTTAATCTGTTTCACTGGCTGGAGTCAAATTATTGGCCGGACTGGCTCCTTCTGGAGGCTCTGAAGGGAGAATCTATTTCCTTGTCTTTTTCAGCTTCTAGTGTCCACCTGTATTCCTTGGCTTGTGGCCCCTTCCTCTATTTCTGAAGTGCAACACTCCAGTCTCTGTTTTTATTATCACAGTTGCCTGGATAATCCAGGATCTTTTTCCCACCTCAAGATCCTTACTCAATCACAGCTACAAAGTCCCCTTTGCCACATAAGGTAACACTCCGGAGATTAGGATTTAGGTGGTGGACATCTTTGGAAGTCATTATTCAGCCTACCATACAATAGAATATTATCCAGCCACAAAAAGGAATGATGTACTCATATATGCTACAACTTGGACAAAACTTGAAAAGTGCTCAGTGAAAGAAATGCCACAAAATGTATAAATCCATTTATATGAAATGTCCAGCATAAGCAAGTCCATAGTGACAGAAGATGGATTAGTGATTGTCGGGGGCTGGAGGTAGGGACGGGAGGGGGCCGGGGTGATGGGAAGTGACTGCTAATAAGTATGTGGTTTCTTTGGGGTGATGAAAAAGTTCTGAAATTAGATAATGGTTGGTGATGGTGGCACAACTTCATGAATACACTAAAAGCCATGGAACTGTCGACTTTAAAACAATGAATTTATGATCTGTGAGTTATAGCTCAATGAAAAATAAACAATTTAGAAGGAACCTCATCATGCATGGATATTACCTGTAAATGATAAAAATGGAAATATTATTTTTAAAACAAATTGTGGTCTGAATCCATTTATTTCAATAAAGTGCTTTACACCAAATTGTTCAACCAAATTATATGTTTCCCAGGAGGCAGTATAGTGTGGGGTGGAGGGTGGACTCTGAATTAGTTCAAGTACTAGCTCTGCCCCTTACTAGCTGCGTTTTCTGAGCCTCAGTTTTCTCACCGGCAAAGTGGGAATACTAAAAATACTTGTCTCTCAGAGTTGTGAAAATTCAATAGAATAATTCAGGTAGAGCTCAGCATGTAGTGAGTGCTCGACACCTTCGTGCTTCTGATTGCATTACCCTGGTCCCCTCTGCTTGGCCCTTTGGTGGAGAGAAAGAATGTGATGCTGATCAACCCAAAGGGGGCCCAATAGGCAACCACTAATTGACACCAGGAGATGGAGAGTGAGCTGATTCGATTTGTCTTTTAAGAACATGTCTCTGGCTGTGGTGTGGCAGAGAAAAACTACTGTGCTGAAAGAGAGGCTGAAAGCAATGGTTAGGGCCTGTGGCGATGGTCCAGACACGGGGTGGCAGGGACCTGAACTTGGGCAGGGATGGAGAATGGGCGGGAGAGTCTCCCTTTGTCTCCATGGACACCCAGTTTACACACTGAACACCAGTGCACACCTGAGTGTATAGATCCACAGGCAAACACCCCCCGTCCCCCATCCACAGCACTGGCTTCTGTAACCACAGGAGTGGACCCATTGGCGAGTGTGATGATTAATTTTATATGTGAATTTGACTAGGCTTCATCGCCCGATGACTCAATCAAGCACAAACCTAGGTGTTGCTGTGAAGGTATTCTATAGATGTGGTCTTTTTCAAAGCCCTTTGGGTGACTATCATGTGTTGTCGGGGCTGAGTACCTCCACTCTGGAGCTTTGCTATTTGAGATTTGGTCCAAGGGCCACAACATTAACATCACCCGGGTGCTTGTTAGACGTGCAGACTGGCAGGCCTCACCCAGACCTACTGCCTCTGAATCTGCTTTACCAGCTCCCCAGGGGATTCAGAGGCACCGTGGGAAATAAAGTCAACCTTCACCAGCGGAGGGCTGCCCAGCCCACTCTGGCTCCAACTCAATGACTGCAGCTCTGGATCCTATTGAGGGGTCCCAATGACCAAATGTTACGGGCGCTGTACCCCTCATCTGAGACCCTCCCCACCAGCCAGGCCTGGGGTCCACTAAGGCTCACAAATAATTTCTCTTCAGAATAGAAGCACTCACCACACCCAGTGCAAGCATTCCTCCTGCTGCGTCCATACACAGCCTCTTTGTTCGGTTGGCCTTGACTCATAGCAACTACTTAACTGGGCACCTACTAAATGATGAGGACTTTACAAACACCCATCAGTTTAGCCATCCCGTGACCCCCAGTAGGATAAGTTTTATTAGCCTCATTTTGCCCATGCAGGCACTGAGGCTCGGAGAGGTTAAAGCTAAGAGCCCACATTCACACAGCTGGCCAGTAGCAGAGCTGTAATGGGCACCCAGGGTGTCCAAAACTTTGTTATACCGTGCTTCATAAATAAAACAGTGAAGGGACTTCAAAAACCAGACTCTGAAATTCCAACATTCTCGGGGAAAAAAGGAAATGTAACTACATCGCCATTTCCTGAGAACCGTAACCAGAGGGGGAAGGATTTGACATAAGAAAAAGCGCCTTTGGGAATATGAGCTTGTGCATTAATGTAATGATTATTCCTCCCACCTGAGCTCTAACTATATTTTTATTAGGATGCTTTACATATTCTTTAGCTTTCTTAAAATGCTAAACTGACTCTGAGTCCCCAAATGTGCCCCAAATCTAGGTAGTATGTTTAGAGGAAGCAAAAGCCCCTCGCAAAATAACTCCCAGAGGCCTGAGTTAGTGGTTTGTATAGCAAGACGGTGAAAATCCACTTCTCTCCCAGGAATGCAACTGACATAAAATTCAAACCAAACTGAATTGATGAAATGAACCCTCAGGCTTGAAGGCTCATCTGTGACCTGAATCGCTATGATCATGACCGTCCTGAGATCCGTGCCAGGCTCCTCCATGGCCTGGTTAAGGGCCAGGGTTCCAGGCTCTGGAGCGTTTGGTAGCTCCATCTGTAGCCACGGTCAGAGGTCAGCTAGTAATGGGGGTCAGGATTCATGGCTAGGGTTTAAACTCAGTCAGTGACCAAATCTCCAGCCAGGAATAGAAACTGCATGAAATAAGGTTTGCTAAACGACTCTCTCCAAACTCACTGATTTGCAGGGTCACAAGGTCTCTCGTTTATGGTTCCTTGTTACGATGGCCATAATTTGCTTTCACATACTTCAGCACAGAGGGGGACTCAGTTCTCAGAGCTTTTGCCCTAATAGAGAATCCACAGACCAGGGGTCATCCGCTAACGTGCACACTCCGGAGGAAGCCCATTAGGTCAGAAGCCACTGTGTAAGCATTTCTGTTATTTGTGTTTCAATCAGCAGATGAGATTCTGAAAATTAGTGTGTCACGTATCAGAAATGGGCTTTCCTGGTAAAAATAGTGGCCTTCTGACAAGGAAGATGAAAATTAGGAATGAGTCTGTATTGGTGGAATGAGGCGTGCTCAAATATGTGGACTGGCTGCAAATACTTTGGAAACAATATTCGCCTTTGCCTGAATAGGACAAAAGAATCCAGGAAGGCCTGTGCCCTTGACCCCTGCGGCGTGAGTTCGGGGCCTAGCCATTGGTTTTGGAGGCTTTGGTCTGGTGTTGACCAGAAGCACAGAATCTCACATCTGGAATTTGGCTGTGTCTGCCTCATGCTGTTGAGCAGGTGTGGTTGGCCGTGAAAGGGTCACAAGCTGGGATTTACTGAGCTCACAGAGCAGGTGTGGGAACTCTTCTATTGCCTGCTTGGCCCAGGAAGAAATGTGTGGTGGAGTTGGGTTGGAAATCCATTTTTGTACAACCTGGGAGTGAGATTGTGGGGAGCAGCTAGCTCTCACCACCTCAAGTTCCTTTGGCAGTTTCTTCAGGTTGTGTGTAACCCACTCCCCAATGCCTGAGTCTCCCAACAAGGATGATGAACTCTTCATCTAGTTCATCATCCTTGCATCTAATTTTTATTTAATTTTTCCCTCAGATTAGCCCCAGGAAGGATTTTAGAACAGCTATGGTGAGGGGTAATCTGAAGAGAAGTGAGTATGCTCTCATTGGCAAAGCAGCTTATTGCCAACTAATTCTTGTTGCCGGGTGAATAAACTAAATGCAAATTCTACCCACTCAGAGCCACCCAAGAGATCCAATGGGCATCAGAGATAGGGGGTGGACACAGGGTCTGGTCTCTGGAGGCCACCATGAAGGTAGGTGCAGCTCTCAGACATGCAGGCTACCCTGGCCTTGCCCAAAGCTGTCCCACTTTGTGGCACTTCGTCCCTACAACACTGGGAGCAGGAGGGATCCCCAAAATGATCTGGCCCAGCCATCTTCTCATCAGACAGGGACCCTGTGACTCAGACAGGGTAACACAGTAGGGCTAGCAAGAGTGCTCCGGCCACTTGACTGCTCCTCCATTCAGTTCAACAAACATGTGTCCAGGGCCTGCTTGGGAGTGAGTGAGTTACCCGTGCTCGGGGAGCTCACTGGACATAGACAAAGGCAACTAAGTCCGACAAAGGGAAGAAGGCAGAATTCACAGTGCTGTGAGTCACGGAGGAGGCTGAGCTTTCTTTAGCCTCCCAATACATGGAAGCTTAAAGAAGGACACAGCCTGGAACTGAACCTTGAGAGATGAGTAGAGTTTTGAAAGGAGGGAAGAGGGGTAGAGGGAGGGTTCTAATGACAGTGTCTGGAAACCCCTGGTCAGCTATAGGAGCCCCTCTGTGGGCTCCAGTGGGATGTTCAGAAACCCCAAGAAGGCTCCACAGATGGGGTCTTGCATGAAGAAAGCTCTCCAACTCCATCTCTGCATCTAGAATGTCCAGCCCATGTGCCATATAAGGCCCTGCCGAGGCATTAGGGATGGGTTAATTAAATCTTTGACTAAATGTAGCAGGCTAATTTTTAAGCTGATAATTTTGTATGGCCCATGAATAATGTTATAAATATCCACTGGCCCTTGGCAGAAAAAGGTTCCCCATCCCTCATCTACATAGATCCCTGAATGGGGCTGGCTGCTGAGCTCACTTCTCCTCCCGAAGTCCTTCTCTCCTGTCTTCTCACTGCCTCTCCTGCCTCCTAGAATCCCAAAGTCTTCTGGGGCGCCAGTTGGGTTCTCCTTGGAAAATCAATCTCTAAGCCTCACTCTAAGAGCAAACTAAGGAACCTCACTGAACATGTGTGCAGAGCCCTCCAGCCCACAAAGGCTGTATCATTTGTCCTTCACCATGACTCATTATTATCCATCCTTCCCCCATTGCCTAGGTGAATAAAACGAGGGCCCCAGTAACTTACCCTGGATCCTCCGGCTGGTGCAGGTACGGCCCACTCCCCAGACCCGCGTCATTACACAGAGATTCTCAGCACAGTCCCTGGAGCTCATTGCCCAGCCCTGCTTTATCCTCGCCAGCTCTGTGACTTGGGAAAATTACTCAGCTTCTCTCTGCCTCAATTTCCTCATCTGGAAAACAATCATCATAATAATGGCACTTATCTCTTAGGGCTGCTGTGACGATTAAATGCATTATTATGCACAAAGAGCATAGGATACTGCCTGATGCATCGTAAGTACAACAGAAGTGGAAGCTATTATTAGCATTAGCTCTAATCCGGGATCCCAGCAGAGTCTTCTCATTAGGTTTCTGGGCATCACTGGGTGACTTCAGGGAAGTTTCTCTACCCCTCTGTGTTCAACCACAGGTTGGCCCTCAGGAAACTGGGATTGAAACTAGATTCTCCCTTAGTTTGTCTTGTCTTTCTCCTGTCCTTGGACCCCTCCTCTCTCTTTCCCCTTCTACCACCAACAGTTGCTCCCTCTGAGCCCCCCTCCCCACATCCACACCAAATCAGACAGGCTATCCCAAGAGTCTAGGTGAGGAACAGCTTTTGTATTCAAAAGCCATCTTTTACAATGGTCATTTTTGAATGTTCAATACAAAAAGAACTCGTTGTCTCCTTTAAGAGCCCAGTTTTGAATTTTTAAAAAAGCTTTCCCGTGAGAAGCAGCTTTGAATCTGCTTCCTGGCTGCAGCAGGGGGATTATCAGCAGAGAACCACATTGCATACTTAATTGCAAAGCCATCCCCTGGCCAAAGGCTGGTCTGGGAAAAGAGACAGCTTGGGGCCCTTGTAACTACTTCGTACTCCAAGTTCTGCAGAAGACATCATGGTGCAATAGAGGGGATCTCGGTGGGAGCGTTGCTCTCCAACACTCAAGAATGACAGAGGTGGCCTGCCACACTAGGCTTGCTTTGACCTGTGGCCTCTTAGAACCACAGTCTTTGGACACCTAAGAATTACCCTAGGGAAATGGGAGGACCAGGATGGAGCAGTTCCTGGAGATCCTACATTCATTCTTACACTGTCCAGGGGCAGAGTGGGTTTTGCCCAAAGGGGAAACCAAAGAGGTCTGTTGGGTTTGCCTGGACCACTCCCATCGATGGGCTGGCGAAGTGTTTGGTATGAACGGGGCAGAGTGCCCAGTGCACAAGAGTGACTAGGAAATGTCTGAGGCGTGAATTTCCTGAAGGTTGATGATCCCCTCACCTCCGGTTGTGCGTTTAACATTCAGGGACTCTGCAGGGTTGCTGGTGGGGGCGATTGGTTGAGGGCTGAGCCACTTCAGTGCCTTCCCCTCCAGCAGTGAAGGAGGAACAGTCTTCAGAAAACTTTATCTCGGGCCTTTCAAGTAGAGATAGTGGAAGCTTACACAGCTCAGCAGCTCCTCCTGATGTATATCAGCAAATTGAAGCTTTTCAGAGTCCCCGTGGAGCATCCAAGTTGAGGGATGGAGGGAGATATCTGGCAAGGGCAGATTTCCCGGGAGTGTCCAGGAACTTCCTAAACACAATAGGAAATGAACAGCAAAAAATAACCAGCTCTCACCTCACACATCAGGAAAAGTGTCAAGTTTTATAGAAACTTAATTAAGCCACACAAAGCCAAGTTTTTCCAAATCAGTTGGTTTAGAAGCTCCTAATGGGAAAAGATCATTCTAATAGGGACTCCCATCTTTGCCTGGATCACTATTGCCAGCCTCTTTTCCAGGTTACCTCTCTCTAGTCCTTCATCCAATCATCTTCCAGACCATCATTAGAAATGTGTTTCTAAATTACATATCTGGTCACACCAGACTCCTTCTTAGTACTTCCAAGTTCTGCAGAAGACATCATGGTGCAATAAAACTCGGTGGGATCCCAATGGCTCCCATTGTGTTCAAGATGGAACAAAGATCCCTCCACTTGGCATGCAAAGCCCTTCAAAATCTGGTCTCCATTTAGGCTTGAGATGCACCTGGTGCTCACCAGTAAAGCTGTTACAATACTGAAATACCTCTGTGCTCCTTCGACGACACTTTGCCATTCACCAGCCAACCCCCTTTGCTCACTTGGCTTCTGGCCAGACCCTGGTGGGAAAGACAGCGCCTCTTATGGCATTTGGCACTGGCTCCCCAGCAGGTGTATGCTGGGCAGAGGCCTTGACATGGACCAGTGTTCCCTAGAGAAGTCCTTGCATGGGCACTTTTGGAGCTACAGCTTTAGCAGAGTTGCTCAATGCAATATTTTAAATATTACTCCTGCCTCAGTCAACTGTACTAGACTTCTTGTTCACCTTGTTTCTTTATTTGTTGAATGGATTAAAGAACACCTGAATGCATCAAGGAGTGAATGATGGATGTCCTAGCACCTGCTATCTTCCCAGCTTCCTCATGAAGGAAGGAGGTCCCTGGGCCATGTGGGTGGATGAGTGAAGGAATAGCCCTTTTCCCATAGCAGAAGACCTGTCTCTAGGGCAGGGCTGGGGGTAGAATAGCAACCCTCCTCTCTGAAGCCCAGTTCCTGCTGCTCCTTTTATCTTTACTCAGGAGACAGCATCACCGATTCTATCCAGAGCTGCAGGTGAGTCACTCTGCCCAGCCTCACCCACCCCACACAGGTTTCCTTGACTTTGACTCATCCACATTGATTTATGAATAAACTGCCTCCCGTGGTTCCTTTGACTTTTCTTGGTGCTGTCCTGCCTCAGCTCTGTCCAGCAGCCTAATGAAAGGGAGCAGGGCAGACTTCTGTGCTTGCTATAGGGGTGGTGTGAGGAAAGCAAAGAGAAGGCAAACAACAGGCCCAGGTTCCCACAGCTGGACAGAGGCAAGGTCCCTGTGATGAACCCCTGGCCCAGCACTTTTTATATAAATGAAGTTGCTTATTGATATCCATAAGGGGTAACGGTCCATCTCTCTTTAACTAACCACTAAGTGTACCTGAAGACTAACCTTATAGTGGAGGCAGAGACCTTGTGCTTGGCCACGCCCAGGCAATTCCCGCTGCTTTCTCCTGTCCTTGGCCCCCGATCCATCCTCAGAGGCACTGCCCTTGTTGCTAACAGGCTGGAGGGACCACTGCTGTGGGGCAGGGGATGCGGGGCGGGGGAGAGGGGGCGCTACACACAGTCTGTCCCTCAGGACTGACAAATCTCCTATCTAGATGCAGTCTGTGCAAGATGGATGGCAAACAACATTTGGACTGACAGGTGCCATTTACTAATGTGCTCTAGATCAATGGCTCCCAAAATTAAAACGTTCTGTATCTGTCAGATGGTCCCCACCAGGCTCCCAGGCAGGACAGAGGTGCCAGCCTCAGATTAGTGTGAGGGTAGAGGCAGTGGAGGTGGGGAGACTGTCAGCTGTGGGGGAGGAGTGGCATTTCCCACTAGAGCCATGAGCAAGTCTCCCCCAACCACAGTGGCTCCAGAGGCTCCCCAGAAAGTGAGGAAATGAGCAGGAAGTCCAGACAGGAGCATTTTGTAGCTGGAGAGCAGAGGAGACATCCCTGAGTTTCCCAGCAAGCTGAGCACTACCCTGGGCTTGGACATGGACCTGAAACACCCAGGAGAACCAGCACCCATGGTGAAAGCTGTTTCCTGTTTGCCTGCATCCTTTGGGATCTGTGGGCATAGCAGATGCTGTGGATGCCCCATACCATCTTCCTCCAGCCTGCCTGAGTTCACTAAGTCACAAAGACTGTTCTCAGCCCTCACTCCCAGCACCCAGTCTCTCTCCTCTGCCTGCTGGTTTCTCTTGAGAAGGCTAACTCCTATTTTTGTAAAAACTACTATTTGAAATTCTCTGCTATTAGATGATCCCTTATTCTGTAAGTCAACTCTGTTATTTTTTAGACAGCCCCTTTCTCTGCAAATTAACTGCTTTCTAGCTACTTGAATAATAGGGAAGATAAACTTGGCTGTCTGACCTTATAGGTTAGTCATCTGACGTAAGGTCCAGAAAAACCCTTATTTGGCAGACAAAGGGGGTGGAAAGATATAAATAAGGAAAGCTTTCTCCATGTTTTTGCCCAGAAATTTGGGAGACATCTCCCTGTGGGCCCACTGGCAAATAAATGATGTTACTCCATTTCTCTGGGTATTGCTTGGTTTTTCTCTGGTCTTCTGTAAGCATCATTTCTTCTGTAACACTCTGAGTCACCAGGCACCGCTGTGAAATACAAGGAAGTTAATGCCTGGGGTTGGGGGACGGCAGTGGCCAGATAAGTGCCCCAGCCCCTCCTCCCACCCCACCTCACCCACTCCCACCACATTCTCCACTGGCACACTTCTTTCTTTTTTTAAAATGTATATTTATTGTTGAAAGTATTATAGATCTCCCTTTTTGCCCCCATTGATCCCCTCCTCCCCACTCCCACCCCTTCCCCAGGCTTTCACCACACTATTTGTGTCCATGGGTTATGCATATATGCATACAAGTTCTTGTTTTTTTATTGTTTAAAGTATTACATATGTCTCCTTTTTCCCTGATTGAGTCCCCCCCCACCACCACTCCCACCCTGAGGGCAAGCCCCCACCACCCTAGGGTCTGTGTCCATTGGTTATGCTAATATGCATGCATACAAGTCCTTTGGTTGATCTCTCGCTCCCCGCCCCCACCTTCTCTCTGATGTTGGACAGTCTGTTCAGTGCTATCTTGTCTCTGTATCTATTTTTGTTCATCAGTTTATGTTGATCATTATATCCCACATATGAGTGAGATCATGTGATATTTATCTTTCTCCGACTGGCTTATTTCACTTAGCATAATGCTCTCCAGTTCCATCCATGCTGTTGCAAATGGTAAAAGTTCCTTCTTTTTTACAGCAGCATAGTATTCCATTGTATAGCTGTACCGCCGTTTTTAATCCACTCATCTGCTGATGGGTACATAGGCTGTTTCCAAATCTTAGCTATAGTAAATTGTGCTGCTATGAACATAGGGGTGCATATACCCTTTCTGATTGGTGCTTCTGGTTTCTTGCGATATATTCCTAGAAGTGGGATCACTGGGTCAAATGGGAGTTCCATTTTTAACTTTTTGAGGAAACTCCATACTGTCTTCCACAGTGGCTGCACCAGTCTGCATTCCCACCTGCAGTGTCGTTTGTTGATTGTTGATGATAGCCATTCTAACAGGTGTGAGATGATACCTCATTGTTTTTTTATTTTGCATCTCTCAGATGATTAGTGACTTTGAGATGTTTTCATATGTCTCCTGGCCTTCTGTATGTCCTCTTTCAAAAAGTGTCTATTTAGGTCCTTTGCCCATTTTTTGATTGGATTGTTTATCTTCCTTTTGTTAAGTTGTTCCCTGTAAATTTTGAAGATTAAACCCTTATCTGAAATAGCATTGGCAAATAAATTCTCCCATGCAGTGGGCTTTCTTGTTGTTTTGTTGATGGTTTCTTTTGCTGTGCAGAAGCTTTTTATTTTGATGTAGTCCTTGCATACAAGTTCTTTGGTTAATCTCTTCCCGCCCTCCACCTGTCCCTTCCCTCTGAGAATCCTCGGCCTATTGTCTGTTTTCATGCTGGGTCTCCTGGCACATCTCTGAGGCAAGGGCCAGCCACATGGTTTGCAGAAGGTCCCCAGGGGACTAAGCCTGGCTTCCCATGAAGGTGACTCGTTAGTTAGTTTCATTTTAATGGCTCCTCTCCTTCCATAGCTAACTTGCCCTTCTTCCTCCTGTGCTTCCTGGGATCACCTTCCAAATAAATATCCCTGTCCTTGTCCTCCAGGAATGGCCTCATCCTCTCTTCCTCTGAGCCTCTCGTAGGATCACAGGAATTTGTGAGCAGAGGGCACAAAAAGGCCCGCACTTGGCTCATGGCTCCACCCTGACTGACTACAAATCCTAGAGCATTGGTGCCCTCCCCTCGCACTCCCTCTCACCTTTGCCCTTGGCTTACCAGTTGGCAGCCCAGCCATTAACTTGACCCTCCTGGACCTGGTGGATCTGTACAGGCACAAACCAAGTAACATCATAGAAATAACAAGGAGGCCATTGGCTTCCAGCTTTAACATTAGCTGTGTGGCCTTGGGGAAGACACATAACCTCTCTGAACTTCAGTTTCCCCAACCCTGTAATTAGAAAGTATCCAGACCCATCTCATGGGTTGTAGCTATGATCAAATGGGGAAATATCTGTGACTCCTTGTAAACTATAGCTTTTCCATGGCAGAAATTTAGCTGGTACCCACCAGAACAGCTGTATGTTGTTTATGGCTATTGCTTGTTCTGATTGGTTGGAGCCCGGACTATCCCTAGAATTAACATTTTCAGTATCCCTTCTGACTAACACTATGATTGCATGTACATCCTGTGCCCCTTGTATGGCAGCAGCTGGCCTAGTTCTCTGAATAGTAGAACCCCAGCTCATCTAGAATGAGAGTCCTGGGGGTAGGAGGCCCCTAATCTGACTGTGCCAGGGAATGGTGTGTCAATGTGGTCTAATGCATCCTCCAGACAGATCAATGCCACATTAAGCATGCAAACACAGTGCAAATATGCCACATGGCTGGCTTTGAGGCCCTACCGGTTGCTAAGGAGTCCAGTATTCATCCAGCTTAATTAAGTGAGTCTAAAGGGCTACATGCTCTCTTTTCCCCATCCATCCTCAAAAAAAGGGCCTCAGCAGAAGTTAGCTAATTATTCAGAAGGCTGCATTGGGAGGTTGAGGAGGACAACCTGGGGACAAGACAGCAGGAGCTCAGGGTTGGGCACAGGAGGGGTATACTAACAAGACCAAAGTGGCCTAATACAGGACAGCATAGGGAGACAGGCAGAAGCCTTCATTAACATCTGTTTGCATATTCAATGTCAACTGTGAGTTGTTTAAACCAAACTCAAAGGTACACAGAAATCTGTAGTGACTGTCAGAAAATGATAAGACTTTGCGGTTTTGCATTTTGCCTTGGAATACAAAAGATTGCAAATCTGCTCTGTGTGATACTCATATCAAAGGTAAACTCCAATTTAATTAAACTAACGAAGGACTACACTTAAACACACCCTTCTCCCCGCCCACCCCATTCTCAC
>NW_006290441.1:1156852-1189704 GCF_000327345.1 Myotis davidii
AAGCCCCAGCTATTATCTAAACCCCCTTGGCTATTATCAGCCAAGCTGTGGATTGCATTAAACAATCTTCCTGCCGAGTCATGACAACTGTGGCCTTGAGGTTGGCACCCAGGGCCCTGGGACAATCACTCCTGGGGAGAACACAGGGCATGGTAGGATAGTAGATCTGTGTGCTGTCCTCCAGGCAAGAGGCCAGCTTTGACTCAGTGGTGGTTTGGTGTGCAAAGGAGGAAGCTAGGGCTGAGAGCTAGGGTTTCAGGAGGGGAGAAAATTAGCATTTATTCAGTATTTCCTGTCTGCACCCCCTTAGTTGTACCTGTACTTCTGGAAAGTTCTTCAAGTGCAGCCTATTACAAGAGTGGATACTTTATACAGAATCGCCTCAGGTGTTGATTCTCACCTCTTCTCTTTCCCACCATCCCATCAGTCTTCCTACCCTGCTGTCGACTCCCCAGAGTCCCAGATCAAAAGCCTATTGTTCTGTATTATTTTATATGAGGAGGAGGAAGGGGGTAGGGGTAGCTTTTCCTCTTAAGCATAACTTTGCCGTGTTGCCACCTTACAATATGACCACACTCTGAGGATGCCGCCTCTTTTCTTGATGAAGACTAGACCTCACCCTGGGAGGTGGCCAGGAGGAAGAGAAAGGAAAGTAAGACTATCCTGTGCCCTCACTAGTGCCCTAGGCCCGTCACCCATGTGCTCTCACCTACTTCTCACAACTATCACATCATAGTCCAACCCTTTCTGTCACCAAGGAAACCAAAACTCAGAAATGTTGAGTGAATCCCTAATACAGGGAGTGAGTCTTGGAGCCAAGACCCAGGATTTGTCTGACCAAAGCCCATGCCCTCTGCCCTGAGCCACTGCCTCTGTCCTGGCTTGGCCAGACTCCAGAATGCATTATCCTGTGTCCCGTTGGGTACAATGAACTCTGGCTTAATTCTGGCATTTTGGGGACAGCAAAGAATTTGGTCAACAAGTAGGGAGAGCGTTGCTGGAGGACCTTGGACGTGAATGATGCTTGGAGCTCCACAAGGTTGTCCAGGGTCCCAGGCTGGAGCAGGGAATCAGCAAGGGTCCCAGGTCCTGGGGACAAGGCCCAGCCCCTGGGGAAGCTGGGGAAGGATGAGGATCCAGCCCTGTCAGCTGTAATTCAGAATTGGAGGGAGAGCAGGCCTGGGGTGAGCAAGGAGAGTTAGGGTACCTGCCCTGCTGCTGTCATCTTGAGGGACCATGGCTCCCCTTTGAGGGATAGCAGGACCTCAGTGCATGACTGGAGGTGCGGGGAAGCCAGTTGAAAGGGTTCAAGGTAATGCTGACACCAGCCAGGGAGCCCTGTGCTCAGCTAGAAAGGTGGCACCATCACACTGGGCTTCAGTTCAGAGGGTCAGACTCTCCCCTCCCTCTGAAACCTCTAAAGGAGCCCTTAAGGTCCACCTGGGAGTGAAGCTGCCTTTACGTTCAAGCCTGGGAAGGGGAGGGGCAGAACAGAGGCTGACAAAATGGGTAGCAGGAAACTCTCCAGAAGCCTTCCTTAGAGTGCAAGCCCTATGGACACAGAGTTTGAGGCCCTGCCCAGTGCAGTGATGCTCAAAGGCACCCACTGTGGACCCCAGGAGGATGCATCCAAAACGTGAGGCACTGGGAAAAGTTTTCCCAAAGAACTTGGACTTTGTTTGGCTATCTGTTGCTCCCTGCCCTGTATGTCAACTCAGCAGAAACTCCTAACTTAGCTCTGGGCCCTGAAGCTCCTCACAGACAAAACCCCTGGGCAAAGCAAGGGGCCAGACTGTTCTAACTCAGGTTCTCTGTCCTGAACAAGAAAAACCAATGAATCAGATCTGGCCTTGCCCACAGCCTGAGCTCATGGTGGTTAAGTGTTGGGCTGGGGTCGAGCTGAGCACCAGAGATGACAGAGACGCAGGGTGGGCTGCTTGAGTGGCTTCTGCCTTCTCTGTGGCCCCTCTGAGGACATCCTCATGAACCAACCACAGGGGAAGCAACTGGATCATTTTCCCCAGGGAGCTGGCTCACTCTGTAGCCTCATTAGTTTCCAAGGCAAATTTAGGTAGAGCAGCAAAAATACACACATTTGTAATAGAATCACATTAATATGTAGAAAAGGTCCGATGTAAATTGGAAAGTGACATTTAAAAACCCTTTGATAAATGGCTGAGCAGAGCTTAAGATTCCAACTGGATGCTTGATGTCAAAGAGGTGAACTGTGGGGCTCCCACAGAGGGCTCCTGCTTCCCACGCTTTGCCCACACATGGCTCAGGAACTGATTTTGAAACTCTATCAACATGTGGATGTGACTGCTACGCATCAAAGTGGCTCATTCTTTCCCTCTCTAAGGTATACTGTACCCAACATTGGCCAGGGTAGGGGAAGGGAGTGTGGGGTGGCAATTGGACAGAATGAACCAATAGCCTTGAACTTGTTCCTATTTCCTGACCTAGTCTTTAATTTCTAAGAACTGAGTCTAAAATCGTGGTTGAGGGTTTCCACATATACACTACCCCACCCCTCCCCACTCCAATGTAGCTGAAAAAATATTCATGAAAACTTTATTTCAGGGGAAGGAGAAAATAAATGAAATGAAGTGCAGCAAAGTGAAATAAAATAAACAAAATGAAACCCCCACTGCATGTCTCCTACAGGGATGGCACATTTGTCTCACGAGTAATTGGCTATCTGGTTTAGAAATTTCCTGGCCTTTGGTTATGAAAGGAAAGGCTTTGGGCTAGTCCATATGTGAGAGACACACAGCAAAGGAACTAAATCACCTAGCATAGCAAAGTCATAGGAATTCTAGAGTGGCCCCTCCCTGGCAACTCAAGAGCAAAAAGTTTTGGAAATGTGAGACAGCTGAGAAGGGAGAAGATGGGGAAGAGTTTAGGGAGAGAGAGCTGGGCCAGGCAGTATCATGGACCAAGCAGAGAGAGCAGTAAAAAATCCTCAAGGAGGGAATAATGATGTCTACTATTCCTTTCTCCAGGCTAAAATCCCATTTGACCCAAACCCTTTAATTCAGGTCATTGTGTTAACTGACCTGTGGGAAATGGAGGAGGAGGAGCCAGCCAGCTCATAGTTGAAATAAAGTGAACCAAAAAAAGCTGAAACAGCTAACAGAGCGGTGGAAGACAGTGAGAGGTGACTGCAAATGGTGACGGCAGCAAGAGTGTAGAACAGATCAGCTCAGTCGTGGGCACTGGTCTCCACCCTCCCTCATTGCCCAGAATCCTCAGCAACATTCGCCAGGAGGATGCCAGGAGGTAGACGCCACCAAGAAAATCCAGGGGAAACCACACTGTGTTACAGGTGATGGAATTACACTTTGGTATTGAATTTTCTTCTTTGCTTATATGTATTTTCTAAATTTTTAAACAAGTATGTATTACTTGTGAAAAGTAAAAGTAAAATTTAAGAAGTTTGCTGACATGACCGCAGCAGGACTTACATAGCCAGCAGGAGCCTGTAAGCATCACCCGGACCATTTTCCTTTGCACAGAGGAACAGCACACAGCCCGGGAGCCTGCCCCCATCCCTGATACCTGCACAGGATGCCAGCCAGGCCAGCCCGGCCATGGGCACGGCCCCTCTTGTTCTCAGGCTCTGCCAACAAGACTTCCAGAACCCCAAGAACACTCTTCAGAGAAGACAGCCAATGCAGGCGTCATCCTTAAAAGGGTCCTTGTTACCTCACGTTTTCTAGACCCAGTGTTCTGACGTCTTAAAGAAGAATCAAAGGTGGAGGGTGGACGCTTCCAGAAAAGACAATGGCCATGCGTCCCAGCCACACGCCAAGCTCCCACTCTGATCCTTTCAGAAAACTTGAAGATCCCAGGTTTCTGGGTCCCAGCCATGGCCGCGCTGGTTGACAATGAAAACCCCATTCCGCTCTCCGTGCTCCCTCTGGCCTCGTGAATCTTGGCAGGAGGCTGCTCTCCTATGGCGATGTCTCCCATATTAATTTAAGTCTTTTCGAGACATACTTACTAATTAAAATGTGAAACCGTTTTTATCCCTTTAATTAAGATACAAGATGGGAAGCATAATTTAATTCGGTCTATTGAAGATATCAGGATTATTAGCTCCATAACTTGCTTCCATTACAGATGACTATGTTAAACAATTTTCTTTTCTCCCACACTCGCTGGAGCTTTGGCAGGTGCACTGAGTCCTGAAACACTGGCGGCGGGGGAGGCAGGGGTTGGGGACTGTGACCCCATTGAAAAGGAGCCACGTGGAAGTCACCAAGAATATCAGCTTTCGGACCCTGTCTCAGGTTGGGTTCTCCTAGAAGCAGATCCTAAGAAAGAGTTGAGTACAAGCAACTTGTACAAGAAGAACTTTTAGGCCTTTAAGGCACTGAGGCGTGAAATAGGGACAGGAAGAGGGTCAACTTGGGTAAACAAAGGAATAGGGCTTCTGTCCACCAGTCCTTACAACCTCCCCACTCACAGCTGTTTACTTCGAGTGCATCACTGGGGCCCAATGTAGTTCTCCTGGTGATTCCTGGAGTTTTTCCAGAGCTCCAATCTGCCCTTTGTCCTGAGCTCCATAACCATTTATCCAGATATTTCAGAGTGGCCCATAGACAGCAGATTCACTCACTCAAATCTGTCCTTTTCATCTAGCCCTCAAGTCTGATTCTCTCCCATTGGTTCCCCATCCCTGTGACAAATGTCCTGCAGGCCGGCAATGTGTCATCCTTGATACCACTCCTTCCATCCCTGGTACCCAATCATTCATCCAGCGCAGCCAATTCCATCTCCAATGTACTAGTATATCTCAAATCTGTGTACATCTTGCCATCCTTGCCACAATCATTCAAGTTCAAACTTCCTCTCAGCATCTCACATCTGGATTACTTTTACACACACCCACTGGTCTGGCCTGGTTGCACTGGTCTTGCCCCAACATTTAATCCATCTGCCTAGAACAGGGGTGGGCAACCCCTGTCACACATGCCAAACATGGCACGTCAGTAACTTTTGCTGGCATGCGAAACCCTCTCTTATTATCTTCCATTTACAATTTTTTTCTTAATATCAACTTTTTTATTTTTCAGATAAATTCAGTGTAGGTGAATCTTAGATAAATAAATAATTTTACATAACAAGTTATCTTAAAGACCATAGACATGGATTGACGAGAGAGGGGAAGAGCAATTTCTATGCATCTCTCTGAAGGTCACGAAATATAAACCTGTTGTGAAATCTCTGTCATCAGTGATGCAGCCCCAAAAGTCCCAATGATATCAAATAGAGTCATAAAGTTTTCTGTTGGATTATCACTGTACATGTATACATTAAAAAAATAAATGTATTTTTCATCATCATATACTGTGTTTTTGTCACTTGAATGAATTTTATTATTTTTTCAAGGTTCTTCACATACATACACCTTAAGAGATATCAAGTAGGCATAACATGTTCTCAAAAAATTAGGGTTGGCACGCAGAAGAATTTTGAGTCAGAGATTTTGCTGGTTTTGGCACACACTCACAAAAAGGTTGCCCACCCCTGGCCTAGAATATCCTCTTTCTTTTGTCCATCTTGCAAACCCTCTCTCCACATTAGCCTTTCTCCTCTGTGAAGCCCTGGAGGATTCACCCAATTAATATGAGGGACAATAACTTTCGCTGAGGGCCCAGACCCTGGCACTCATACATCCATTTGAATCCTGATCACATGGCACTGCCGCTGATCATTGGCACAGCTTTCTCCCCACAGGGCTCCTGGAGAGCAGAGGCTTGTGCTTTCTTCATCTCTGGGCCCCCAATGTCTAGCTCAGTTCTTAGCAAATAGCAAATGCTTCAGAACTATTTTCTTGACTTAAGGAATCCTTTAATCAAGAGGACAGAGGTCTTTCAAAATCCTTTTTCTCCCATATCTGAAGGATATAGAAATTGGATTTTATGTTGGTATCTTTCTAATCATAGACCCAATTATCTAACCCAGACTGAATCTTTTAGCAACTGAATCCATCCAGCACAGCATATCCCTCACTCAACAGCCAGGAAAACTTTTGTAAGAAAATTTCCTTGTCTCACCTCCCATTTTGTTGTTTTAATTCTTTAAAATTTGAGCTATATCTCCATTTCAGAGCCTCAATACCTAACATTCCCCGTGGACCGGTGAAACACAGTTGTAGTGCAGTGTCCAGTTTTTCTGGTCCTGCCATTAGGGAAAATAGGCTTCTTTCTCTTGGCTCATGCCTCCATACTCAACAGCCCAGAGCTACCCATTTGCAAACATTCAGTGTTTTAAAATAATAGTAACAAAAAAATGAAGAAGAGAACATCAACCAATGTTACCTGAGTCCATAGGCCTAAAGTGGTATTCATAAAAACCACAGATTCTGTCTCAGTGATGCTCAGAGACGAGTTCTCCAGATCACTAATTGCTCCTGGGAGAAAATATATCTGCTTGGGTTCTGTAGTTGCTTTGCACATGCACTTACTCGTTCATTCCGTGAGCATTCATTGAGCACCTGCTGTGTGCCAGCCATTGTGCTGGACTCTGAGCAATCCAGAGATGAGTACCAAAGTTCCTCTCCATGGTTTGGACTGTTACTCATCTTTCTACTTTGGCGGTTTACTCCAGCCTGATTCCTTCCTCTCTGTCCCCCAAGTCTTGGCAGGAACAGCATGGCTTCTTGTGCCCTTATTCTTCTGTTATTCCTACAATTTCTCTCAAGCCCAAACTTCTTGAGAGGAAAAAAAAAAAGTTTCCTTTTCTGACTATTTTCTATTTCAACTTCCTTTTGTTTTATCACAAAATCAATTGCAACCTCCTCACTGCAGGCAAAACTGCTGCCCTTAAGTGGACTTCAAGCTTTTAAATACACTTGGTGTACATTCTCCCTATCACATCAACACAGTCACTCACCAATCAATCCTTCCTTCCTTTCATCTACTAGTCCATTCACCCATCCGTTCATCCATCCAACATCCATCCATTTATTGAGCAGATACTATGTACCAGGCACTGAATAACCGCAGGCCAGCACTAAAAAGCTCATAATGTGATGGGGAGAATAAAAATTTTTATAAATGTTCATGAAGAGTGTCGAAGGAATAATGTGTGAACCCAAAGGAGAAGGTGATTAATTCTAACAAGTATGGAAAGGTGACATCAAAAAGTTGACATTTGAGCTGAGTCTTGAAGGTGGAAAAGAGGGAGAAATGCCATTCAGAGGAAATAGCCACTTGGAGGCTTAAAATAATTGAGTATGAACAGAAAAAAACAAATATCAAAAAGCTCAATATGAATGGAGCAAAGGAAGCAGATAGGAGAGAAATACTAAATAAGGTTAAGTTATTAATTCCATTTTTCTTCTATTGACATTGAAAGGTTCTTATTACTCAAATACAAAGGACCACTCCAGAATGACAAACAGCCACAGAGAAGAAAAAATCTTGAATTTCTATCCTGAGGAGAAAAAGTAATCAAGCACTCTTCAAAATTATAATAAAAAGGAGATAAAACTGACCCCATACCTACAGGGCTTATGAGAGTGATTTTGTACTGCATTATCTCATTTCATCTTCTTAATGACTGTGAAGAGAGATTGTGGTTGCCTTTGAACATATGGGAAAACTGAGGCACAAAGACTTTAGGCCACTTGCCCAATGACACACAACTGCTGGTTTACAGATCTAGGGTTTAAATTCAAATCTACCTCAGCCGATCAATGATTCTCTCTCATTGGTGTTTCTCTCTCTCTCTCTCTCTTCCTTCCTCTCTGAAATCAATAAAAATATTTTAAAAACATAAAATAAAAATAATAAAAATTTTCAAATATGCCTCATTTAAAAGACCCTGTTTATTGCATCACATTGTACCCATTCAGCGTGACAGCACTGAGTAATGAGAGCATGGATAGGGGTTGGAGCCCAAGAAGCACCCAAGCTTGGATAAGGAGACTTCAGTGGAAGCCCTGGGTCTCCTTAATACCTCCATGACCTTGGACAAATCACGTGGCTTCGTGAGCATCAGTTTTGCCTCTAAAATGGCATGGTGTGTTGGATTATCCAGGTCCACCATTCTTTGTTTCCAACCCAAGCAAGAGAATGTACTCACTGTCAAATGAATAAAATTTTACAACATTTCTGCTTTATTTGACGTTGGAATGTCTCCCCATAAAAATGAAACAGAGCCTTGATTGTGAGTTCGTGATTGATCCCATTGCTTCACTGGTCTGGTCCTCATCGTTTCCTCTGACTCCACTGATGCTTGTTGAGGGTGTGTTCTGTGTGAGGCATACTCTGCCAGCAGCCAGTGAGGTGTGGGGGAAGTAACTGGCCCGGTGGGTTATGTCCTAAATGCAATTGTTCTACATCTTCAAACTAAGTGAACTGGCTGACTTCTCCCAAACTGTCTTTTGAGGAACACTAATTTCAGCTGTTAAAAGATATTAGGGAGCCAAAAGTATCCTGTGCCCAAAAAAGTTTGGGGGAAAAAAACTGTATTAAACAAGGATAAACAAGCTTCTATATTGTGAGGGTCCTCCCAGGCTTTGATAAGCTGATGTCTTAGGAATTCTTCAAAAAAGAGAAGAATAATCAGGGTTTCCCAAGCTTTCTGGACTACAGAATCTTTTTCAAGGAATACCTAGCCAAATGAATGTCCCAATGACTACACTTTGGGAGCACCAGATCATGGGTTTAAAACTCTTAATTAAGCAGGGGCTGAATTGTAATTATAAATGTGTTGGAATATGAAAGATGAGAGGTCACCGCCTCACAGTGTTCATTAACTGTTACCAGAAAGGGGATCCGATCTGCGTTCGTAATGAGCACTGTCTCTGGCTGGCAAGTGACCCTACAGGTCACACTCTCTCCCCTCAGCCGGGAGGGGAGCAGTGGGGCCAGATGACCTCTGACACTCTGGGAGTGCATTTACCCAAAAGGCATTCAAATGCCCCTTTTCTTCCCTTGTGACATTTTGGGAAGATGAATCATGGGGCAAGGGGGTCCTCACCCCTCTTCTAAGTACACATGCTTGTCAGCAGGAGGTTTCTTCAAAGGGTCTTCCAAGACTTTGTCCTTGTCTAGAATGACTGGTTGGTGTGTTTTCTCACTGCAGACACCCGCAATGTAGGAGTTGGGCCAATAGTCTCTTGTAGTATTTTCATGAGTTGATATTTTTAAAAGCTAAAGGGTGCTGCTTTCCTTCCCCAGTTGTAGAACTAGGGCAGGACTAGCCCAGTGTGAGGATCACGTTTGTGAATATGGTGAGTTTATTTTGTTATTTTCTCATGCAAAAATGAAAATAATCTTAAAATGCCTAATTTACTTGAAAAAGAAAACATATCTATATTTTTATTCTTTTCTCTCCTATTTCCACCCTTTCAATGACGCTTAATTTTTTTCTTGGTAGGAAGAGAGTAAATTCTTCCTATAAAATTTGGGAAAATACAAAAAGTTATAAAGAAAAAAATAAAAATAGTCAGTTATCCCATCATCTGTGGAAAACTACCAATACTTATTTATTCAATGCTTATGTATTCATAAATACATGTATCGCACACAGGAAATAACATAAATAAATAAATTGTTTTTAGCTTATTGAGAAGTTACCGTATATAGTTTTCAAACCTGCTTTTTTCACTTAGTGCTGTGTCATCAGCAGAGTCTGAAGGCTGAAGTTCCCCATTCCGGATCGCCTGAGGTGTTGGCTCATAGACGCACTGATGAATTTACAAGCTGCTGTCAAACATGACAAGTGATGGCCATGGCATTCATAACAGTGGTTCTTGAAGGCAATTAAATATAGCATTGCTATCACTACCTAATGTGTTTATATCAGCTCCTGTAATTGTTTTTCTAAAGTCATAAATTTCTCAAGTTAATTATAAACAAATTGCTGTGCTTAATTAATGGGTATCACTAATGGGTAATATCTAATATGCATGTGAATGAACCTCGTGGCAGCCTCACAGGGGCTGGATTACAGATGTCAAGAATGTCAAGATGGTGGCCCTGGGAGAGAAGTCAATCACCCAGAACACAGGTCTTGAGTGCACTCCAGGAAACCCTGGGGCCAGAATCTGCTGGAGCAACAGTGTCCCAAAGTTATTGGTGCCCATGCTGGGTCTTCAGGGTGTATGACTCTTGGACCTGCCCGGCTATGCATCAAGAAGGAGCTAAGATGAGGGTGACTGGATGCACTCTCAGTTTATTAATGAAAGTCTCTCTCTAGCAGCACAGATTTCTTGTCTATGTTAACCCACGTGGTCCTCCCCTCACCTACCGCACTGTAGCTAGTTTGACGTGAAGGTGATGAGACTGGACACTGGGGCCAGGCTTCCAGGATTCAAGTCTCAGCTCTGCCAGCTACTAGATGGGAGGACATGGGCAAGTTACTGCTTAATAGCACAGTGCCCCATTTGTAAATAATAACATGTGTTGTGAAGCTGATAGATGATTGATAGATAGATAATAGATAGAATAGACATTTAACTTACTCATTGGTCCACTCATATTTTTTTATTCTTAAATTTATTTACTCGTATTTTCATTTATTCAATCATTCATTCATTCATTTACCCACTCATCTGTCCATATAACTATTTATCCACACAAACTTTCCTATGTGCTAGGTACCATACTATGTGTTAGGAATATAGAATTGAGTAAGACAAAATTCTAATCATAAGGAAATCACAGTCTAATGGATGAGATAGTCACTTACATACATAATTGCATGAGATTGTTTTAGGTCCCACAGTACAGAGACATACAATGTATTTTGCGAGTCTAGGATTGATTGTCCCTGCTTGGAAGTGAGGGGGGATCCTGGCTGGAGAAGGAATACTTGAGTGAGACTTCATCAAGTGAAGGAGAAGGTCCGTAAGGACAGGAGAGAGCACTAGGTACAGCCATGTGGCAATGGGCCCATGGCTCCCATAATTTGTAATTCACATGCATCTCAGACATGTCATGAGTCCAGTGCTCTGGCGAGGATTTATGTGGGCACAAGAAAAGACAAAAACAGTCTTCACTTTATCTGCCCACTTCTGTCTGTCACCAGACGATGAAGGTGAAGGTTTTCAATTTTTCAGGAAATGATCTGAGGTGAGGAGAACATGGACCCCCGAGTACTGGAGGCCCTGCAGGGGGCCACCCAGCTAACCCGGGTTGAGCCAGTCCTCATGGGTCTGTCACCCTCCAGTGTCTCTGGTCATCCTCAGCCACCACGGGAGCATAAACCTCTGTAATGTGAAGAGAGATTCACTCCAACACTAAATACGGTATTTGTGGGGGAGTGAATGCTGTTTACCACTTCAGAGTGGGAATTTCCCAGCTTCTCCCTCTGAGGAGCCCATCAGAGTTATTCTCGGTTTATATAGTATCTTTTCTTCAAGTAGCTTTATAAATTTTTAATCAAAATTGTATTTTAGAAACTAAAATCTACTTGATTTCTACCAGACTGTCACACCAGAAAGGAATTTTATAAATCCCAAACGGGATTCTTTTAATGTCTATACTTCTTCTTCTTCAAGTGAGCTTCCAACCAAGCCTTCAGATTTTCTTTCCTTTTTTTAAAAGGACCTTTTACGCACAATGTCAAATCCAAAACTGTGACATTCAGTAAGTGACATTCTATTCTAAGTCACTTTGACAAAATAATGAACTCTATTTGTAGGAGCAATAGAGTCTCATCTGACAAGGAGGTGTCTCTGGAGTTTTGCTACAAATGGAAAAACTATTTCATTTTTTTCTTTCTGATAAATGGCAAGTTTGAGATCTTGGAGAAACTTTTTGGAAATGGTGGAAAATGCCCGTGAATCTGTAGGTAAGCCCTCACCATATTCACATGTCCTGTTCATCAGTCATGTTTGGATTTCTGGTTGAGGCCAACACACACCATGCTCCTCCATCCAGGTGAGCCACATCCTGTGCCTGGGGACAAACAAGGACTCGGCTTCAGGACAGCTTCAGCTTCCCACCGAAGACAGGCGACCAAGGCATCTCTTTCCTCTGCCAGTGACACACAGGGACACTGGCTCAGATGAGAATCACAGGTTGGTAATCACTTGGAATTAGCAATCCCAAGGCAGGGCCCCTGGTCACAAATCCAGCTCATAACCCAAATCAGCGCTTCTTTGTTTTGAACTGTTTATGCTTGCTATAGCTCCTTGGTCATTTTTAAAAACCTGAGGCTAACTTTCAAGGTGAGCCCAGGAACCCTGAGTTATCAGTGAGAGCCAGTAGGATGTCCTAGAGAAACAGGATTGGGGACTTTGATACTCACTGTCCAGCCCTTGAACTCTCTGCAAAAAAAAGAGGGGACCAAGGCTGCCTCAGCACCCAGGGAGAGAGCAGGAAGCACGTCAACATAGGAGCTGAAGTCACATGGCCCTACTTAGGACACTGGCTGTCACAAGAAGAGATGAATTTTATTTTTTATTTGAAAAATATGTTTAAAACAATAAATAAAAATCATGTATTAGCTCACCATATCTTTTAAAATTATTAAAATAGAAAAAAAACTATTTTTATCTATCCTAACATGAATTCTGCCCTTTGCCATGATTATCATTGTCCATCCTTCCTAACATTGCCTGTCTGTAGACTAAAGATAGATAGACATGTATCTTTTCTTATTATTAGTAACATAGCTTTGTGCCTTCGGATCCTGGGAGCATGTTTTAAGTTCTGTGAGAAAGGTTTGTAAAGCAGAAGGGAATCTTGAGTCCCAGTGGTGCTTTTAGACAAGACTGTGGGGACCTGGACTGTACTTATTACCCAGATCCCTGATTACCACTCCCCACTCTCCTGGCTCCGCCCAGACAATGTTAATGCGGTGTGGGAATGTTACTATCGGCTGTCCCTTTTGTTTTAAAGCTCAGTCAAAGACAGAGCAGTAAATATATTAACTGCAGAGCCAAAATAAAAACAGGTGTGGAGGTAACAGTGACCTAATAGGATGTAAATAGTAAACACTCCAACAATGTAGAAATGAGAGGAGAAGGTGAAATATGGTTAGATAAAAATGACTTCATACCTAATATCTGGGGTAGTTAGCATTCAAAACTAACCAAACGGGGCAAGTGAGTCTGCCAATTGAGCACCAGACTTCAGAGGCGTTAGGACGAACACAGCTGTAGAACGAAGGCTTTGTTGAGTTTAATTCTCAGCTCTGCTGCCTGATTTTAAGCAATTATGTTCACCTGGACCACAGATGTGGCTACCCACCTGAGAGGATTACTCTTACTGGAAAGTTGCCAAGAGGCAGACGTGGCGGCCCCTGAGACCAGAGCTGAGCTGTCCGTGTGCAGGAGCCACGCCTCCTCTCGTCATGGGCGAGAGCAGGGCACTGAACTAGCTGTCTCGATGCTCACAGTGCTCATTTCTAGGGGGCCGGTGATTCTAAACTTGTGAGACACCACTTTCCCTGCAGGGCCCTTCTCTAGAACATTTGACCCACCAGTGGGAGCCTCCCAGGACTTTTTCTTATTTCTTGTAGCTGGTTCCTGCCCCACTGTTTTGTTTTGTTGTTTTTGTAAAGCAGAAGGGAATCTTGAGTCCCAGTGGTGCTTTTAGACAAGACTGTGGGGACCTGGACTGTACTTATTACCCAGATCCCTGATTACCACTCCCCACTCTCCTGGCTCCGCCCAGACAATGTTAATGCGGTGTGGGAATGTTACTATCGGCTGTCCCTTTTGTTTTAAAGCTCAGTCAAAGACAGAATAGCAGGCATTTTTTTCAATAAGAAGACATGATAGACTGAGTATAGCAGATTTCCCTCCCCAATGTGGGTGGGCCTGACTAGAGCAAAGAGGCTAACCTTCCCCAAGTAAAAGGGAATTTCACCTGCCTGACTATTTGAGCAGGGACATCTCATTATAAACATTTAAAAATTATTTACAGATAT
Organism: Myotis davidii; assembly: GCF_000327345.1. Taxonomy (NCBI): domain Eukaryota; kingdom Metazoa; phylum Chordata; class Mammalia; order Chiroptera; family Vespertilionidae; genus Myotis; species Myotis davidii. The sequence continues at coordinate 1,170,749 of NW_006290441.1, forward strand.
TTCTCTAATGTTATTATTCTTGTGACTTTATAATCTTTTACCTTTACAGTTTTAATTTTTGTTTTTTTTAATCCTTAAATCCCATCTACTTGTACTGTTTTTCTGCTTCCTACCTTATATTTTAGCCATTTTATCTTAATCTTTCATCTCAATTGCTTTTATGATTTTAGCCTTTTATTTTGTTGGCTTATAGCCTTTTAGGTTTTCTTTTAAATCTCATCCATTTTATCCCCTTGTTATTTTTAAGTTGCTAACCTTTTGCCTTCATTATGATTTATAGTCTCTTAAAAATGTGAATTTTTTTGTTGTTTTTTTATCACCTTATAACCTTCCATACTCTCATGATTGAAATAATCTTTTCATTTCTCCCTGGTCTTATACTGTAGATGTTATCTTTTCCATTTCCTTTAACAATGGCCGGCCAGAATGTGTGGCCATAGCTGTGGCTGCAGGAGAAAAGCTCACCTATAAGGCGGGGTGGGGGGGAGATTGGGGCCCTTCCTCCTTGCATTTGTCCTAAAAGCTCCACCCTATTCTTATAAGGAGTAGCAGAGCTATCTCTTCCTATTCAAGAGTCTCTACTCCATCCCAGCCCACAAACCTCTGGGAGACCCTTGTTAACCCTCCAGAATTCTAACTCCCTGCACAGCGGACAGACTGGATGGTCGCGCTGTGCCGACCATCTCCTACCCTCTGGTATCAGCGGAGAGATTCCCTGTTTGTTTGGGTTTTTAAAAAAATAAATATATTGATTTTTTTCACGGAGAGAAAGAGAGAGATAGAGAGTTAGAAACATCGATGTGAGAAAGATCAACCAGCTGCCTCCTGTACACTCCCCACTGGGGATGTGCCCGCAACGAAGGCACATGCCCTTGGCCAGAATCGAACTTGGGACTCTTGAGTCCACAGGCCAATGCTCTATCCACTGAGCCAAACTGGTTAGGGCTATAGAGACTCCCTGTTTTTAAATCCTTCACCTCCAAGCCCCTAAGACCCTGCTGGGACCAGTTTCCCCCTTTCCTCCTTGCATTTGTCCTAAAAGCTCCACCCTATTCTTATAAGGAGTAGCAGAGCTATCTCTTCCTATTCAAGAGTCTCTACTCCATCCCAGCCCACAAACCTCTGGGAGACCCTTGTTAACCCTCCAGAGTTCTAACTCCCTGCACAGTGGACAGACTGGATGGTCGCTCTGTGCCGACCATCTCCTACCCTCTGGTACCAGCGTAGAGATTCCCTGTTTGTTTGGGTTTTTTTAAAATAAATATATTGATTTTTTTCACAGAGAGAAAGAGAGGGATAGAGAGTTAGAAACATCGATGTGAGAAAGATCAACCAGCTGCCTCCTGTACACTCCCCACTGGGGATGTGCCCGCAACGAAGGCACATGCCCTTGGCCAGAATCAAACCTGGGACTCTTCAGTCTGCAGGCCAATGCTCTATCCACTGAGCCAAACCAGTTAGGGCTATAGAGACTGTTTTTAAATCCTTCACCTCTAAGCCCCTAAGACCCTGCTGGGACCAGTTTCCCCCTAAGCTTTGGTTCCATTGCCTTTCGGGAGAGCTTTCTCTCCAACCTCCTACCAAACAGAAAGCTGATCACTTAAATACACTCCTACCCACGCTGTATCCTAGGCAACATAGTGCTCACCCACCCAGTTTGTGGTTAAACAACAACCTTGGGGAAGAGAGAACCCTCACGGGTGGCTCTCGGTCATATTCCAGGCTTCCACCGGTGTAATTGATTCAGGCCATAGCAACGAGCAATGGGACCAGAGTCTAGAAAATAATTACAGGAGGCATGTGTTTGGTGATTGAGGGAAGGGCCATCTAATTTTTACAACTTTATAAAACAAGGTCAATTATTCAAACGTTGCAGGTCCCAGTCTACTTTCTGGCAGGCCTGGTAATAATCGCTCATTTTATACAGTTTTTTAAAACAAAGTCCTCAAGCTAAATAATACACAGTAATAAAATTTCCTGTGCCCAGAACTGCTCAAGGAGGGTCTCAATGGTCAGATTTTGGACTTTGGTTCTGTTCTGGGCATGATGATTTAGGCACACAACAATTTTCAATAAATATTTGTTGGAATAATTAAGTAAATGCCTCAAAAAGTCATCATCTGACATTTTTAAGAGCAGATATGGCTTCTTGCCCCATTATTTTTAGATATTTCATCTAAACATATGTTGTTGCCTTTCTGTTTTTTAATCAAAAGTTAAACCTAAGTTTCTCAAGCCAGCGCTTCATATTAGTTATTCCACTACTGCCTGCTGCACTGTTTCTATGGGGAAACATCTAAGAACAGCATAAGATGATTGGAAGTATTTGACATTTCCCTGGTCTGATCTGTGGACAGGGTTATATGAGCTCAGTGTATGTTGTGTATGTTCATCTAGAACAGGGCTCTGCAGGCTTTTTCTACAGAGGAGCAGAGAGTATTGGTGGGCCATACAGTCTGGGTTGCAACCACTGCACTCTACCATTGTAGCATGAAAGCAGCCACAGACAATATGTAACAAATGGCATGGCTGGGTTCCAGTGACATTTTATTTATGGACATTAAAACATAAATATCATATCATTTTATGTGTCATCAAATATTATTATTATTCTGATTATTTTAAAAAACCAACCATATGAAAATGTACTAAAATGCATTAATTATCATAGAAATAGACGCATAGATACAGAGAATAAACTGATGGTTTTTAGCCTTTTATTTTGTTGGCTTATAGCCTTTTACCTTTTCCTTTAAATCTCATGCATTTTATTCCATTGTTATTTTTAAGTTGCAGACTGGAACTGGTGGGAGGGTTGGGGAGGGTGCTGGGTGAAAAGGGTGAAGGGATTAAGAAGCACAAATTGGCAGTTACAGAATAGTGATGGGAATGTAAAGTACGGCATAGAGAATATAGTCAATAATATTGTGACAACGATGTATGGTGCCAGGTGGGTACTAGACTTATTAGGGGATCACTTCATACATTATATAAATGTCTAACCACTATGCTGTACACCTAAAACTAATATAATATTGAATGACAACTGTAACTTTAAAAATAAAATAAACTTCATTAATCATCATGGAAATGCAACTAAAGCCATAGTATACCACCCCACACCCACCATAATGGCTAAAAAGAAAGTCAGAAAGTCCCAGACCATGGCTGGTGAGAATGTGGGACGAAGTGAACTCTTCTACAACGTTGGCGCCAATGTAAATTGGTGCAATTATTCTGGTAAACTGTGTTTCCGTGTCTAACAAAGCTGAACATCTGCATGCCTTATTACCCAGCTATTTCACTTCTAGTTGTACACCCAGCAGAAATGCACTCATGTATCCACCACACAATATGTGCTCTGATGATCATAGCAGCACCATTTGTAACAGGGAGAAAACTGGATATTATCCAAGTGTGCATCAGCAGTGGACTGATAAACAAATTGAGACATAATGGAATCCAGTACTATATATTCCACATAATGGACATGCATGCGACAATGTGAATGAAATTCAGAAAACATAATGTGAAGTGGGAAAAGCCAGACCCCAGTGAGTATCGATTTATTATTCCATTCACGTAGACTGCAGCGATGGACAAGACGAATGTGTGCTATTAGACATTAGGAGGATGGTCACCTTTGGGTGGGCGCAGTCACTGAAAGGGACCACAAAGAAGGACTTCGGGATGCTGGTCAGGGTGATTCTTGATCTTGGTGTCGATTACTTGTGTGTGTTCTGTTTGTGAAAATTCCTTGAGCTTCAAAAAATCACAGCTACGTTTATTATTGCTCCATAATATAGATTATTCCATGATGAATACTGGCTACAGCTAATACTACCTGCTTCATTTTACTATGCTTGGCATTAGCCTGACAAATGGGTCCCTGTCCGGCCCTGACTCTGCTGCAGAGACTTTGTAATTTGTCAAAATGTGTGCGGCAATGTTGAGCATCATCCGACGTGAACCCCACAAGCAGTAATGTCTGTGAACATGGAATCGTTTCTCTCCACTTTGAACATCTTTCTAAAGCAGTTCTGGCAGGTGACGACGAGATCCTTGAAAGGGCAATGACTCAGGGTCTCTAGAGTAATGTCTGACACAGATTTCCCATGCAGGTGCGTTACCCAGGCAGGTTCAGAAATGGCTTCACGTGGGCCTCTCCCAGGAGCCGGTGTGTTTGAATAGCATTTGAGATGCCAAGATGTCATTGTTCCCTGCCTCCTTAGCACACCCTGGTCCCATTTGCCAACTGCATGAAGCTTTTCATTGTCTTCCTATGTTGTAAAGTCCTACGACAAATTCTCAGATTCAGATATAATTCGTGTTGAGCACCCCGATTCGTTTCTCTGCTTACACTCCCCCTCCTTCTTCCAGAATCGTTCAAAGTGGCTTCCACACCACGCATACTGCTATTGGAGCCATCTTCAGGGGTTACTGCCTAGCCTGTGAGCGCCCTCCTCTAAGAACTTCTTCTCTCAGTCTCAGGGGTGGGTCTGGAAGCCACATTTGCACTCTGTTGCCCCTCTCCCATGGTCCTGGGTGAATAGACCTGGGGAGATGACTGACCCAAGCTGGGCCCATTGCAATCTTTCTCCTGAGAATTTGAAATTGGTACTTGGAGACAGCTGTCACTTCCCACAAACTGGCTGAATGAGACCATGTCAACCTACCTTTTGCACAGAGAAGGAAGGAAAGCTGGTACACAGAGGTAGACAATGAAACAAATAAATAGGAGAGAGTAAAAATGGGGTGTTTGGGAAAGAGAAAGGAGAGAGACTAGGAGAGAGGATGCCTTGATTTCTGATATGTCTCTCAATTCTGGTTCCTGTCCCTCCTATGGCCCAAGCCCAATCCTCCAGTGTCCATGAGATAACCCCTGTAATATTATAATGACTCCCTCCTGCACTCTTTAGCTTCAGCTAGCTCAAGTGGATTATCCACAGACTAAAATATAACTCATTACAACAAGATAAAGTCACATTTGAAATGTGTCGACAAAATGGAAAATGAGACCTGAAGGCTAGTATTGTGTCAGGAGAGAGGAGAGGATACCAACAGCAGCCACAAGACCCTATGTGTTTGCTGCTACCAGCCAACAAATGCCAAGAGGATGGGTTCTGAGGTATCAGCCACTCTCAACTCTGACTCTGCATGAGGGACTCTGGAGAGCTCTGGAGAAACACTCCCAGGCTCCGCCCCAGATGTCCTGATTTGTTGGTCTGGATGGGCATCTTTATGTTGCAAAAGCTCTTTTGTGATGTGATTCTAAAGTGTGGCCAGGGTGAAGAGCAAGAGTTTATCATCACAATATGTAGAAGTAAAAGTAAATAATGAATCAAATAAAAACGCTCCTTAAGAGAAGTACAGGAATGGTGCTGAGGCCACAGAGAGAAATTCCCCCTGTGGATCCTCATTTGCAGGACATGTGTGATGCACTGTACAATGTCCTCAACAATATCCTTAAATACTGAAGTGTCCCTGGAGGTGAGGTTTTTGATAATCCCAAAGCAGCATCCAGGGAAACAACCCCTCAGGGTGGGACAAAGCAATTCTGCTGCCCGGGACCATCTCGGAATGGGCGTGGAGTATTTGGAACAGCTGTTCTGGGCACCTGGCCTGTGATAGAGCTCACCATGTTTCAGACTTGAGCAAATCTGCCTTAGGAGTCAGCTAGCATGGTGAGGATCGGTGTCCCCTTTGGAAAGGTGAGGAGGTTGGCAAGGACACGTGCATGAATAGGAAGCTAAGAAGCAGGTAGAAGGAGTCATTGGTGGGCCAAGACCCTCCTCCGGAAGCATTTGGGATACACTCCAGTGCAGACAAAAGGGCAATCAAGCTCCAAAAGTTCTCCATCTGAACACAAACAGCCATAATTTCTGCTTGGAAGAAATTTAAAGCAGGTGAACCAAATACACATCTTGTTCATAAAACATCTCTATGAACACCGAAGGAACATTTAACCTTGAGAAATATAGTTTCCTGGTTCCCTCTCTAAGCTAAATTATTTTCAAAATATATGACTATGTGACTGAATTAGTTAACTTGTTCCTTAGGGTTATTGACCATAAGTCAGTTTAATGTCGGAGGCTGTCTAGCCAAAATGATGACTTTGTTTTTAGAAGCATTTGATCTGTAGTCCTTTACAGCATTAATTAGATAGTATGTAAGTTATCTAGTACGGTCAGCACTGGCTCATGAATCTAAACTACGGTATCTATGAATAAGTGAAGACCCCCCTTTTATTTTTTATAAAAAAGGGTGATATCCTGATATCTTAATCACTGAAAATGAATAGCAAGACTTTGAGATATTAATTCGACAAAAGGCAGACCAGAATAAATCTCTTTGGAACATGCCATCTGATTCATCAAAAGAATATTCTTGTTGGGTAGTTCCTAAATCAGGAGTCAGCAAACCACGGCCCAAATCTGGTCTTCAGCAGTTTCTGTGTGGCCTACAAGCTAAGAATGTTTTTTTGTTTTGGGGTTTTATATATTAGCAACTTGTGAGCTAAATCTTGAAGATTGAGGCAGGGATGACAGGAAGAACATTCCAGACAAAAAGATAGGCATAAGGAAATATGGAGACCTGAAGTCACTCTCCCAGCTGAGGAAGACTGCTCACCTCCATAGAAGAATTAAGGGATTCAGATTCATGCCTTTAGAGCTTGACTGTGCATCAGTTAGGAGGTGCCAATGCTTATCCTCACTGTATCACCGGCACCTGCTTGTCCAGGATAAGCCATGTGGTTCCTCAGCATGACTCTGTGCTCATGGGACAACAGGAGTGAGCAAGGTGAGCCACCAGGAGCTGACACCCTGAAGTGAGAGGTCATTGCAGCCTGATCAGAAGTACCCAGCAAGGGAAGCGGTAAGATGATTCAAGACCTGAGGAGAAGTTAGTTCCTCCTCCACAGCCTCCTCCACGGGGCAACTCTTCAAACAGGTGGGAGAATGGTGACCATAGTCAATGGAGTCCATCAGGTTCTATTGGGGAGAAACAGGTCAGGTAGAGCACATCAGATACATTATGTCTAACCCTGGGCACCGCATTCTGATGGTGAGTGGACTCAGAGCCATCTTTCCTGAGGAATACAGGTTTAAATTGAAGCAGGATATAGGGGAGGGGGCCAAGGAATATCATGAAGATGGGTTAGGTTTTCTTATTCTGCACCAGAAAGGAGAACTAAAAGCTCAAATGAAAATTACAGAAAGGGAGATTTTGGCTCAACATAAAGAATTTTTTGATCATTAACAAATATTTCTTGAGAACCGAATATGTGCCAGAATTATTCTAGGTACTTGATAGCAATGGGAGCTATCCAGCCATGGAATGAGATGTCTTGGAAAGTAGTGGGTTCTCTGTCACAAGAGATGTTCAAGCAGAGGCAAGTAGACCTCTTAGTGGAAATGCTGAGGGAGGAATTGAAGCCTGAGGCTGGAAACTGACCCAGCTGGCTTCCGGTTTCTCTTTATCCCTGCAACTCTCTGACCTGTGCTTCCTACGGACTGAAGACACTTGTCTAAGTTACAGTCAGAGATCTGCGTGTGGTATCCTGGGGAGGCTAAGAGGAAAGGGGGACATTGTCATCCTCGCCCTATGGGTAGAAAACCCATCCAGAGAAAAGTGAAATGACGTTATTGAGGCCACATGGACAATAGGGTCAGAAGCAGGCCTGGAGACCAGGGTCCCTGCCTCTGAGTGCTGCATTTGTGCCTCTGCATCACGTGGCCCGACACCCCTTTGGCCTGCTGGCTGATGGTCCTGAAGGGGCCAGCGCCCCTGGATTTCCAGGCAGTGTAGTGTCAGTCCTCGCCATGCTGTGGATCAAGGCTTACGCCAGGGCGGCCTCCGGGGCAGTGCAGTCCTACAGGGCTGCTTCCTCATGCTCAGGCTTTAATGCTCTGTGGTCCTTATCTGGGAATTCTTGATAATGTTATTTTTGAACCTGTGTTTGCTAAGTGAGATCTGATGGACAATGGAGCATTCACAGGAGCTGAGGGTCTCAGGTCACTTGCACCCTTGCCTCCTGCTACCTCTCCAAAACTCTCGAGGAGTGGGCTGCCTGCAGAGTTTCTCTCTCCCCCCAGCCCCCACCCCATAACAGCTACTGCCCTCTACCCCAGGCAGGGCACAGGGAGGATTGGGGTCCAGCACACACCCTACATGCAGCATCATGGGGTGGGGCTTAGCAGTGCCATGACACTTCTGGTGCATGGCCAGCCAGAGGCCACGCCTCCAGATTGAACCTCTCACCTACCCCCAATCCAGATGCCATAACATCCCAGCATGAACTTTTTTTTAATCCTCACGTGAGAATATGTTTTTATTGACAAGAGAGAGAAAGAGAGAGAGAGAGAGAGAAAGGGAGAAAGAGAGAGAGAGAAACATCAATGTGAGAGAGAAATATGTATCTGTTGCCTCCCATATGCTCCCAACCGAGGATCAAACTGTGACCTAGGTATGTGCCGTAACCAGGAATTGAACCTGCAACTTTTTGGTGTGTGGATCACACTCCAACTGAGCCACCAGGCCAGGGCTCCCAGAATGGATTTTTAAAGTCAGTAGGGGGACCCATCTGCTGTGCTTTGGGGTGGTAAGTTCATGGTTAAGGGGAAATGCCTGGCTTGATTTCTCCAGACCCTCAGTGGCTGCAGGAAGCCGCATTCTGAGGCTGGCAGCAGGGGGCCAGGAGGGGGAAGCCAGCAACTTCAGGCCAGAAAGAGCTCAAGATACATACTCTCCTGTAAGTGTCCCCATGCCTGAGTGTCCCCCAAGCCAGCTCCATCCCTCAGGGATCCTCTACTCTGGGGCCTGGCTTGGGTTTGTCTCTCTGGCCAGCTCAAGGTACACTCTAGGGATGAGCTACAAAATAGGAAATGTAAATGCAAATATATGCTCTTATATTTGCATTTACGTTTTCATTGCACAGTATAAAGTTGGACAGTAAAATTCATGCTAATAATTGAAAACTAATTTGTCTTGGGCGGTGGGGGCTTGCCTGGGGTGGGAATGGCTGGGGGCAGGGGGGGTCAATTGGGGGAAAAAGAGACATATGTAAAATTTTAGACAATTAAAAAAATTAATTTTAAAAAGAAAATTAATTTGTCTTTAGCAAGTGAACGACATTAAACAGCAAGTGAAAAACACTATGACAAGTGAGAGAGACAGTAGGAAAAAGCTTTATCTATAACAGCACTTTTTTCTGCGTTTTAACCTTGGGGCCCCACATTTTCATTTTGCACTGAGCCTCACAAATTATGTAGGCAGTTCTGGTGACAACTTGCTCCTTGCCGAAGCCAACACGTGTGCAAACCTGGCAGCTGACCCTGAAACCACTAGCTGGAGCCCAGTTCGACAATAATGTTGCTTTCTGTGAGTGCCCCGTGGTGACTCACAGCTCGAGACTGTATATTTCTCACTTGTCTGAATGCAAAGTAAAAGTGGCTATTTTTATAGAACAACAACCCAAGAAAAATATGGAATTCAGCCCATCTCCATGCACGGCTGCACCTGAGACACTCAGCACACATAATAAATCTGTCTTTGGAAACTTGCTCCTTTGCAGTTGTGACACAGATAAATGACAAGTATTAAATCTTAAGGGGGGAGAACCAGGTGCTGTACTTGTTGAATTACGAAAACATAAGCCTCCAGGCTTGCTGATTTGAGGCACCCGCCAGGGGCCTCCTGGGGAAGGGTACAGGTGAGCTGGGAGGATGTCACCACACAGTGTCTGTCTTCACCAACCCAAAGAACCCAAGGTCACATCTAAAAGCACTGGATCTGACCTTGGGAAGCCACTGGATTTGGACCAGTAAGAGGACCTTGTTGGGGACAGATGCTACACTAAGGCAGTGGGCTCAGAACTTAGATTGTCATCTAAAGGAATATTTCTTTAACCAGAATGCGTTCCTGGAGAAAGAGCAAGGACTAGCAACAGACATATTTATTTGTTTACTGCTCAGCCCAGCATTGTTGTTGGTAGGAGTCAAGGGCCAGAATGGGAATAATTCTGGAATGCCAGAGGCAAACGTAGCAGGTAGGGGACGCATCCCACCCGGGAGTGTTCCTCTCCCCCGGGGGAAGCCTCTGAGGGCAGGGGCCTTCACTTCTCTGATTTGACTTCTGGTGCTCCATACTTTGCCCAGCTTGGAGTGGGAGCTCAGAACCCTTTAAAAAAAATTTAAAAAAAATTAAATTCAAGCCACCACCTTTGTTCTTTAGATGGGGAAACTGACCCAGAGTTTTGGTGGTATTTCCAAAATCACACAGCTACCCAATGGCACAGCTGGGATCAGACCAAGACCTACTGACCCAATTTAACCTGTGTCTATTCTATCGCACTCAAAGAAAACATCAGTGTTTCAATTTCTTTGAAGGTTATATATGTTCCCTATGAATGGGGGAAATCTCAAAAATTAGCAGAATTGGGGTCTGGAGAAGGGCGGAGGAAGGGGTGCCGAGCCCGGCCAACACAGCAAAGGCTGACAGTTGCTCAGACAAGGAAGGCCAGACCCTCAGCTCAGGGAGACCTGTTGGCCCCATCCAACATCCCGAGGTGAGAGCTCTTCACAAGAAGATCACACCATCGATAGGAGGAAGGGCCAGACATTCTTCTCAGAGCTCAGAGCTCCCATGGATCAACTCATTTCATCCTAGCAACCCAGTCAGGGAGGCACAGTATTAACTCCATTGGACGGAAATTGAGGACAATCTGCCAGTGAGACAGGAGTCCATCTTCCACCCGAACGTCTGAGCCTCCCCTCTCGCCAGTTGCGCTGCTGCCTGTCTGACCCTGAGAAAGGCAGAGGAAGGCCCTTAGGAAGGGGTAACTGACGCCTCCCGTGGAAGCAGGAGCCCAGCACCTACTGCTGGAAAGGCCATGCTGGGGAGCACTTGGCACCCAGCTCTGTCCCTGGATTTCTCCCTTCTGTAGAGCCATCTCCTGAACTCATCAGACTGGGAGCTGGATGCCTACATCCTCGAACGTTCCCATCCCATTGTCCCTGCAATGGAGAAGGGAGAGAGCAGCACTCACAGAGCCCAAGTTCCCCGGTCCTTACATCTCCCACTCACTGGCTATGAACTTGGATGAGTCACTGGACATCTCCAGGCCTCAGTCTCTTTACCGAGCACTGCTTCATAGGGATCCAATGACTTCTCACCTGTAAATTGTTCCGTGTGAGCCATCATCCAACCTGTTCCAATTTAGTCACAACTAGGACCAACCACTTGAGAGTGTTTGAGAGCACAGACTTTGGAGCCAGACAGGTTATGGTCAAGTAGTGAACGTTTCTCAGCCTTCATCTCTGTAAAATGGGTATGACAGTAGTGCCTACTACAGGGATGTTCAAAGTCTTATGCCAGATAATTTATGAAAATTAATAGTAAAAATTTTGTATGACTTTAAATAAGTCCATATATAATACAATCACTGATAGAGGCTCTGGCACGCGTGTATTAGCTATTAATATTAATAATTTTCAACTAAAGACAGTTATAAGTCAGACAATGTCTATAAAGTGCTTAGTTCTGTTTCTAGCACATGGTTTGTTCTCAATGAATATAAGCTACTAGATAATGTCATTTTATTGTTGCTGTCATTGTTATCAGTAATAGGCTTGACTCAGACACCCCACCTTTAGCGAATCTAAATGTTCCCTCTTGGACTCAAACCCAGCCTGACCCTGCAATAACAGGTAAGGAAAACATTCAGGTAGTCTCCCATTGCAAGGCCAGGTCCCTAAAGACAGGATTGGTAGCTGAAAAAATGGATAAAAAAAAAATTCAATGCCCAGGTCCTCATCACCGGTGTGTGCTTGGCCTAAGCTATCTCTTGGGACCTTGCTATTCAAAGGGGGACCGGAGGACAGCAGGCAGCAGGCATCCCAGGGAGTGGGATCGGAGAAATGCAGAACGGCAGTCCCACCCAGACCTCCTGAGTTAGAATCCACATGTTAACAAACCCCTGGCGATGCCCATTGACAGCAGAATGGAGCAGCACCGCCTAACGCAGGGGTGGGCAAACTTTTTGACTCGAGGGCCACAATGGGTTCTTAAACTGGACTAGAGGGACGGAACAAAAGCATGGATGGAGTGTTTGTGTGAACTAATATAAGTTCAAAGTAAACATCATTACATAAAAGGGTACGGTCTTTTTTTTTTTAGTTTTATTCATTTCAAACGGGCCGGATCCAGCCCGCGGGCCGTAGTTTGCCCACGGCTGGCCTAACAGCTCAGCAGGACTCTGCCCTTGTCTGCCTGGCCTGGTCCAGGTAAGAGGGCTGGACTTGATCACCACCCCAAAGCTGGGTCTACTATCTGTGCAGTCACCTGGGCCCTGGGCCCTACGCCCAGAAAGGCCAGGGGTTTAGTTTAATGTTCTGCCCTTGCTGTCTTGACATTCTTAGTAATTGGAACAAGGGGTCTCACACTTTCATTTTGCACTGAGTCCCACAAATTAGGTCATCTTGATGCCTACTACCCAGGACCCTTTAGGACTGGGACCCAGGGTCTGTCTGGCTTTGCTCTAGTGGCTGGAGATGGAACTTCACATGGCTTCCTTGGGATGTTCTGTTCAACTTCTTCACACCTACATATTGTTATGCGCATGTCCTCAGACCCAGGCGTCCCTGGCAGGACCTGGGTTCTGGGGAATGTGGAAGTCTAGCGGGTAGTATCGAGTTCCCGCAGAGTGAACTTGGAAAGCCGGGCTGAGACTCTGCCTCCAGAAGGACTGCCGAGAGCCTCCCTTTTTGTCTTTGCTGGTGGTGGGCCCCGGCGCCATCCTCCAAGTCGCAGAGCGAGGTCCACAGGTAGCAGGGAAGACTGGCTGACATGCTGTCATTTCCCAGAGGCATCAACCACCCCCTTACACACAGCTCTTCTTAACCTCCTCAAAGTAGAACTGCCCTGTTCATTTGAGTCTCACAGACATAAATGTGGGGACAATCACAGAAAATAGGTGCGTCCTTCCCACGTCTTCGGTCTCAGCGACTGGCCCCACTCTCTCTCTCTCTAGTTCACCAGCAGGATCCAAGGAGTCTCCTTGACACCTCCCTCTCCTGCAGCGCCCTTTACAGCAAACACTGCCCACTTCACCTCTTAGAGAACTTTCCAGCCCTCCCTCCCACTTCCCTCTTTCCTCACTGTCTCCTCCTTCAAGCTGCCACCATCCCTCCTCGGGGTCCAGAAGTGGCCTCTAAATTAGTCTCCTCACATCCACACCCGCCCCCATCCAATCTGTTCTCCATTCTGCAAACAAAATGGTCTTTTAAAAACATGCAATCCTGATTATGTATTTGTCCTTAAATTCCTTCATGTCTTCTTACTTACTGTGCTGCAGATGAAGAACAAAATTCTTAGTGCGGCCTACAAGCCCCTACAAGGCCTCAGGCCTCAGTTTGCATCTGGCTGTGCCTCGCGCTTCTCCAGTCCTCTCCAGCCAGCCTGGCCTCCCCTCAGTGCCTTCTCCCACCCCTCCCCACCATCATCATCTCCCCACTTTTGCCTACTTGACATCTGCTGTGGCTAGTGGTCACCTGTGCAGTCCCTGCAGGGAGTCAGGCTGCACATCCCTAGCTCCCACACTTTTTTTAATTGTGTGACTTTGAGTAATTTACAAAAGTCCCCTGCATCTCAGTCTCCTCATCTGTAAAAGGAAGCAGTAATAGTACCTGCGGCGACAGGAATAAATGAGATGGTGCGTGGACAGCACTTGGTGCCAGGCACGTCGTGAACACTCAGAAACGTCGGTTGTCATCATAACACATCAATCCAAGAAGCCTTCCTCAGCGAGGCCGTCCCTGGAGTGCCTCCCCCTTGCCTCCTCCCAAGTCATGTCGGGTGCCCTCCTGTGGGTCTCATAGTCCCTGCTCCTTCCTTCCTTTCACAGCACAGCGCGGATTCGCCTGCCTTATGTTCTATGCCGTAAGCAACACATGCCTATTAACACTCTTGGGCCCCCAAATAATTCAGAGTAGAAATCAATAAAAACAAAGGATAACCTCTCAAGAGAAAGACTTTAGATAGAAGCATAAGGTACTTAAATTTTTTAAAGAAGTATAATAGTTTAGGAAGTAAAAACCATACTAAAAGATGCTGGTAAACATTCTTTCTCTCTGCTTGGAGCGAGAAGTAATCTCCTTGGAAAAGCTATTTTTTCTCTAGATAAGAAAGCTTTGCCAAACAAAATAAACACTCCCTTTTTGGTGAAGTCCTGAGGGTGTGGGCACGGGGTATGATGTGGGCTTCCTGTCACCACATAGGGAGTTAGAGAACTGGGGACAAGAGAAGATGCTTGGACCATCCCTGGGCAGGCCTACCAGTGGCTGACGTCAGATGAATGGTCCACCCATTTCTAGCAAGCTCTGGGGAGAGGCACAAGTCAGTCCCCGAGCCCCTTGAACACTGTGCAGCGCTGCTAGTACCTCCCTGCTGCATGGGGACCTCAGAGTGCAGCCCACAGCATTGCTGCAGGGACCCTACCACAGAGGAAAGCCTTTCCCACGCTCGTTAGCTGCCCAGCCTCAGTAAGATGCACCCAACAAGTCTATCTAGTTACAGAGGGGTGTTGTTTGGATTTCCATGTCTCCATTACAGAGCACAGACAGGTGTTTGCATTACAATAATGCATCTCTTTGAGTCTTAGTTACTTCTGCCGCCTCCTTGCTGTGTGGCACAGGTGTGGCTCCTTGTAGAAATAGCTGAGGGCTTGCTCTGAGCCCAGGACAGGTTGAACCTTGAACACTCTCGGCCCATTTTGCCGGTGAGGAACTGAGGCATCAGAACCCCAGGTCTCACAGCTACTGTGTGGTAGACACCGGGTTTGAGTCCAGGCAGCCTGACCCCAAACGCTTGAGCTATGTGTGATGCTTCTTGGGCTTGCCTTTAGACAGGACTAGTGAGGGGTGGGCAGGCTGTGCAATCTCCCAGGGCCCTGGTGTCTAGAGGGGAATGTAGGGCCTCACTATGTCGCATATCAATACTAACTGTATTGAGAACTTTAGCTTATCCCCCATTGCTGGTGAAAATGTTTCCCCAAGGTCTGATGGTGTCTTTTGGCTGCCCTGTCTAGGAAGAAGTAGGAAGAGCAAAGCTCAGAGAGTCAGGGAAAGCCTGGGATGTACTTTGGGTCTCTTCCTACCTCCGGGCTTCCTTTCCCCGGACATAAAACACAGGTAGATGAGATGGCCTTTCAGGTCTCCTCTTACCCTCTCCATGTCCAGATCTGCCCACACAGGAGAAGCGTATTTAAGCTGAAGCTTAAATAATTGAGAAGCTAGCACATGGGCAGCCCTCAGAGTAGTTTAAGGGGCGCCTCAGGCATCTGGACTTTTCCATCATATCTACATCCATCCCCATCACTTCCTTACACTTGATGAGCCATGTGGGTTGTCGTCAAGGCTGTGTTTTATGGAAAAGATTTCAGGGTTCAACCCCAAACAGGGAGCATGGAGCCCCTGAGAGGGAGAGTCCAGAGTGTCATTGAAGGGGACAAAGAGACAGCATAAATGAAAACAAGATCAATCTCACTTGAATTCAGGGGTGAAAATTCTAAACAAAACACCAGCAAATTGAATTCAACAGTATACCAAAAGAATAATTTACCAAAACCAAATACAGTTTATCCAAAGAATGCAAAGCTGTTTTAATATGAGTAAATCTGTTTACAGAACACATCAATGGGTCAAATAAGAGAAACCATATGACTCTCTCAATAGGAGCGGAAAAATCATTTATGAAGATTCAGCATCCATTCCTAAGGGGGACATTCTCTAAAATACTAGGAATAGATGTACAAGTGGACATTTGTGGGGGTTTTATGGTGGGAGGCACTCCACAGCTGAACTCCCTCTCTAGGTTAGGGAAGCCCCCACTGTCTGAGTTCTGGTGGGAGGCAGAGTGACCTCCCACTATAGAAATGAAGGAAACAGACACTCACAGTTCTGGGCACGGCCCCACCCTTGCAACACAGTGAGGCACTTGGCCTAGGCCCAGATGGTGGCTCAAAAAGGATAGGCAGCAGAAAAAATTTTAAAAATTTTTCAATTTTAGCTCTTTTGAGAGCAAAGAACTTGTTATGGTGGTTCCAGTAACAGCAGCAACTTCAGTTTGTAAGGAGAACAGTAACAATAGCACAAGCCGCTGCCTCCAGGCTCCAGGGGCCACAGTGCTGGCATTTCTGGCTGTGCTTCCCCCTTTCTAAGTCACAGCAGCCGTCCCCTCTGTTCTGCGTTGTGATCTGAGCTTGGCACAAGCTGCTCTGGCTCCCTTTGTGCCTGACCTTCCGGTGAGTCTCTGCGCTCGCTGCCCAGGATCCTGTCAATAAATTCCTTTTCTGCTTAAATCGCCCAGAATCCATTTCTGCTATTGGCAGCAAAGAAATCTTAATGATACAGAAGGCTATTTCTTTAACATAAAAAGAATATGCCTCTTTTGTTTTCTTTATTTTTTAAGAATAGTGTATTAATTTTTAAGGGAATCAGAGAGAGAGAAGCATCGGTTGGCTGCCTCCTACATGCCCCCTACTGGGGATGGAGTCTGCAACCTGGGTATGTGTCCTGGTTAGAATCCAACGGGCAACCTTATGGTGCACTGGTTGATGCCCAACCAACTGAGCCATACCTGCCAGGCCTGTCTTTTTTCCTTTTTTCTTCAAATCTGTGGCAAAAAAAAAGAAAGAAAAGAAAAGGAAAAAGAAACAAAAAATTCCATAAATAATAACCTTCATATTAGAACAAAGAGCAAAACAAGGATTACAGCCAAAACCACGATGATGATGATGATTATTTTGTCTATGTGCCCATGTCTTTTGTTTTTGTTTTTCCTATGTCTTTTTTTAAAAAGGTTTGTTGAGGTACAATTTGCATACACTAAAATTTACCCCTTTAAAGTGTATAATGTGATGGGTTTTAGCCATCATGTATAGTCATTTAAGCACCATGGGTTTTAGCCATTATGTATGTCATTTAGGCATACATGCAATATATGTATAACTATTTTCATTAACCCAGAAAGTTCCCTCAAGCGCCCTTAAAGTTAACTCCTTCCCCTTCCCCAGTCCTGGCAACCATTGATCTGACTTCTGTCCCCACGGTTTGGCCTCCTCTGGAATGTCATATCATGCCTTTGGTGGCTTTCTTCTTTCACTTGGCAAACAGCTTTTGAGATCCATGCATATTGTTGCATGAGCACTATTCCATTGTATAAATGTGCCAACGTTGGTTTATCCACTCAATGACATTGGGGTCATTTTCAGTTTCAGACTGTTATCAATGAAACTTCTATAAACACTTGGTGTAAAGGTTTTCATATAAACATGTATATTTATTTTTGTTGGGTAACTATCTAAGGGTAGGCATTCATTAGGAATTTACCTAATTTGTTAGTTAGATAAAAATTTAACTTTATAAGAAACTGCCACACTGCTTTCCAAAGTGCTGTTCTGCTCTGCATTCCCACTAATGCTCTGTGAGGCTTGCAGCTCCTCTTCATTCTCACCAGCACTTGGTATTATCAGTCTTTTAATGTTAGCTGCCTACTGGACATACAGCTGTATCTTGGTTTGGTTTTAATTTTTATTTCTCTAATAACTGTTGATGTTGAGCATCTTTTCATCTATTTATTTGCCACCAATATGTCTTTTTTTTGGGGGGGGGGGTGTCTGCTCAAACTTTTCCCCTATTTTTTTATTTAGTTGTTTATCTTATTACTGATATTTCTGTATATGTTTTGAATTCCTCAGCAGATTTGTGTTTTGCAAATATTTTCTTCCTGTGGTTTGTATTTTCTTTTTCTTAAGGCTGTCCTTCAAAAAGCAAAAGCTTGATTTTGATAAAGTTTAATTTTTTGTTTTTTTCTTTTATGATTCATGCTTTATGTGTCCTACCTAAAAAATTAATGCCTAGCCAGAAGACACAAAGAATTTATTTCTCTTATGCTTGACTCTAAAAATTTTATAGTTTTAGCTCTTGCATTTGAGTCTGTGATTCATTTTGAGTTAAATTTTGTATGTAGAGTGAGAAAAGGGTTCATTTTTACATATACATATAAAAATTTTCCAGAATAGTATTGTTATGTAACATAGTTCTAAATGTTCTGGTTGCCATAGTAAAATACAAACATAAGAGATAAAATTATTGGAAAGGAGGAGAAAAACCATTATTTACAATCAACATGATTTCATGCCCCCCAAACCTCAAGAGAATCCATTGAAAACACATGGAATTAGTAAGGAGAATTCAATAAAATGATTCATTACAGAATAAACATGCAAAAACCAATAACTTCTCAATATAACAGCAGTAATTATTTAAAAGATATAGTAGAAAAATAAAGAATCCCATGCACAATAGCAACAAAAGACATCAATGCCTACAATTAATATTTTTGCATGTGTGGTATGTTATTTTTCCATTAAAGTTTATATTCAATTATTTTATATTCATTTCAGATGTGCAGGATAGTGATTAGACAATCGTCTATATATATAAAAGCCTAATACGCTAAGTGTCCAACCTATTGGTTGACTGTTCGGTTGACTGCTCAACCAGTTGCTATGACACACACTGACCACCAGGGGGCAGATGCTCCAACCAGTAGGTTAGCTTGCTGCTGGGGTCTGGCCGATCAGGACTGGGTGAGATGGGCTGGGCACACCCTGGAGCCCTCCTAGGGTCCCTCCCTGGCCGGCTGGCCCCCATCGGTCCCAATCAGGACTGGGCAAGATGGTTCCAATCGGCCTTGATTGCTGGCCAGGCCGAGGAACCCGACCCATGCACGAATTCATGCACCAAGCCCCTAGTATACTTTAAAAATGTTCCCCCTAATATTACCTATACCACCTGGCACCATACATAATTATTACAATACTAGAGTCCTGGTGCACAACGTTTGTGCACTGGGGGAGGAGGGTCCGTCAGCCTGACCTGCACACTCTCGCAGTC
>NW_006290441.1:1190979-1201762 GCF_000327345.1 Myotis davidii
ATAAATAAATAAATAAATAAGACATAATTTATATATTGTATAAGGGCACAAAATAAAATAAATAGGTGGATCAATATGCTACAATAGGATAAGTTAGTCTGAAACAGAACCTGATGCATATTAAAACTTCATGTATAATAACTGAAGCATAATTAATCAGTTGGGGTCAAGATATACTGCAGGGTGGTGAACACAGTACAATATACGGATAATGTATTATAGAATTGTACACCTAAAACCCATATAATTTTATTAACCAATGTCACCCCAATAAGTTCAATAAAAAAGAAAGATATTACTGCAGAGTAGCAAGAATGGAAAAAAGACCAATTACGAGGCTCTGAGACTAGTCCCAGAGAAATATGATGGCAGACAATTTCCCTGGGTTCCTAAGCCAGAGCAGCTCCTTCGTCAGGCAAGCAGGTACCCATCTGGGAGCAGGGCACTGCAGTGCCCTCTACTGACAAAGCTTAACATCGTGCCAGCTGGCAAAGGAAAAAGATTAGAAAGGGCTCTTATTTTTCTTCATAGTTCAGGCAGCAAACAGTGAGTTTGGAGCTGACAGGTAATATACTGATAACTGACACAGGATGTAAGTGCCAGCCCACACTTTTCCAACACAATTACAGTCTCAGCTCTGGACACATTTGCTAACATCCCAATGGCCAAAGGAAGTCACCTAACCAAGTCCAGTTATCAATGGTGAGGGGGAAAATACATTACAGAGACGGGGGAGGGAAGTGAACACTTGCTAAGCTATAATCTAAACATCACAGAGGTGGTACTGGTAGGACATCCTGGTGGATTGAAAGGGAAGGAAAAGAGAGGAGATGACTCTTAGAGCTTGGATATGAGCAGCTGAGTGGATGTTGATGCTATTTACTAATACAGGAAGGACCAAAAGTTAAACAAGTTTTCTGGGTAAAAGCAAAAGTTTGGACTTGTTAAATATTGACATCTAAAGGAGATTTTGAGGCAGCTAGATATGAGTCTACGGCTCAAGAGAAAGGTCACATCTAGAGATCTGAGCATGATAATCATTGGCTTATAGGAAGTGTTATTATGCCTTGGGGTCACCTGGGGAAGGAATGTAGCTGGAGCAGAGAAACTGTCCAAGGATGGGGCCTGGGAACTTTCCTATTTAGATAACAGGTAGGGAGAAAGATTTAGTAAGGGGACCTCAATGGAGGGGCTGGTGTTGTGGAAGAAAACCAGGAAAGTGTAGGGGGTCACAGGAGCCAGGAGAAGAAAATGTTGGAAGTAGGAAGAAGTACCCAATGAAGCAAAATATTCCTGGGAATTTGAAATGTTCCTGAGAACAGAGATGAAGGTTGTTGGTGACCTTGGAAAGAGCTACTTAGGGGACCAGCTCTATGAAGAAGCACTGTGCTAAGTGCTGGAGATAAAGAGATGAGCAAGATGCATTTCTTGCCCTTTAGGAAATCACTGCCTGGAGAGGAAGGCGGGCATGAAAATAAATCACTGCAATACAATGTGATAAATCTTACACTAGAATAACACTTCCCTAAATGCATTCCACTGAACACCACTATTAGAGGGAGATGTTAATCGGTGCTCCAAAGCGTTCCAAAACCAAACAAGCTTGGGAAACGCTGTGAACCGAACCCCATCTCGGGCTACAGTGCCAATGGCAGAACACTTAGCTCTATGCTCATGTCTTAGGAAACCAATGTATTGCACCATGGGTTCCTGTCTACACACCCAGGTCCTGCCTGGCATCCCCCAAGAATTAAGGAAAAACAATGCCAGCTTCACAGTCAGTAGAAACAGCCACCAGGGTGGAGGGAAATTGCACTGAAGAGCAGCCTCTGGCAGTGTGACCTGACAGCAGAGCTGCTCTCAGGGGCAATGCCCAGGCAGGATTCCCCTGGATGTGCCCTGGGTCCTGTGGCAGAGCAGCAGGGGGAGGGAACCCCTGCGCGGGACTCCCAGGTGGCCCTGTGCACAGGACACAGCGCCTGAGACCTCCCAGTGGAGTCCATGGAACTGCATTCCCGGGGCAGCCACCCACCTGCTGCTGCAGAATTGAGAGGTCTGGCTTTCAATTAATCTTGCAATTTCTCCCAGAGGTAAGAAAATTAGGAAAAATTAAATCACCAGCTGGCTCCTCAGCAGTTTCAGGCCCCCTTCATTTTTTCCCTGACAGCTAAGGCACGGGAGGCAGCAGAGACCCCATTAATACTTTGTTGCACAAAATGCATGCTGCTGAACAAAAAGCAAGGCATTAGTCCATGGCTCCAGGATTCCCAGGTGATTTCTGAAGCCTCCTACCTCAGACAGGTAGAAAGTGCAAGGAGAGTGGGGGGCGGGGTTCTCACTCACACCTATTGGAGGGGAACAAGAGGAGCCCCTGGTCTGGCAGGAGAACCTGGGTCTGCAACCTTGTTCTAGCTGTGGGAAGGGTGGCCCGCCAGGGCACAGACATCAGGAGACCACGAGGAGAAATAATCCACCTTCTCCTCATCGTTCTTCTTGACATTTTAGGATGGGGCCCAGAAATCAGGATTTTAAAAAGATTCCCAGGTGATTCTAATGTGCAGCCAAGGTTGAGAACCACTGGTTTAAGGGGTTGTGTAAGTCACCTTTCTAAAGAAAGGGGGAAAAAAAAGACTATTCTATTTGGAGCTGTTTTTGTTGCAACAAATCAAATGTCACTCCAACTGGCTGAGGAACAGAGATATGGTTTGTTGCAGTGACACAGAGGAAACTTAGACTAAACAGACAGGATAGGAGGCACAGCCAGGCCCCGCAGGGTCTAGCCCTGGGAATAGCTCGGTCTCCCGGAGGCCATGTGGCCTCTCTAATTCTGTTTCCACTTGATTCTTGTTCAACCGGCTTCCTCTGCTTATACATATTGTACTTGGCCCTCCATGGCTGCTACCAATCCTGACTCTAGATCACTTTTAGTCTAAAGAAACTACCATCTGCTGGCTACAGTCCCTGTGTCTTTTCATCCAAATTCTTTAGAATTGAATCACTGGCTGGTAGGAGGCAAGTCAATGGGACAATAGGTCATTAACCAGGAAAGAGATTAGCTATTCAGCAACTATTGTCATGCCAAGGAGGTTGGAGCCCTGTGACATTTGCACTGTCCCTTCCAGGGGATGTGAGCTGGGGAGACATTGAAGTCAAAATAACATAGAATTGTATAGATGATTACCATCAGCGATGCAGACACATGGAAAGAATACATAGCAAAGCCGGTGTGGTAGCCTGAATAATGGCCCCCAAAGGTGTCCACATCCTAATCCCGAAACCTGTTAATGTGTTTACCTTTGTTGGCAAAATGGAGTGCAGATGTGAATAAGCTAAGGATTTTGGGATGGGGTGATTGTGCTGGGTTCTCTACATGGGCCCAATGTAATCACAAGAGTGCTTGTAAGGGGGAGGCAGGAGGGTCAAAGACAGTGTAGGAGATGAGACACCAGAAACAAGAGATTGGAGTGATTCTGGGAACAGGTTACAAACTAAGGGAATGCAGGCAGTGCTAGAAGCTAAAAAATAATCCAGGAAAATGGATTCTCTACTGAAGCCTCTGGGAGCAAAACAGCCCTCCTACATTTTGATTTTAGACTTCTGAACTCCCTAACTGTCAGAGAATAAATGTATTGTTTTAAGCCACCAAGTTGGTGCTAATTTGTCACCGCAGCCAGAAACCATGGGTGCCATAATCCTATCGCTATAAGCACTCTGGCCTCTCCGAGAGAACTGAAACCTTAGCTCATTATCTTTTGGGGTACAATTAGAATTCAAGTAAATGCCACTCTGTTGTGTATACCTTGCATTTACTTTTTCCCAAACTGAAGGTTTGATTAAGTTGATTCATCACTGTCTAATAAAGAGTATTCCTATTGGTCATACTGATGGAGCACCGTTGAGGGGTTTCATGCCAATACCCCGTGGAGGCTGGTGGCTTCCCTCTTGTCCAATACCTGGACCTGGTCCAATCAGCTGTGGTCAGGGCAGCAAGACTGCTGTCAGTTAGTACAAATTCACACACACACACACACACACACACACACACACACACACACTCACAGTTATTAGGGAAAGTATAGGTTTGAGCTATTTGTGGGAGTCACCTGAGGACACCTCCTACAGCCAGTAGGGTTTACCATGGAGACGTTCAGGAAACAACTATGAGGTGTGTTTTTTATTATTATTATTAATTTCAGAGAGGCAGGGAGAGGAAGAGATAGAAACATCAATGATGAGAGAGAATCATTGATCGCCTGCCTCCTGCATGCCCTCTACTGGGATCGAGCCCGCAACCCAGGTAGGAGCCCTTGACTGGAATCGAACCTAACACCCTTCAGTCTGCAGTCGGATGCTCTATCCACTAAGCCAACCAGCTAGGGCAATTTTGAGGTTTTAAGAGAAGAAAGACCCTTACTGACCTACTTTACCAACTTTAATGCTGCCTCTTGAGTTGTCAGAAGCTTTAGAGCTAAAGGCCTGACATTCCTTTCTTTGGGGACCTTTGAAGCCCCACTGTCTCCTAACGCCAGCACTGAAAGCAGTCCTCCTCCCAGGTCAAAGGTGACCCTTCCCCCTGCATCTCCCACCTTGCCCTTGGCCCCACAGATAGATTTGCAGGACGGCACAGGCTCACCGCTTGCCCTGGAGCAGTATTTTTGGAGTAGAGAAAAAAGAATCTGTTGAAGCCAATTTCAGTGCTAGGCATGAAAAGGGATGCATTGCTTGAGCTTCTGGAAATCAGGATGGCTTAAGAAGTCAAAGAGACATTTGAAGTATTGCCTTCAGGGCTGGAAGAAACCCAAACAATCAGAGGTGTAAATGCACAGGATTCAGGTGTTGGCATATCCCTAAAACCAGGCGGCAGGAGCCTGGCCTCATTTAGAATCGCTGGGGAATGCATGTATTCAGCTCACTCTGAAGGCTCCTGGACAATTCTGTTTGGAGCAGCCTTTTCCTATAGGGTTTATCTTACCTATGACTATTATTTTTTAGTGATTTATGTTTTCCTCTTATAATATGCTACCTTTTATTAAACAATTGGGCATCCCAGATCAGACTATCTAGAAATAAACTTGTGTTTTCCTGTGGTATTTGTTAAAAGATGAGGATTTTTCAACTCATTATTTACCTTTTTATGGACTTTCAACAACTCGTCTCAAAACAATTCCACCAGCTTTCTTAACCTGAATCTTCAGTTGGGTTTTCCAATCCCTCTCATTAAAAACTTTATAGTGTTTTAAATTTTATTGAAAGTATCATGTACATCTTTTATGATTCCTTTAATAAAGATTAAATGTATATATATTTTTAAATATACATTTATATAATAGATATATTTACCCAAGAAGGCAAAATTTACCTGCTATATACTTTTTTTTGTTAGAAAATAAAACCTATCTGGCTTCTAGCATAGGCATGTGTAGTCCCTCCTAGAGAGTCCCTTGGAGCAGGGTCACGGCCAGTTTCATCTCACTCTTCCCTGGAGAATGAGAGATCAGCTCCATGGGCCATGGCCTCCCTCCTGCAAGGTCACCCTCCTCATGATGCCCAGGTCCATTGTGAAGACCCCAGGAGAGTATGGGTGGCTCTGGGGAGAGCAGTAGGAAGTCTGTCGAGCGTTGGGCAGGGAGGGGGCCTCAGCACACGGGCCTGGAGGGAAGACAGAGCCAGGCTCCCTGGGCACCTCTCTCTCTCTCACATCTCTATGGAGATCACCTTTCTGCCCCTTGTATGGGCACAGCCCCAGGCCTACACTCCTGCCAACAGCATCTTGGAGGCAAGCTGGATAAACCCTTAGGCTGCCATGATACCCCGAAGCTGTGCCTCCTGTAGCCAACACATGAAGAATAAGCGGGTGTGGTTTCCGAAAGCCCAGTGTCTCCACCTCACACTCAGTCCCTGACCCTCCAGCGGAGGCAGCTCCTCGATGTCAGCATGTCTGGGCTGGGGAGGGTGTGCTGCGTGGGGTGCCAGCAGCTGACCTGGTTGCCCACCTGTTCGTTAGGCCTGGATACATCCTGCCCACAGACACAGGACTTGGATGACTGGGAACCCTCCCAGGCCACCATGGGACCTCACTACCTCCCAGAGGCTTTGCTGAGAGGCCAGATCAGCAGATTGTCTGTCTTAAGGAGCTGTCGGGAAACTCTACAAAGGGCTTAGCAGCTAAGCCTTAGTGAGGAGTAAATTGCTAATCATAGTTCCAATTGTGCCTACCTGCCCGCCTTCCCAAGGGTATTTGCTTCATCAAAAGAATAGAG
Source organism: Myotis davidii (assembly GCF_000327345.1). Classification (NCBI taxonomy): domain Eukaryota; kingdom Metazoa; phylum Chordata; class Mammalia; order Chiroptera; family Vespertilionidae; genus Myotis; species Myotis davidii. Next base: position 1,197,240 of record NW_006290441.1, read on the forward strand.
CTGTGATGGTGGCAAGGTGAGCCATGAGAGTGGGGTCATAAGGGAGAGAGCCCTGCCGGGTCTCCCCTAAATGAGAAAGCATCCAGTCCTGTCCACAAGGCTCCCATGGGCACCTGCAGCCCAGAAAAGAGGGTTTGGGGCTGGAGGAGCTGTTGCCTTTAGGCTCCTGTAGCAGGGAGCTCAGGGGGCTTCGTGTTTAGGGTGGAGCCTCAGGGCGCTGTGTGACTTCCACAGTAGCAGCAGTCATAGATAGTCTATGTGAATCTATTTTCAAAAATTTTAAGCTACTTGTGGAAACTGTACCTGTTTTCCGTAACCAGACCCACGCCCCCCCCTCCTCGCCAAAGCTACAAGCTTCAATTTATATCAACTCAATATTTATACCAACTGTGAAATTTCTTAGGGATAAGAAGCTCTGATTGGCAGTTATATCTGGTTTTAATGAATAAAACTGTGAAAGTACAATTATTATCTACAAGCAAAGAGTACATGATAGATGGGATTTTCCACAGCATGGAGTTCCAGGGAGAAAACAACACAGAAGGTATCCATGGTGATGGGAAGGCTGGGAGCACCGAAATAAGACCAGGGGCGGGGGCAGGAGCTCAGGAAAGGTGGCTGGATTGCATGCAGTCTCTTAAAGTGAAAAGCCATACATCATAGTGGAAATAGTGTAGCATATATAAGAGAACTCTGGGCCGTTGCCTCGCTGTGTGACCTTGGGCAAGTCCCTTCCCTTGCTGGGTCTGTTTTCACACCTGTTCAATGAAGGGCTTGGACTCGTCTGATTCCCCCTCCCAGGACCAGGGCTCTGGACCCAGCCTGAAGAAAGGGGAATTGGGAATATGGTACAACTTCAAGGCTGTGTGACCCTGAGCAAACTGCTATACCTCTCTGAGCCTCAAGTTTCCATTAATACTAGTGCCTACCTCTCAATGCTTCAGTAAGTCTCCAGAGTTCTTCCAGCTGCTGGTTTTACTGCTGCTGCTTCCAACCTCTTTTGAACTCTGACCCCTGGCTTGGATTTAGGGTTGTGGCATAGAGAGCTGAGCACCAAGACTAATTGCTCACAGGCCTCTTATATCCCACAGTTCTCTGCCTCCTCTCAGGGCCGGTCCCGCTTTGCTATCAGCTTTCCCATCTCAGCATCTCTTCTCTCTTTCCTTTTCAACCTGACTGTTACTGAAGCCCTGACAGAAGAAATCGGTAAACGCTAAACAGATGTGTCTCAGCTTTGGAGTAAATGGCAGGGCTAATCCATCCTCACAGAAGCAAACATACCTCGCCATCTGAGCCATGCCAAAGGTGATTTACTGAAATTAGAAGGTTTCCGAATACAAGATAAAGGATGATTTCAAATATCCTACAGTAACACACCGGCTTAAGACAGAGTTTGGCTACTACAATTTTTGGAGGCTGGATGGAAAGGCCAGCTGTCCCTTCTCTGTTAAAAGAAATGGAAGCCTTAGAGGACTACAGGCTGGGGTGGGGAGGGGAGGAGAAATCTACAAGTGGAAAATAGGAATTACTATAGTAAGAGCCTCTATTAAGGTAAATGTCTTGCTCAAAGATGGACAACCTCGATGCATGTGGGGTTTGGTGCTGGTGGAGGGTGGGAAGATGGTAAAGTGAAAAATGACTCAGAGGTTGTGTGGCTCATGGTGTCCTTGAAGAGGGAAGAAGGGTTGGGGACGTGGAGGAGAGGCAGTTTCAGAGTGAGGGAGGCAGCCTCCAAGATGGCCCCAGTGACCCCCACTTCCTGGTATTTACACCCGATATGTAGCCCCTCCCATGGAGTGCGGGTTGCTAATGAACAGTTGTGGGATGGAACTTCTGATGTTAGGTTACAAAAGGACTGTGGCTTCCATCTTGCTCACCCTCTGTTGCTCTCTCTACATACAAAATGATCTAGTTCCTTTCATTTATTTTAAAAGTTAAAGACAATAGCTGAATCTGATATTACTATGGGCCAAGTACCACTTCCAAGAAGTTTACAAGTTTTAACTCACTTAGCCCCATGAGGAAGTTAATATTATAGTCACCCAACTTACAAATGGGAAACAGGCATAGATAAGTTAAATAATTTGCTCCAAGTCATTCTACTGTAAGGGCATGGCCAGAATTTAAACCTAGACAGTCTGGCTCCAGAGTTTCATGCAAGATCTGCAACTGAAGTCTGTCTGGGCCCTGGGCTATCATGTCACCTGGGCTCCCAGACAGCAAGTCTGTTTCCTTTGCTGATCAGGCTCAGCTGCCCTGGGTTTCAGGCCCCCAACTTCTGAATTCAACTGTCACCTATGACTTTCCCTATTCAATTCCTGGGACTGGAATTGCAGTCTCTGCCTTGACTTCATCTATCCTGACTCCCAGGCTGTCCACACCTGCACCATGGCCCATGTCTGCTTCGTGGCCTGGCTCCTGACTCACCATCGGCCAACCTGAGCCTCTGCCCACTGCCATGCTGCCCCAAGGAAAGACCAGCCCCTGGGACAAGCCAGGGTCAATTTTCTTAGAGCTATAAATGGCCTCAATTCTGGGGATATTATGTGAAGAGAGAGATTGTTTCCAGGCGAGGAAAATAGCAACACAGAGGCAGAAGAGCATCGCTGTGTGGATAAAGAGATGACCTATGAAAATGAACCAACAGAGCCAAGAAGTTAGATTAAGGTTACAGACCGATCTGGTAGGGAAGCTACTAAAAGCTGTTATAGACCCCCCAGGGCACAATGAGAAAGCAAATCTTCCCATGTTTATGCAGATAACAGGCTGTTAAAGAAGCCATAACACTGATCATATGGGATTTCTATAGCCCTGCAATGGTCTGGAATAAGAATTGTGGGGCGGTAGGCAGGAGGGGCGCAGAGCAGGCAGGAGGGGCACAGAGCCGGCAGAGACCCAGGCTCTCCTCCAGGAGACCGTGTTGGGCCATCAGGACGATCGGGAGCTATTTGGGCAGCCATCCACAAAGCCGAATGCAATGAGGGATGAAGAGACAGGGCTAAAATGCTAAAAGCAGCATTTCAAACAAGTCTCAATTCAGTTTAGTCTTCCATCTGTAGTGACTTTAAAAATATAGTTCCCAAATTGCCCGTGGCATCTGGGAGACAGAGTCTGTGGGCAGACACCTGCTCACCAGTGAGAATTCAGAATGGCATTTCTGGATGGGGTCCCGGTGGTTGATCTGTAAGGAAGACAGACACATAATTCCAGAATAGCAGAGCTGGGAGGTCCTTAAAAATGACGTAAACTGCCCACAGAGGGTGAGTGACATACTCAAAGTCACACATCTGAAAGGGGAGGGGCTAGATAGTCCTAGGTCACTGCTGAGGTCTCAGCATTCCCTGGGGTGAGTGAAGTGAAAGTCCTTGAAAGTGTCCCCTTGAAGGAAGTATAGAATCAGAGGCATGTTGGTTGCCAGGGAGGAAACAGGGGAAAATGAACAAAGATGGATAAATTCAGATCTGAGTTCTCTTCAGAAAAAAAAAATTCTAATAATTATTAACCCTCATTAGCTTAGAGAAAGCAAGAAAACAACTACTGGGGTAGAAAAAAGTAGGTTCACAGTTGTAATACAAAAAATATATATAATCTATATATATATATATAAATAATAGAGAAATATGCTAATTAATTGGGACGTTGTAACGGGTCGACTGGACAGGAGGAGGTTGCACATGCAGTATCAGGGGCGGGGTAGAGGGCCTGCGCCTGCGCTGGGGGAGGGCCTGATCAGGAGCAGCTGAAGCTGCTCCAAGGGCCAGAGAGGGAGGCAGGGTGGAACAGGAGGGTGGGAGGTGCTGCAAGATTTCAAATTGCGTACTCACAACTGTAAACCTACTCTTGCCCACCTGTACGTAAAAGCAAGACTAGGAAAGAAGCTGTCGGTTCCCATAGACATCAACCACCCAGGTGACTGTGCCCCACCCATTCATCACACCTTTGAGGATTGGTGAAAGTTAACAACAGACTGTACCTATTCCAGGTGACTGTCCTTGAGCCCTTCACTTCCTCTGGGCCTCTGGGCCTGCCGGTCTCATTCTTCCCGTTTCTGAGTCTCTGCCCAGTTTTGACATTTCTTCTGGCCTCATCAGATTAGTCACTTAATCCCTGGCCCCTTGGACCTCAGCTTTCTGCATCGCTCTGAGCCCTGGCTTATGTTAACATCTCCCGCTGTCCTCCTGGGAGACCCCTGCTCTTGATGCAGAAACAGACCCATGGAGGCCCACGTGCTAGACTCGCCCCCGGTTCCTCTCAAGTAGACATTTTGTCTTAAACCCTAAGTTTTCACCTGGGATGAGGTTACAACAACTCTCCACATCTTTTCTCTTGAGAATTTAGAGCTGTGAGACAAAAAAAGGAAAAAACATAGAGCTGGCTACAGAAAGGGCAGGGCAGCAGGTCCTAAATGTGCAAGATACTTTGGGCTGAAGTACCAGCCCAATGCTGCTGCCTGCAGTGCACAGGCGCAGTGGTGGGCGGGGGGCAGGGGGGAGGGGTGCCGAGAAGGGCTCAGGGAGAAGATT
>NW_006290441.1:1203629-1209792 GCF_000327345.1 Myotis davidii
CATTTTGTCTAAACCCTAAGTTTTCACCTGGGATGAGGTTACAACAACTCTCCACATCTTTTCTCTTGAGAATTTAGAGCTGTGAGACAAAAAAAGGAAAAAACATAGAGCTGGCTACAGAAAGGGCAGGGCAGCAGGTCCTAAATGTGCAAGATACTTTGGGCTGAAGTACCAGCCCAATGCTGCTGCCTGCAGTGCACAGGCGCAGTGGTGGGCGGGGGGCAGGGGGGAGGGGTGCCGAGAAGGGCTCAGGGAGAAGATTCCCCAGCTCTCCCAGTTTTCTCCTGCAGCTGTACCTAGACTGGGCTCTCGGGCCCTGTGGTTTGCAGAGGAGAGGGAACTGACCTGGGGTTGGTGAAGACATTTGGGTCCTAAGTGACAAATCTAGCTCAAATTAGCCACAACAAAAGGGTCTTTATTGGATATCATGACTTCACAAGCCCGGAGTGAAAGTGACAGGCTTAGCCAGAACCAGGGCTCAACCGGAGCCAGGAAGACTCTGCCTCTCCCTTTTCCTCAGCCTGGCTTCCACCCAGGTGACGATTTTATTCTATGAGCTGATGTTCTCCGTGTGGCAGGAAAATGACTCTGGCAGACTTGAGTCACTGTCCTCAGAGCTGGCTCTCCAAAGCCAGAGCAGCTGTCAGGGAAACTGGTTGGTCCTGCAGGACTGTACGCCCAGCCCTGGACCGACCGCATGGCGGAGATGAGGTGCTTTACGTCACGGTGTTGGGGTTGCAGGGGAGGAAACGCTCCAGTTGAGTCACTTTGAGTCAGGAAGGGGTTGTTCACCAAAGGAAAGGATGTTAGGGGGAGAAAAGATTTTTTAGTGGAACCTCATGTCCCATTTGTCTGGGAAGCAGGCGAGCTTACTCACTGCCTACAACTGGGCAGCACCCCACACCCTCAAAAAAGGCTCAGGAGCCCCCTGCTAGGCCTGTGCAAAGACATCCCACTGACTTCTCAGCTGTCTGAAGATAATAAGCTTGAATATTAGTCCTGATTCCCAGAAAGCCTGCACAGGTTGGCCGAAGAGTGTTTTCCATGATGATGACCTAAACCTGCAGCCACTTTGAACAGGTTCATGCATCTCAGTGTGAAATCTGTTTGTAACCCGGGGCACCCTGTCAAGACTACAATAAACCTTCTTCCAGCCTGTGGGTAGGAATAGGGTATTGGGAGCAGTAACAGCTCAGATTTCTCCGTCTCATTACTTTCTCTGCTCCCACAAGACTGCAGCCCTGCGCTTCACAGGTGATGTCTCGGGTGGCGGTCTCCATTCCCCATTTCCTGCCAGGCCTCATAGTCCCCCCGATCTCCCTGCTCCTTCTCCACAGAGCACCTGAAGGCCTGAGGCGCACCGAGTGCCACAGCACTACTGGTCCCAGGTAGAGGTGGGCAGAAGGCCCCACTCCCCGACCCTAGCCCCAGGCTCGGGTAGCGATCTGAAATGAGCAACCACCATGTCCGCTCTGTGAGAACAGCTCCTCAGCTCCCACCTGTGATCTCTCCCTCCTATGGGGCTAGGGCTCCCATCCAGGGGCTGGGATGGGCCAGGTAGCAAATCAACTCCCACAGATAGAGCTTCGCCATTAATTCATTCATTTCATAACATAAACATACATATAGATTTTCCTACTGTGTGTCAGGCACTGTAGATTCCAGGGCATGGTAATGAAAAAAACAAACAAACATCCTTGCCCTAGGTAGGGGCTGGGAGGAGCAGAGGGACAGGAGAGGAAGGAATGGAAGAATCTGTAACACTATCGATAATAAAAAAATATATTTTTAAAAAATCCTTGCCCCAGTACAGCTTAAAATTTAGTTTGAAACACAGATAATAAATAAACAGAAGCACTGTATGTTATCAGGTGGTATTAAGTGCTGTGAAGAGAAATAAAGAAGATTAAGGGGATGAAAGTGAGGATCTCTTGTTTATTTTATTTTTTATTATTGTTTAAAGTATTACAAATAGTAGTACGTATGTCTCCTTTTTCCCTCATTGACCTCCCCCCGGCCTGCCCCACCCCCCAGCACATGCCCTCACCCCCTAGTGTCTGTGTCCATTGGTTATGCTCATATACATGCATACAAGTCCTTTGGTTGATCTCTTATATCTGCTCCAACCCTCCACTCCCTTCCCACTGAAGTTTGACAGTCTGTCCGATGCTTCTTGGTCTCTGTATCTGTTTTTGTTCATCAGTTTATGTTGTTCATTATATTCCACATATGAGTGAGATCATGTGATATTTATTTTTCTCCGACTGGCTCATTTCACTTAGCATAATGCTCTCTAGTTCCATCCATGCTGTTGCAAATGATAAGCATTCCTTCTTTTTTAGAGTAGCATAGTATTCCATTGTGTAGATGTACCACCGTTTTCTAATCCACTTATCTCTTGATGGGCACTTAGGCTGTTTCCAGATCTTAGCTATTGTAAATGTTGCCACTATGAACATAGGCTCTTTTACATACAGTGGTCAAGGAAGGACTCTATGGACAGATGACATCTGAGCAGAGACCTGCAAGGAGTGAGCAAGTGAGGCGCACAGGCTGCTTGGGAAGGGCATCTCAGGAAGAGGGAACTGCAAATGCAAGGACCCTGAGGGCAGACCTTGCCCAGCATTTGGAGGGACAGTAGGGCGCCCAGTGTGCCTGGAGCTGGTGAGCAACAGAGAGTATAGGGGTTGAATGTAGAGGCAGGGGAAGGCAGATAGCCCAGCACCTTGTAGGTCGCCGTGAGCGCTTTATTCTAAGGTGATGGAGAACCAGACCCCATAGACATGTCTGAAAATACCTTTGAGCCTTATCTGGATTCCCAGTTACAGAGGAAAATACAGCATGTGGTGGGGCACTGAGCTCCCTGCAAGAGTGCACATGGAAACTAGTTTGACTAAGTGAAATAAGCCAGTCGGCATAAGACAAGTATCACATGCTGTCACTCATATGTGGAATCTAATGAACAAAATAAACTGATGAACAAAATAGATCCAGAGACACAGAAACATAAAATAGACTGATGATCTCAGAGGTAAGGGACTGGGGAGCAGGAAGAGATCAATCAAAACACTTATATGCATACTGGAGGCCCAGTGCACAAAATTCTTGGGGGTGGGGGGGCGGGTAGGGGAAGGATCTCGCAGCCTGGCCTGCACCCTCTCGCAATCCAGGACCTCTGGCTCCTAACCACTCACCTGCCTGCCTGATGGCCCCTAACTGCCTCTGCCTCAGCCCCCGCCTCCACAGCTTCTTCTGGAAGGACGTCTGGAAGATCGTTTGGCTTTCCAGTCTAATTAGCATATTATGCTTTTATTATTATAGATATGCATAACCCACGGACACAGACAATGGTGTGGTGAAGGCTTGGGGAGGTGGGGGTCGGGTAGGAGCAGGGTGTCAGGGGTCAATGAGGGGGAAAAGATAAATTCAAAACAAAACAAAACAAAAACTAAGCTTTGAAAGATGACCAGGAGTTTGTCAGGTGAAGGAAAGAAGAAGAAAGCATCCCAGATGGAGAGAGAACAAATTCACAGGTGAAAATGGCGAAAGAGCAAAGCATGTTCCAGGGATGGCTGGCCATCCACCTGGCTGGAGTTTGGCTGGGGAGGAGTCAGAGCAGAATGCCAGGCTCCGAAGCAGCTGGGGCCCAATGGGAAGGACCTGGCAGAAAGCAGCCGCTCTGTCTCTCTTAGGAGCACACCCCCTTCCTGGAGAAGCACATTAGTCCCTAATGAACTGCAGTCACCTTGTTAACTTACCACAAAGTAAGCAAGTGCTGTTCTGGGAGGCATATGGCCCAGCTCCCTGCTCCTCCTCCCCAGCCACCTCCGCTCCCAGATCCAGGCAGCTGCCTGGGGCAGCATCAGCGGTGCCTATGTGCTTGGGGCTTGCAGATAGCTTTTCCCTCATAAGCAAGCTCTTTTATTTAATCTGGGGAAATGAGGTGCTATTAAATTAATTTCTCAGCTGTCATTGCCGGAAAGCTAAGGACAGTGGATTTACAGGCAGAGGAAGAGCAGGGGAGGCCCACAAGACAGCTAAGAGGTGGCAGTTTGCAAATTCCTGATTCAGGTCTGCCCGACAGTCATTCCAACATATGGGCTTCCTTCTGCTGTGCAGGCACCGTGCAGTAACTGAATAGGAAATGAGAGTCCCCTGATAGGTTGTTGTACCCAGGGCCCCCAAAATGATGGAAAGGTGGCCTGCCTCTGCCGTGGGGTGAACCCAAAAGTAATTACCAGGATACTTTGCAGATTATTGAATAAGTCCCTGTAACTGGCACATTGATTTATATAAGACCCAGAGATTTTGAGAGATTTGAAAAAATATTAAGAATCAATCAATATTTTAATTTATTTTGGGGTCCAGGAGACTTGGCTCTGCAGAAAGCCGCTGGGAGGAGACGGCAACCTTGCCACAGGCCTGGCGGGCAGGAGGCAGGAGGCCCTGGAGCCTGTTTGGCAGCAGCTGCATGGAGGGACTTCTGGCCTCTGGAATGTTCTCTTTCTTCCTGACATCCGTCAGATGTCAGGCAGCCTAGGGCTGGAGGGCCTCAGGGAGACTGTGCTCTGGGGCCTGTGGGAGGAGAGGCTCTCAGCTGGGAGATGGGGAGCTTGACATGGCTCCCAGGACATAGTCCTCAGGGGCTGGAGAGGGAGCCTGTAGACTTCCTCTGCTTTCCACGGACACACCGCTGGGGGCTGGGGACGTCTTCGTAGAGCCACTGGGTGACATGACATCTGTGGGGGAGATCCAGCATCTTCTCCCTGGGACTGCCCTCCCCCTATGCCCTCTCACGGGAGGTATGAGCACCTGTCTCCGACCACCAGCACCCGAGCATCTGATTCCTCTGTCGGCTGTAAGCGCCCTTTAGGCCGAGACGGCATTTGATCCATGTCTGTGCCCCCAGCACCTGGCAGCATGCCTGGCCCAGAACAGGCAGATGTAAAAAAAAAAAAATGCACTGCATCAACGAGTGGTCAAATGAACTAACACAAGAAAAAACAAATACTTGTTCGTGGAAATGGTTTTTAAAGGTCACACGATATACTTGGATGAGTGAAGTTTCAACAACAGAAGTCACATTCGAATAGGGTCCTGAGAGGAGCTTACAAGGTGCAGACAGGTAAGGGACTGACCAAGGCCTGCAGCGCCCGGGGCAGTGCCGGGGGGCGGGGGGGAGGGGGGGCAGAGCTGCGGTCACCCCAGGCCTGGTGGAGCAGTGACCCCTCCTGGAGAGGCCCGCCTGACATTGGCCAACGTGGAAGCCCCTCAATTGGGAGTGGAGAAAGGGGAGAGATGACCCAGTAGTACCCAGCACGGACGGGGCTGTCGGGTAACTCTGCCTTTGGCCTTCTGCCTTACCCACCCATGAGAAGGGCAAACCTGGGCAAGCCTAACTGACGGCCTCACCCAGAGGCTGTAAGCAGGCAGTTTTGTTCCCCAGGAGATATTGGGCATTGCTGCAGATGGTTTGCTTTTTATAGTTCAGGGAAGGAGAAAGGATGCTACTAGCTTGTGTAGGGTAAAGGCCAAAGATGCTGCAAAACACATGAAAATGTACAAGAAGCTCCCACAGCAAAGAATTATCCAGCCCAAGATGCCCGTAGTGCTCAGGGTGAGAACCCCTGGCCTGAGGGGATGTTTCAGAAGAACCTTTGCGTGGGCAGGAGAGTGTTGCCCTCGCTCTTCTGGCAAAGGTGGCATCGTTAGGTCTGGCCCCAGATTTGTCACCAGCAAGTGCCCTGTGTCCTGCCTTGGGACGGTGCCACGTCCAGCAGAAGCCTCTATACTCTCCATCGTTCCTCGCTAACAGCACAGTGGCCAGGGTGGCCGGGCGGTGGGAGGACAGGCCGATGGCACAGCCAAGCCAGGGGCCTCCACAGCCTGGCTCCGCCTTCTCCTGGAGGCCAAACCTCCTCATTCCCCTTGTTTTCAGTTTTACATTCACACCCTAAAAACATTTGGTAAAAGGGGGTCAAGTCTTGCCATCTGTCTCTTTCACTTTTATTGTATTTATAACGAAAAGAAGAATCGGGAGGAAACTGAATTCAAACTGCAAATGACGTGCTACTTGCCCGGCAGCTGGGACCCTCCGAGCAAGTCTGCTCCTCAGGGAGGGGCTTGACCTCTGAGTACAGAGGAGAGAGCACACAGAGCGGTT
>NW_006290441.1:1209837-1210142 GCF_000327345.1 Myotis davidii
CACGGCAGCCCTGGGACGCAGGGGCACTGTCTCCGTTGACAGATGAGGACACTGAGGCTCACCAAGAGGAGATCAGTCATCCAAGGCTGTGCTCCCAACAAGTAGCAAAGCAAAGTCTTGAGTCCTGTGCCGGGCCCATCGACTCCAAGATGTGGACAAGGGTGCTTCCTATTCCATCCTGACCTGGAATTGTTAACTCATTCCCAGTGTGGGTGTCACTAAAACTGTTGAACATAATATTGTGTGTCAACTACACAAGTTTAAGTAACTGTGGTTCTCAAGAAAGCCTTCTGTTTCTCCCTGCA
>NW_006290441.1:1211134-1212248 GCF_000327345.1 Myotis davidii
AAAACAGGATTCTCTCTCCTGGGAGACACATCGTGGGTGTCAGTAGCCAGGAAATAAAGCGAGAGGTTGGAAGCAGGAAGGAGCTGATGGATGCAGCCAAAGGAGAGACGGGGCAGAGGAGGGAACGAAGGACAGGTGAGCGTTGATGCTAAGCAGGGCAGAATATGGAGGAAGGCCCCAGTTGGAGACATGTAGGTTCAGGAGCTAAGTTTGCAAGTGCAAGGGGTTAATCTGGATCCTCTTTCTACATAGCACCTGGGACCTGCCCCAGACCAGGGACAGGTCTTTAAAGGGACTGGCTTCCCATGAGTTGACACCCCTCTGCAGCTACAACTAATGGTCATCTTTAAAGGGTATAATGATCATCTTTAGAGAAGCAGTGTGAGGGCACACACCCAGGGGATCTGGCATCTCACCCTGGACATAACTTAATCTCTGAGTTCCTGTTTCTTCATCAGTAGAGTGGGGATATTAGTTCCCAACAAACCTCACAGGCGTATTCTGAGAATCCAGTGAGAAAAGAGGGGTGACAGTTCTATGACATCTACACCATATGATGGATTTGTAAGTGGGCTTGAAAATGTTAAATAGCAAAATTATAGCAACACAGAGGCCCATCCCTGACTCTAGGAGGAGAGGGGCAACAATGTGACTTTGGAAATATGCAAGGTGTGGGGTGGTGAGAAAATGATAGCTACATTACATTGCTGTGGTCTAATTAAAAACCCAAACCAGCGGTCTGTAAAAATTCTACTGCTGAGGCCAGTGTCAGGAGGAGCACAAAATTGCAGGCAGAGATCTGTGAATAAGCAAGGGACCACGCCCAGCTGGGGCTGTGGGACTACATGGGGTCTGGTAGGTAAAGCTGCACAGGCCCCAGTCCAGGGAATGTGAGTGGTTGGTGGAAGGGCAGAGGGGAGGTGGGTGTTAGAGGCTCAGCATAGATTTCTACTAAATACTCTTAGACCAGTGGTTGTCAAACTGTGGCTCGTGAGCCACATGAGACTTTTTGGCCCTTTGAGTGTGGCCACGAAGTTTAGATCGCACTGTACATGTGTACCGCATGTGGTATTTTGTGGAAGAGCCACACTCAACGGGCTGCAGTTTGCCGACT
>NW_006290441.1:1212474-1213148 GCF_000327345.1 Myotis davidii
GCTCCCACAGGGTGCCGGGCCAGCAGCTGTGAATAGCATTCCCTGACTAATTTCCACGTAATGGCTCTGGGTGTAAAGAGTAGAGGGAATAATTGTAATAATAGGCAGGTTAATCTGCTCCATTATTTACAACACTTTGTGTATTGAGCAGAGAGGCATTAATGGCTTTGCCAAAGCAGAGCAGAACCTGGGAAGGCCTCTCTGCCTTAACTGCTACAGGGAAGAGGCAATTGTTCCCTTTGGGACTCTGGGCCTGTGGCAGAGGAAACAAGTTCCACAGGGAATGAAGGAGTGGCCGGGCCAGTGCTGCCATTTCATTCAAATAACTTGCAGGGAGGTTGCGGGGGGAGGGTGTGATGAAAGCCATCTATCATCGGAAGGCTTCCACCAGCTTTGGAATCAAACCCGGGTTTGGAGGTGGGTTCCCTTGTGTAACTACAATGTAAGTTACTATGTAAGTTACTAGAACTGAAGTTTCCAGAGTCCCATTCCTCCCCCCACCCCCCAGCCCCACAAACCTTTTCTCAAAGTGATTTATTCAGGAGACTAAAAACGTAATTCAGTAAGCATTCTTTTACGATATTCTGGAGAAGAATGTACTGTTAAAAACTTAGGGCTGAATATAGGCCCTTAAAATGCTTGAAGATTAGGCTGTTTTTCCTTCTTTCTTGCTT
>NW_006290441.1:1213197-1216595 GCF_000327345.1 Myotis davidii
CCAGGCACACACCCAGGAGATCTGGCATCTCACCCTGGACATAACTTGATCTCTGAGTTCCTGTTTCTTATCAGTAGAGTAGGGATATTAGTTCCCAACAAACCTCACAGGCGTGTTCTGAGGATCCAGTGAGAAAAGATGGGTGACAGTTCTGTGACATCTGCACCATATAATGAATTTGTAGTGGGCTTGAAAATGTTAAATAGCAAAATTATAGCAACACAGAGGCCCATCCCTGACTCTAGGAGGAGAGGGGCAACAATGTGACTTTGGAAATATGCAAGGTGTGGGGTGGTGAGGAAATGATAGCCTCATTTGATTCATAGAGTCTAATTAAAAACCCAAACCAGAGGTCTGTAAAAATTCTACTGCTCTGAGGCCAGTGTCAGGAGAAGCACAAAATTGCAGGCAGAGATCTGTGAATAAGTAAGGGACCACGCCCAGCTGGGGCTGTGGGACTACATGGGGTCTGGTAGGTAAAGCTGCACAGGCCCCAGTCCAGGGAATGTGAGTGGTTGGTGGAAGGGCAGAGGGGAGGTGGGTGTTAGAGGCTCAGCATAGATTTCTACTAAATACTCTTAGACCAGTGGTTGTCAAACTGTGGCTCGTGAGCCACATGAGACTTTTTGGCCCTTTGAGTGTGGCCACGAAGTTTAGATCGCACTGTACATGTGTACCGCATGTGGTATTTTGTGGAAGAGCCACACTCAACGGGCTGCAGTTTGCCGACTCTGCAGTTTGCCGACTGCTGTCTTAGACCATCCCGCCTTCTAAACACCAACAGGCTCCATAAACCTTCCCCATTGTTCCTGGCCCCTCCTAATCTGTCCAGTCAATAAATAAAATTAGTGTTTCGTTAAATAATAATAATAATGGATACCAGGAATTAAACATCTATAACAATGGCTACCACTGTATCCTATAGGCCTGATGCCATATTCAATATTTTGTATCTATTATCTCATTGCATCTTAACAACTGTGCATTTTATACATAAATCTTTGAGAGGTTAAATAACTTGTCCAACATCACCCTTCAGGCAAGAGGAAGAGCTGGGATTTGAACCCATGTCTGCCTGATGCCAAAATCAAGTATATTAGCCTTCAGTACCCCTCATCTCTTGAGGGCTAGCAAGCATGCTGGGCATAACCCTGCCTGTTCCATAAATAATCTCGAGATGGCAAAGAAAACGCCACTATGATGACCTGGACAATTCAAAGTCACTTGAACATTGAAGAACCTGCTTGGTTCTCTAAATCTGTTGTGGATTTCCAGGGGAGAAACGTGTAAGTGAATTTATGTGCATCCACAGGGTGCTGGGCCAGCAGCTGTGAATAGCATTCCCTGACTAATTTCCACGTAATGGCTCTGGGTGTAAAGAGTAGAGGGAATAATTGTAATAATAGGCAGGTTAATCTGCTCCATTATTTACACTTTGTAAACTATTGAGCAGAGAGGCATTAATGGCTTTGCCAAAGCAGAGCAGAACCTGGGAAGGCCTCTCTGCCTTCACTGCTACAGGGAAGAGGCAATCGTTCCCTTTGGGACTCTGGGCCTGTGGCAGAGGAAACAAGTTCCACAGGGAATGAAGGAGTGGCCGGGCCAGTGCTGCCATTTCATTCAAATAACTTGCAGGGAGGTTGCGGGGGGAGGGTGTGATGAAAGCCATCTATCATCGGAAGGCTTCCACCAGCTTTGGAATCAAACCCGGGTTTGGAGGTGGGTTCCCTTGTGTAACTACAATGTAAGTTACTATGTAAGTTACTAGAACTGAAGTTTCCAGAGTCCCATTCCTCCCCCCACCCCCCAGCCCCACAAACCTTTTCTCAAAGTGATTTATTCAGGAGACTAAAAACGTAATTCAGTAAGCATTCTTTTACGATATTCTGGAGAAGAATGTACTGTTAAAAACTTAGGGCTGAATATAGGCCCTTAAAATGCTTGAAGATTAGGCTGTTTTTCCTTCTTTCTTGCTTTGTTCTATGTCTAACAACAACCAGGAGACATCCTTTGTGGTGTATGATGGAAAGACCATGGACTTACAGTGGGACCGAATGGGTACAATCCTCCTCTCCCCACCCACCAAAGCTCTGAGGTCCAAGCAAAACATTGCATCTCTTTTAGCCATAGTTTCAGAACATCCCTAGTTAGACTATTCTCAAGTAACCCATTCTTCTTGCTATGGTAAGTAGAGGTATATCAAGGATATTAGTCTTTTCAAAGGACTAAATTTGGGTTTTGTTGTATTTTCTTTTGTGGCTAATTAAAGAATACATTTCCTTCCCAAAGGCCTTCAAGTTCAAGCAACACAGAGGCCCATCCCTGACTCTAGGAGGAGAGGGGCAACAATGTGACTTTGGAAATATGCAAGGTGTGGGGTGGTGAGGAAATGATAGCCACATTACATTACTATAGTCTAATTAAAAACCCAAACCAGAGGTCTGTAAAAATTCTACTGCTCTGAGGCCAGTGTCAGGAGAAGCACAAAATTGCAGGCAGAGATCTGTGAATAAGCAAGGGACCACGCCCAGCTGGGGCTGTGGGACTACATGGGGTCTGGTAGGTAAAGCTGCACAGGCCCCAGTCCAGGGAATGTGAGTGGTTGGTGGAAGGGCAGAGGGGAGGTGGGTGTTAGAGGCTCAGCATAGATTTCTACTAAATACTCTTAGACCAGTGGTCGTCAAACTGTGGCTCATGAGCCACATGAGGCTTTTTGGCCCTTTGAGTGTGGCCACGAAGTTTCAATCGCACTGTACATGTGCACCGCATGTGGTATTTTGTGGAAGAGCCACACTCAAGGGGCTGCAGTTTGCCGACTGCTGTCTTAGACCATCCCGCCTTCTAAACACCAACAGGCTCCATAAACCTTCCCCATTGTTCCTGGCCCCTCCTAATCTGTCCAGTCAATAAATAAAATTAGTGTTTCGTTAAATAATAATAATAATAATAATGGATACCAGGAATTAAACATCTATAACAATGGCTACCACTGTATCCTATAGGCCTGATGCCATATTCAATATTTTGTATCTATTATCTCATTGCATCTTAACAACTGTGCATTTTATACATAAATCTTTGAGAGGTTAAATAACTTGTCCAACATCACCCTTCAGGCAAGAGGAAGAGCTGGGATTTGAACCCATGTCTGCCTGATGCCAAAATCAAGTATATTAGCCTTCAGTACCCCTCATCTCTTGAGGGCTAGCAAGCATGCTGGGCATAACCCTGCCTGTTCCATAAATAATCTCGAGATGGCAAAGAAAACGCCACTATGATGACCTGGACAATTCAAAGTCACTTGAACATTGAAGAACCTGCTTGGTTCTCTAAATCTGTTGTGGATTTCCAGGGGAGAAACGTGTAAGTGAATTTATGTGCATCCACAGGGTGCTGGT
>NW_006290441.1:1217109-1228440 GCF_000327345.1 Myotis davidii
CTCCTTTGTGGTGTATGATGGAAAGACCATGGACGTTACAGTGGGACCGAATGGGTACAATTCTCCTCTCCCCACCCACTGAAGCTCTGAGGTCCAAGCAAAACATTGCATCTCTTTTAGCCATAGTTTCAGAACATCCCTAGTTAGACTATTCTCAAGTAACCCATTCTTCTTGCTATGGTGTAAGTAGAGATATCAAGGATATTAGTCTTTTCAAAGGACTAAATTTGGGTTTTGTTGTATTTTCTTTTGTGGCTAATTAAAGAATACATTTCCTTCCCAAAGGCCTTCAAGTTCAATTTCTGCATATATTTTTTATTCATTTACTTCTATTTTCTTTGCTCTTAATATGTTCCTTTTCTAACTTCTTGAGGAAGAAACTTGATTTATTACTTTGTACTATCACAGTATAAAGATACTTTCTTCTTTACATAAAGACACAAAAATATTGACATTTTTATTATTCAGTTCAAACATTTTTCTAATGTCCTCTGTGACTTCTTCTTTGACCCACAAGCTATTTTGAACTGTATTTATAAATTTCTAAACATGTAGAAGATGTATTATTAGGCCTTTGCTATTGATTTCAGGTTTAATTGCATTTTAGACAGAGGACATGCTCTGGATGATTTCAGTTCTTTGAAATGTGTTGAAACTTGTTTTATGACCCAGCATAAGGTCAATTAGAACAAATGTTCTAGTTTTAACTTGTTAGGTAAAAATTTGTTTTTCTGAAGCTAGGCAAGTGGATTCTAAAGTTCATGGAAAAATACACACACAGCATAACTAGGAAAAATACTGAAAAGTGAGAACTCTGAGATGGAACTAGCCTTACCAGCTATTAAAACATACTAAAAATCCTTTGTAACTACAATAATGGTACTGACACATGAATAGACAGAAAGACTATAGAAATGGGACAGAAATTCAAGAAACAGATCCGAATACATATGGAAATCTCATATATAGTATAAGTGGCATCTAAAATCATTGGGGCACAAATTACTTTTTCATAAATGGTGTGGGAAAATGAGAGCCATTTGTAAAAAATATATCCTCTTCTTCTACTGAATACAAGACTAAACTTGAAGTAAATCAGTTATAGAAATATACAAAATTAAATTATGTAAGTACCAGAAGAAAACACAGGTAAATTCCTCTATAACCTGAGGCCTAGAATCCCATTTGGTTTCTTTTTAGAGTTTTCAGATACCTATCAAGATTTTCAACCTTCTCTATTATTCTCTTGAGCATAGTAACCATAGTTATTTTAGATTTATCTGATAACTTCAATATCTTTTTCCCCTGTGGGATTATTTCTATTAATAGTTGATTCTGCAACTACATTTCTCCTGCCAAGGAAGAAGAATAAAGAAGTTTATATTCTCTTTGCTTATAGATGTCTTCTTGTTGGCTTAAATAAAATGCCTACGGGGCCAGGTAGGTAACACAAATTAATAAATTTAGCCGGGTAAAACGTAATAGGGAAGGGTGGGGACTGTAGCTAACTGGGGAATACATTTCCTTCCCAAAGGCCTTCAAGCTCAAAACCTGTAAATACTTTCAAGTCAAACAAAACACATCTGTGAACTAAATTTGCTTTCCCAATGCCATAAACTTGTGTCCCTAAACTAGAGGCTGATGTATTCCTTTCCTTAAGAAATTTTCTGGTAGCTGCACCCATTTACTTCTACTAAGGGATTGATTCAGGAGAATTATTGTGAAGTCTTGACGGTAATAATAGCTAACATATCTATAATCTATATTATATGCTAAGAAATCCTTTACATATGCTAATTTAATCCTTACAACTATATTATGAAGAAATCCCTCATCATCCTTATTGGATAGATGAGGAAACTGAAGCGCAGCGAGATTAACAGACTTGACCAGGGTCCCTCAGCTAGTTAGTAGCAGAGCTGGGACTCAGACCCCAGCAGTCTGGCCCTAGAGACCATTACTACACAACCCTGCCCCTCAACCTACAGAGGAAGAAAAGAGCTCTTGTTCTGGAAGCTGAAATTCTTGACTGGGTTCCACCTGACCATGAAATCTGCAAAGAAAGAAACGTGCTGTTTTGTGAGTACTCTGAGGTGCTCAGCTCCTTAGACCCCACCGTGTTGTCATTCTGTCTATTACAAACCAGGATGCATTTGAATGTCAATTCAATTAATTAAATGTAAAATCACCGTCTTCATAAACCATACTTGGACATTTAATATGCCAAACATGATCATTTTATGGGCAAACCAAGTTATCCATAATACATGTTTATGTTCTGCAGCTATCAAGATGGCTTCAGATTTACAGAGTGCTAAAAAAAACTTTATCATAAATTTCAATTTTCCCTAAAATTGCTTTTTTAAAATGAACCAGGGAAAATTATATCCCTGTCAATGTCTCCCCTCGAGTAGGTTTAGAATTCGTAAAAAGTTGAAATTGCTCAAAGATTGAGGGTCCTTATGCAGCTCTGAACAGTCACACATATTAAAGTATGTCTTCAGTTCTGTACTCTTTTGGGGAAGCTTGTGGAGTTGTCCATATATTCATGGGATTAGGGAAGACAGACCTACTCCCAAGTTTTAAATAGTTTAGATGCTCAGTAGCATGTAGTCTCAGAGCTCTACAACGTGGTTGCTGGACAAAAGACCTTGCTGAGGATGAGGTGAGAGGGGGTGGGGCCTCCCAGGGGCCACCCTGGAGTTCTGAGGAAGGAGTCAGTGGCCTGTGGACTGGAGATGGCTGAAAATCTGCACCCAGCAAAGCTCACTCACTCCTTCCTCAGGACTGTGGATGGTAACAGACGTCTCACCCCTGACCTCTTTGAAATACAAACTGAGTGAGAGGTTAGCAGGACACTTCACCAGGAACCTCTAAGGCAGTGGTTCTCAACCTTCTGGCCTTTTAAATGCAGTTCCTCATGATGTGACCCAACCATAAAATTATTTTCGTTGCTACTTCATAACTGTCATGTTGCTACTGTTATGAATCGTCATGTAAATATCTGATGTGCAGGATGATCTTAGGCGACCCCTGTGAAAGGGTCGTTCGACTGCCAAAGGGGTCGCGACCCACAGGTTGAGAACCGCTGTGAGTCTAAGGACGCCAAAAAGTCTCTGAGTCCAGGGCCCTGCCGGGGCCACACAGGAAGGAGAGCATGCACCTGGCTTTCAAAGGGCAGGAAAAAGAGAGAGCACATTGGATTCAAGCCTGGTCATTGGCTCAGGCCGTCACACGCCAAGCCCCATGGATGGGTCTGGGGTGGCAGGGGGTGGAGAGGTAGGACAATGACAAAAAACAGTATGATCAGTGCAACAGAACAGAAAGCTAAACTTGGGTCCCAGTATATATGAGAATTTAGTTTACTGTAGAGGTAGTTTTTCAAATGACTGAGGAGACTGTGATTATTCAATAAACTATTTGATGCAAAACACTAGCTATTGGGCCAAAAGGAAGTCAGGTCTCCACCTTATACCATACAGAAAAATAAGTACCAGAGAAATTAAAGATCAACATTTGAATATTTATTATTTTAAAAAAATAAAAGAAAATATTCAGGAAAAGATGGCAGTACATGAGCAAATTTATAAAACTATATTGTCCAAAACCTAAGTGAACAAAAAGAAGTCAATAACAAATATACATTGACATTGAAACTATAGCAGGATCCGAATCTCACACCACAAATTTCAGGAAATATCCTGAAACTGAAATAAAAAGTATTTGACTGTCGAAATTGTCAGAGAGAGTGCAAAACAGAGTCATGGAGACTAAAAAAAAACAAAAACAAAAAAACAAAGAGAACACATTCTTTAAAGTTGTACTAACATCCACCTTTTCGCACCCAATGTGGAGTAATGGGAACCAGGGCTGAAAGTGGCCAGAGGGAATGTGCAATCTCCGCCTAGAGCTCCCCAATGTACCTGATTTCCTGAGCATAACGTGAGCGGGAAAGGAGAACTCACCCTAAGGATAACTGACAACAGGCCCAGTTGGGCAGGAGTAGAAATAACAAGGCCATTTTAACAAGGCTGTTTTAATCCAAAAGCCAGGAACCTCTAGGATTTTGTGCAAACATGGCCAGTTCACCCCAAAGCAGAGAGAACTAAGGATGGGAGAATCCAGCCATGGGACAGAGTCTGGCCCCAGATCAGCACGTCCTCTAGAACAATGAATCCATGTGAGCCTTTAAGTCTCAGGAACAAACAACCACAATTACAAAACAGAGGTGAAATTTATAACTCCTGAAATGAAAACCACTTTAGGAAAATATCTACTTTATAAACTAAAACAAAAAATCACAGACAAACCAACAAAATATTGGAAGTAGAAAGGTGTAAAGAAAGCGTGTCCATTGATTTTTTTCTCTCTCTCTTTCATGGGAGGTGGGGCTGTCTGTGGATATGGCTTCATCAATAAAGTTGAGAATCTGAGACTGAAAGTATGTTTAACTGTGTTATTTGCCTATACATGCAGACGTATTAAGTAGTAGAGCTGAAAACAGACTGTAAACCTTCCAAAATAGCAAAGCAGAAAATATAAAATGGACAACAATGGCAAATGACACATACACACACAAAAAAACACCCTAGAAAATAGCAAGTAACAATTTTTAAATTTAATTTAATTTTTCCCATCACTTTTATCCCCTTATACTTCTCCACCCCCGCAATCACCACACTGTTATCCATGACCATGAGTTCTCTCTCTTTTTTATTAGCAAGCATTTGAAAAAGCATAAAGTAGAAAGTAGATGACAGAAATAAAACTAAATACATCTGATATGACAATAGTATGAATCCAAGAGAGAAGAATTAATTAAAAATAAATTCAGTGTTTTTATATGGGCAACCAAATACTGTGTGTCCGCCAACAATTTCCTTTACACCAGAGCCTTTCCTCCTGCTCAGCCTCGGATCTGGTCTTGCCTCTCCCACTCCCAAGGCAGGGAGGGTCAATGGCAACTCACCTGCTTGCTGTCCAAGCCCTTCTGGGCAGGTTAGCACTTCCCAGGTCCCTGCCATTCAAACCAGTCTGGCCTCAGAAGATAAGGATTTGACTGTGATGTTAAGGTTCCTGGCATATGAGAAAGTGAGATTCCAGCTCAAATATTGTAGGAAAGGAGCCTTGAAAGGTACAAAAGAGAATCTTTAGAATCTACAATTCCAGCTCAAATATTGAAAGGTACAAAAGAGAATCTTTAGAATCTACTAAGAGGAATCCATTCCAGGCCAGAACAAACATACCCCATAACTTCTCTAATATGAGTGCTCATTAGTTCCATCACGAAGAACCGGTATATATTTTCATCAGAATGCTTTCTAGGTCATTTATAATTAGCTATGCATATTTATGCTCAGGTCACGGTAGCATGAACTATATAATTCTTATCCTACAGCATGAGTTCAGAAATTCTCAGACTTTCTCTTCTGGTTTTTCCATTTATCCTCTTCAGATCTTACATTAAAATGCCATGCAGTGTTTGGACATGGGAGACCTAATCTGACTATACCAATGTCCTCATCTCAGAATGGGAAAAAAAGAATAAGCGGGATCCCCATCATCATTATCACCAACACAAAAACAGCAACAATAATGATAGCAGATAACCTGTACTGAGCATTTGTCATAAGGCAGAAAATATGCTAAACACTGTACATGCATCATTTCATTTAATCCTGACAGGTAAGGAAGCAGAAAGTGGGATTCAAACCCAGGCCTTTTTGATTCCACAACCCACATACTTAACCACAACACTAACCACACCAAGCTTTCCTTTTTTTCTGTCTAATAGTGCTGAATGGAACACTTGCACATCGGTTTCCACATGTCATCCTTGCAACAGCCCAGTGAAGCAAGAATGATCATCACTGTCTTACAGATGAGGTTGCGAAGTGAGTAGTATTCGCAGATCAGGCCCTGAGTAAGTGGAGAGACAGAATCCTCCTTTCTCTAAAGGCCAGTCTTTTCCATGCAGCCTCTTCTCACTCTAATCATTACTCTCCTGATTATTAGAGGAGCGAGGAAGACAGACTTGCCCCTGGGTTCAACATGGAACTTTTCTCTCTGTTTCTCTTTTCCCCACTCACCCCTGGAAAACGAAACAGTTCCGTGCTCTGGGAGTGCGTGACCTCCTTCATGATCTCCAGGTGCTGTTTTTAATCTTGTTGATTTTTTCTTTTTCTCCATTTTCTTATCAAGGGGTTGTACACAGACTATCATTTTGCCACGCAAGGTGACAGCCACTCTGGAAGTTCTCCACACATTAGTACACAATTTAGGGAAGTAGCAGCAGGCTCCAAGGAAAGCATACATCTCAGCCAACGTAATCATTTGGGTAGGGGAGCTTCCCAGAAACGAGATTGGCTTTTTTCCAGAGGCGCTCCAGTCCCTTCGGAGAAGTGGCCAGAGGAACGTGGTAAATGCCTTCTTTTTACCAAATATTGAAAAGCCTGCTATCACCCAGGCTCTTTTCTCAACTGAAACAGTGCTAACCAGAACCAAGGGACAAAGAAGTCAGCCCTGCACGTTGTAACAGAGAGAGATGCATAACAGGTGAATCCTTTGTTAGTCAGAGAAAGTTAAACCTCAGCATCATGATGGACACACTAAAGTTCATGTGTGGGTGAAAAGAAAGGGGACCTAAGGCAAGTAACCCAGAGGGTGATCTGATCTGAAATTCCTAACTGGGCAGGTCATGATGGATAGTCAAGCCTGGCCTATGCCTTCTTTAGAAAAAAGGTTTCAAGCCAGCGCTGTCCACTGTTCTTGTGCATCCAGGTTAATACACCTTTGAAATGCCAGATGTAATGCCCCTCAAGGGGGTACCAACCCTCAAGAGAGCACATAATCTTGTTCACTGTCCTATAATCTGGTCCCCACCTTGCTTTCTCCCACCTCCATGTAATCTTCTTTAATTCCTTCCTTAAGTTCAATTGCATAAAAGAAGCTGCAACATCTGTTATTCTCTGGAAGCATTTGAGATCTTGCTCCCTGGTATATCTGGTCAGCTTGGCTCAAATAAACTCTAATAAAAAAAAAAAACTACAGGCTTGGACATGTCTTATGTCGACATGTGCTGCTGGCATCTCTTATAAATACTTTTTGAATTCCCTAACATAGTTCTCCTGGGTTCTGCTCAGTTCCCCTGAGTACCATGAGGTCTTCCCTACATAAGTGTGAAAAGATAAGCTCCTGCCTTGCTGATCGTAAGGCAGTTCTCACAGGTGACCTGAGATTATATTTGGGTATAAAAGAAAGCCTGTGATTTTCAGAGCAAATGATCTAGGATGTGGTGGTCATCCAAGTTCTGGTGGGTAAGCACTTCCCTTCTTTCTTCTGTGGGAAACAGAAAGGGCTTGTTTTAAATTCTGATTTTCATCATAAACTAGGCCCAGGTGGCAGCTAGAAAAACTCTGTGGTGGGTTCTGCTTCTGGCAATGGCAGACCAGGTTGTTTCAGCCAAGTCTCTCTCTAAAAACAATTCTACAATCTAAACAAAATATTTTGAAAATCCATTTGAAGGCATAGGAAAGCTCCCAACGTTATAAAAAATGCACAGCCTGGTAAGAATAAAATAGAGAAACAGGAGAGTTTAGACTAGCATTTGGGGGTCTCTAGAGGCAGGGACAATTCCAAAAGCAATGACGGAGAGGCTGAGGAACTGGGCAAAGCTGTCTAAAATTACACAGCTTGAATGACCAAAAAAAATACAGAGTTCATGGGTTTTTTTTAAGAGGGACGGAGTTTTCAGCTCCAGAACTTCAATTTAATTCTTTTTGACAGTTTCTAAATAGCTGCCAATTTTTTTCCACCTTGATATTTAAACTTTAAAATTATTAATCTAATTATTGTTAACTCTGTGTGGGATAACTCTGTCAGGATCTTTCATGACTATGTCTTTCTGTGTGTTTGCTTTTTCCCTTGTATTTTTAGGCAAATCTTGTCTTCTTGCATGTCTGATTATTTTGTATTTGCATGCTGCATATTGTGCCTGACAAATTGCAGTGATAATTTGTGGCTCTGGTATTTTACTCCAGAGAGGACTTACTTTGGTTTCTGGCAAGTCACCTTGCATTGTAATCAGTTATTAGGTGATGTGAAGTTGACTGCACACCTTGTGAGGGCTCATCGATTCCTGGCTGACACTTTCTTCCAGAGAGGGTAGGATCCTGTTAAACCCGGTAGCCTTTCGGTTGGCACCTCTAAATACAATGTTGGCTTTCTTTGGCTGCCTAATCCAAGATTGTGAAACATAAGGATAAATGCCCTTATGTTTTCTTCTAAGAGTTTGTAGTTTCTATCCCTAGAAATAGGTCTTTGATCTATTTTTGAATTAGTTTTTGTACGGTATATGGTGTGAGGAGGACCCCCACTTCATTCTTTTGCATCAAGATATCTAGCTGTCCCAGAATCATTTGATGAAAAGATGATTCTTTCCCCCACTGGACTGCTTTGTCACCTTGTCGAAAATCTATGGATCATAAATGTCGGGAGGGTTTACTTCTGGACTCTCAATTCTATTCCATTGACCTACATGTCTATCCTTATGCCAATACCAAACTGCCTGTATCTTTTTAATAAGTCCTGAAATCAGGAAGTGTGAGTCCTCCAACTCACCCCCCCCCCAAGATTATTTTGGCTAGTAATGACTCCTCGAATTTCCATATGATTCTAAGATCACCTTTTCAGTTTCTGCAGCTGGGATTATAGGAATAGTCTTGAATCTGTAGACTCCTCGAATTTCCATATGATTTTAAGATCACCTTTTCAGTTCCTGCAAAGAAGACAGCTGGGATTATAGGAATAGTCTTGAATCTGTAGACCAATTTTGGAAAAGTGCCATCTTAACAATATTAAGTCTTCTGACCCACAAGGTTCAGAGAAGTTACCTGCCCATAGCCAGGTAACTTTTTATAAATAATAGAAGTGAGCCGGCTCTCCCCACTAACTTGTGCCCTGGTTGAGTGCCTAGGAGACTGACCTATCCCAGCACCATCCCCGAGAGCCAAACAAAGGCACTGCCATCTGAGCAGTTGTCCATGGTGCCATTTGAAAAGTGAAGCTAAACTTCTCTAGATATGTAACAAGGTAAAAAAAAAAAATCTATTTGTTGAAAGACCTCCCAAAAAGAATCCTTCCATGAACAACTTGGGAAAGAAGGCAGGACCACCCAGCGGCATCTCTAGTCATCTTCAGAAGTGAGAGCAAGCCTGCTTCCTCAGGAGGGTGGGCCTATAACTTCAGTCTTATTTTGCTGATCATGTTATGGAAAGTCTGGGCAGAGCTGAATTGCTTGAAATAACAGAGAACAAACTGCACCTGGCCCTGCATTTTGTGATTCTGCTTCTCCTCAAGGCTTCACTCAGCTTCTCTTACAAATGTTGAACAAATATTTAAAGGATATTTTGTTGAAGAAGCATCAAATGATCAATCTGCCTGGGGTGCCCACGTGTCTCAGTCCAGCCCTGCCTCCCCCTATTAGGATATGGCAAAGCCAAGAGCTCTATAGCCAATCTCAGTAATTAGCCAGAGTTAAGCTCTTCACCGTGTCCACAAACAGTATGGATTTTGGAGTTTCTGCTTAGCTGATCGGAAAATTGTAACACTTTGGCTTTAGTGTTTTCAGCAGCTTTTAGCTAAGCATTCATTAATTATGCAAAACAGGCTTCAGGGGAACAATTCTATTGAGTTAATTAATATCAAGTGTTGCTAGCCAATTAGCAGCCTTCTCTCTTAATGTGAGGAGGATGCTGTGGGGTACGCCAGACAGAGCTAGCTCCCCTCTCATCTCTCTGTCCTACTCCATCTCCCTTCCATGACAGAAGTCAGAAGCACTCTTACTGAGGAAGGCCACAGGTAAGGACGTCCTCTCCACCCCCGGACCTACCTGCATCCTGGACCATTTCGATGGTCATTTGGATATTGCACCTCTAAGTGTGGTCTGTGGACCAACGCATCCGCATCTCTGAGGATGCTTATTGCCATGAAGACTCTCAGGTCCAACACCAGACTTTATGAATCAGAATCTGCACTTTATCAAAATCCCCTAGTGATCTACATGGACATTAAAATTTGAGAATCACTGATGTAGAAGATCCTCCCAAGACCCCAAGACACTGCCCCTTACAATTCCTGGCCTTTTTAAATGCTGGCCATTTACTTTAGCCACACAGACACCCAAGAACACATCTAGAACCTTGCCTTACCTCCGCCTATGTAATCTTACCACCCTGTCCTACTCTCTGACCATCTTCAAACACCAACATGCAAATCTCTCATTCTCTTATTCCCACTGCATACCTAACAGAGACCTCCAGTCTACTGGCCACACCAGACAGTCTCCCAATCTGTCTGTCACCTTGTAGCTTCCTTTCTTTTCCATGATAAACAGCATTCTCTCTTCATTGTCCTCAACTCTCCTGCCCCATGTAGATCCAATTACAAATGCTAAGGCTTCTTGGCTGCTGGGAAATCTTCTACTCATTCCTAGCAGCTTTCTCCCCCATTCCAGCCACTCTTCCAAACTTTACCTCTCTTTTCAAACTCCTTGTCTCATCAGGTAAACCCTCTTCTCCCACAGAGAAATCCAAGCCATCCAGACAACACCCTCTCTTGTCCCCTTCAAGCTTACCTGCATCTGCATGTCTCTCTTTCTTCTTCTCCACCCCCTTCCTGGATGAAAGAGATATCCCTCCTTCTGTCTAAAGTTAAACTTTCAATCTGGGTCTACAGACCCTTCCCAGGAAGGGAAGGACCCTTAAAAAACTTGGTTCCATCAATCACTGTTTCTATAATTTCAACTTTTCCCTCTCTTCTAGTTCCTTCCCCACACATTATAAATGTGCATGAGTCTCTCCCTTCTTTGAAAGAAGTGCCTGTCATAGCCCCATAGCCTTCCCAAGGGAACTTCCTTTTTTTAGTCCTCACTTAAGAGTCTAGCTTTCTCTACTCTTCAGCTTTGAACAATTCCCAAAAGGCCACACAGACTCTAGGCCGCTGAGCAATGCTGCCTCCTCCAAGAAGGTGAGGCTCAAGGAAACCAGGTCACCTTTGGTCAACAGACATCCTTTGTGAGTTAAATACTCCTCCTTGAGAGCAGAGACCAACTTCGGGGTTTTGTTCTAACAAGTAGAGGCCTCCTGGGCACAGCTCCCCTCCTCTGCATAGAGATGGGCTGCCACCATGCTGAGCTGAGTGCTTGCCAGGCACAGCCTGGAGCACCTGCCGGTAATACATACCATGAAAAATAAAACAAATTGAAATAGAATTGCCCTGACACTGGGAGGGAATGGGAGTCACGGAATTGTCATGGGAAATCTGTCCTGCTGA
>NW_006290441.1:1228567-1240014 GCF_000327345.1 Myotis davidii
GACCAGACCCTCCCTGGGAATGAAATGAAGGGACCCAAAGCAAAGCAAAGGCTCAGTTTCTTGTCAGAGCCCATTAAGGTGACCAGTTCAGATAGCAGATGGTGACATTATTATGCAATTTCCATGGTTAATTTGAAGACTCAGCCTTCTCTCACTCTCTCCCCTCTCTCATACACATGCATGCATGCACTCACACACACACAGAAGCACACACACACACCTCAGGACATGAGGGATTTGGATGGCTTCAAGGTCCACCTGAGGCACCTAGAGCAGCATTTCCCACAGGGTGTTCTGTCAACATTCGTGTCAAGGAAGGTTTACAGGCTTGGAGCTAACAGGGTCCTGTGCTCTGATCATTTAGGGGATGCAGGATTAAGGGGATGCATTTCCCACAGGACTCTTTGGGTCCTCGAATCCATTCATATATGCTGGGAGTTTCCAGAGCAGACAGTGTGCAGAATCGTCCAAATGCCTCTGCCCACTGTGTTGTAGGGAACACACTGTGGGAACTGCTTTCTATAACACAAGCCCTGATCCCTCTTTCTCCTCAAGCTCCAGATGCTGAGGACTCTACCTGACATCCTGCCCTGCCCAATTCTGCAGCCAGCCTCACCGACAGGGGGCTCTCGAGAAGGACAAAGAAGTAACACCCCAAAGAAGCAACACCCGGACTCCCAGGTGTCTACTGAGCATAACCTGCTCTTGCTTCTGAACCTCTCCCTCATAACAGGTGGGTTCGCTCCTTACATCTGGGCTTCTGCCCAGTTTCTCTGCCCAGCACTTGGACTTGAACCCCATTCTGAAGCTTATCCCATTTGGTGGGACTGACCCTTGTCTCTTTCTTGCCACCACCTCCCCAGAAGTTGTGTTCTGCAACCAGATACTCTCTTTCTCCCTTGGATCCTCCTGCAGCTGAAATGTTTACTGAGACTCTGCCCATGTGATCTCACATATTATCTACCACTTGGGTGGCCCTGACCTCACCCACCAACTGGCTCCTGACATGGATGTGTATTGTATGTACCCATGTATGTCAAACCTCTTGGCTTTTGGACAACAGAATGCCCACTACTCCTCCTGGCCCAGGACTCACAGCCAGGCCATGTGCCAGGGCCCAGACCACGTAGTGCCAGCTGCCCTTCATCCCCACTGGTCCTGTGGGTGAGGTCCTGGTGTGCTCAGTGGTCAGGCCTTCCCAGGTTGTGAACAGGAGCTTGGCATTATTTGACAACGTTCCCATCACAACACAGGTCAGCAAGACACACAGCCGAGGTTTGAGGCTCAAGACCAAAGCAGAGGTGGTGAGAAGTACCGGGGCATCCCTTGCACATGGCGCTGGCTGAGTGGTGTGAAGCACATTCAGAGGGTTTAGATTTTTCTGGGAAGAACAGGACAGTTATATTAGATCAATGATTTCAGTCATTTGAATTTCCTGGGTCTTTACAATTTCAAAAACATTCTTTGAGAGACTTTATAATGTTGGTAATCAAATAAAGGGCAATATACAGACAGTCCTTGGGTTACATTGGACTCGACGTACATCATTTCGTGGTTATATTGCCATCTCCCATTTATTTATAAACTAAAATAAAAAAAGTTCCGTCATTTCGACGTATGTACATATGTGCTTTATGTTTTTTATTATTTATTTACCACAAGTAAAGGTCAGGAGTTGTTATCTTTCTTTTAAATGTTTTTTACTGTTTCACTTCATTACCACTGTGCATGTGCTCCATGTGAGCGACTTAGGTGCTTATGTAGTGGGGTCCTACTTATGGCTAGAATCGCATTAAATTGTGCCATAGGAACGGATCTCCCACGTAACCTGAGGACCTACTGTATATAACAATAATCTGTAATCTCCCTCATTTCACACAAGAAGCTATATCTTAATACCAAAAAAGTAGGGAAGACAACCTCTGCATTTGGAAAATCAGTTCTCTGGAAGATGTCTATACTTTCCCTGTTTTACCGGAGACCAGTAGGAATTGATCATGGATCAACCCTAGTCTGGAGTGTGGAATTTTGGAGCCACTGCCCAAGAGGGTCTTCAGGACCTCAGATTAGTTTGCTGCTCACCCGGCAGCCAGATATATTTGACAGCACAGATTACTCGTTGAAACTTCTTTCTACAAAAACAAATCTGTCTTTCTGCAACTCTCACGCCTTGGTCCTGGTTCTCGCTTGACCCAGAACATGTTTGCTGTTTCTTTTTTAAGATCTCCCGTTAGCCATTTGAAGCCTGTGCTTTAGGCGTTCCTCAGGCTACCATCCCCAGCCCTTCCCCAGGTCAGGACTGGATTCTGAAGAAGGAAAGGGCGAGGTCTGAGCACTGGGGAGGTCTCTACTGTTCTTCCTTCCTCCCTGGCCTGCCTTCAACGAGACAGGGCTGGAAGATGCCCCGACAGAAGGCAAGAGACCAGAGAACCAGGGCAGGTGGGCATCCTGAGCAGCGGGAACCTGGAGCCTGACATGAGAGAGCCTTGGTAGGTCCAGGGACACTATGGAATGGGCCTCTCCCAGCAGGGTGCCAGGCTCTGTCCCCTCCAAACCCAGAGCAGTTCCAGGGGAGGTCATTTCAGTGGTCATCACAGCACAGAAGGGGATGAGCTTGCAAGCCCCTCACCTCCCTCTGGGGAGCACTGTCCCAGCACACAGCTGTGTGCAGGCCACGCATTTGTGGCTCCAGGTAGATAGGGCAGAACAGAACTGCTTGGTGCATCAAGGCAGCTCAGAGCCTGGAGGAAGACCACGGTCTCAATAGCCACCTGGGGAAAGAGCTGAGGATCTTTGTGAGGCCCTGAAGCATTAGTGAGTTTCATTCTCATGTATTGAATGTTGAGCTTAAAATTTGTCAGTGGCTTCACATTGTTCCTAAGGTTGAAAAAACAAAAACAAAAAAACACACCCACATATTTCTTAACTTAGGCTACCAAGCATTGTGTGAGCCTCATCACCCATGCTCCACCCAACTCACCAAGACCCAGCCACACCGACTATCTTTCAGGTCCCTCCAATGTCCCCTGCCTGCTAGGTATGGGCTGCCTCCTTTCTCTGGACCGCTCTCCCGACAAGCCCCCATTTACCTCCTCGTCTTCTCCTCTTCCTTTGGATCTCAGCTAAAAGTTCCTTTCTTAGGGAGGCTTTCCTTGGCCCCCTGGTCTGGAGTGGCACTAACATGGTAGCCACTAGCCACAGGTGGCCCCTGAGCACTTGAAAGGTGGCCGGTCCAAACAGAGAGATTCCGTAAGTATAAAATACACACTGGGTTTTTGAAAACTTAGTATGAACATAAGAATGTAAAATGTCTCATTGATAATTTGTGATATTGATTATATGTTGAAATGGTGATATTTTAGACATAAATAAAATATTATACTAAAATTGATTTCACCTCTTTTTTTTTTTACTTTTGCCAATGTGGCAACCGGGAAATGGAAAGTTACATGTATGGCCTGTACTTATGCCTCACAGTTTATTTCTGTTGGAAGGTGCTAGTCCAGAGCATATTGCCCTGCTATGTGCTTGGGTAGAGCCTTACATTTCATCTTTCTAATCTTTATTGCACTTTATAATGATGCACTCCCACTGGAATACAAACTCTACAAGGACAGAGACTGTGTTTGTTTCCCATTGTGTCCTCAGCTGCTAACACAGTCCTTGGCACACAGTAGGAGCACACCAAATGCATGTTAAATGCCAGGCACTTTACACACAGCAATTTCAAACTTGTGTGTGAATGTGCCTATCTACACATGTGTGCACGTGTATGTGCACACATAAATAAAAATAAATAAAAACTTTTCTGTTGAAATCTTACACAGAACCTCATCATATAAAATAAGAGGACAGCAGAACAGTTTTTGATGAAGCTGAGGGGAGCCTCTGCTTGATGGCTCTCACTGTTCTGGTGAAACCTAGAGCCCCCCCATAGGTAGTAGGAAGATCACTGTGCTGCCTTACCCACCCCTTAACTGCTCGGTGAGGAACTGTAGCAGAGAGTGGTAGTGTGTTTAGCAGCCAGTGCATGGTGGGGCCAAGTAGGTGCCTACTGAACAGCAGATCCCAACTACTTTCCCGACGCACTGAAGACTCGCAGAGGGTAGAACAGTGAAGCCTTGGGACCCCACTTCTCTGCCTCCAGAGCAGCAAACTGGAGCTGGGTGACTTCAGGCAACTCTGGTCACTCCTCCAAGATAAGTGGAGATGAATACATCTACTTTGAAATACTGTGGGGGATTGAATGAAAAAAAAAACAATAAGTATTATAGCATCCAGTATAGTACTTGGCATATAGTAGGTACTCAATAAATAGTAGTTGTTGTCATCATCATCATCATTAAAAGGAAGCAAACAGTAAGCTTTTGCAACTGCAGTCTAAATAGCAGCATACTTCAATCACTTGCTCAATATATTTCCCTGCTGTCGACATTAGTGATCTGTAGCCATGACTTACACTTTGTATAAGTAAAAGCACACACATGGATATAAGCACTAAGTACACATGCCATCAAACTCTACAGTCTGTGTGTGTAATATGTGTAGGAGAGGAACTGAGCTGAATGCATTTCCATAAGTGGTCCTGCACAGAGACAAGTGCTCCTCAAATAGAAAACCAACTGTGTCACCTCCCCAAACAGTTTCACGCCACTGTCTGTATGAGCTGAACAAGGGGCACAGGAACATTTGTTCCTAAGTAACAACAAAAAGAATCTGTCTCACTTATTCTTAGTAACCAAGCCTAATCCCAGTTCCTGAGGTGCTGCCTGTCATGTTTCATTTGAGAAAGGCATCATCGCTGCTCCATGGTGCCAAGGACAGAGCCAAGTCTCCGCCTTGCAAACACAGTGGCAGCTCCCATTTGTCATGGAACAAAGAGGCAGCAGGCCAGGGGGACTAACGTCCAAAGACTTAGTAACAACCCAGCACCTGTCAAAGCATAGGCAGGCTTTGCTTTGGAGCCAAAACCCACAGCGTTTCCACCAAGAACTGTAGTGTGGGAGCGTACGAAGTGAGACCTGCTAATCAGTGATTCACTAATAGACATCTCCGTGGGTCCCAGCTGTAAGAGCAAGGCCTGGAAACCAGCTCCAGTCCTGCTCCTTCCCCCTTCCATCCACAGCACTCGTTCAGAAGCTGCATTCTGTGGCCCTTCCACAGGGTCCATGAACCCAAAACGGGGGCTCCAGAAGGCTCCAGGGTATAGACAGGCCAGCAAAGGACACCCAGAACCCCAGGCTTCCCATCTCTGCTCTCCTCCCTGATAGCCAGAATCTCTCAAAGCGCACCCTGGCTAAGGGCCCAGAGGCCTTTCCCTCCCTTTCCTCACTCCTTTCCACCCATCATCACACTTTACTCATGAAAAGAGGTTTTTACTAAAGATTCAGTCTGGCATAACATGGGTAACCACAGGGGTTTGCAAACTCTTTCTGTAAATGGCCAGATAGTAAGTGTTTTGGGCTTCGTGGGACCTACCAACTCTGTTGTAACTGCTCGTCTCTGCTGTTATAGACAGAAAAGAAAAAAAAAACTAATGATTTCACTCATATGTGGAATATAAAACAAAAAAGTAGCAACAAACAAAACAAAGACAAACTCATAGACAACGAACAGAATGGTGGTTACCAGAGGGGCAGGGGGATAGGGAGGGGAAAATGGGTAAAGAGAGTCAAATATATGGTAATGGATAGAAACAAGACTTTAGCTGGTAAGCACACAATAGAGTATAAAGATATGACAATTTAATGTTGGACACCTAAAATTTATATGTTACTAACCAATGTTACCTCCATTTAAAAAATGAATTAAAAAAAAAAACCTTTCCTGATGTAGTGCAAAAGAAGTCATAGGTAGTAAGTAGATGATGCATGTGGCTATTTACCAATAAAACTTTATTTACAAAAACAGGTGGCAGGTGGAATTTGGCCTGCAGGCTGTAGCAACCCCTGCTTTACAATAAGCAAAGTGAAAACAAATTCAGGTCAACCAGAACTTTTGTTTTTAAATGAACTAGGATGGGATGGGATGGGATGGGATGGGATGGGATGGGATGGGATGGGATGGGATGGGATGGGATTGCATGGTATCGGATGGGATCGGATGGGATGGGATGGGAAGATAGACTACAACATGCAGAGTTAATTGCATGAAGAAATATATACTGTTTTGTTTTGGTTTGTTGTCTAAATCTAAAGCCCTTGCCTTTTTCTCCATATCATGGTCCTCTTTAGGGAGATTAGTTTGCTGCAGCCCCAAACCACAAGCTGAAGCTCACCCTCTATTCCTACTTGGGAATAATGCCTAATCAATTCCTAAACACTCAAAAATGAAGCAGTGAGTGCCAGGAGCCAGTGTGGGTTTACCAAGAACAGGTCATGTCAATGCAGGTCTTTTCCTTTTTTCATGGGTTATTAGAGCTACAGACCAGGGAAATCAGGTAGAGAGCATATGTCTGAGCTTCCAGGCAGTCTGATGAGGTGTCTTGTAGGGACCTGTGGAGCGGATAGCGAGATAAACACTGAAGAATGAATGAGTGAAGCAGGTTCATGGCTGGTGGATCAACCATAACCAAAAGCATCATTTACTGGAGCAAGGAGGATCACAGGAAGAGGATTCAGCTGCCTATGAATGAGTGGAGAGAGTGATGATGTTACTGGACTAAAGGAGTGTGCTCACATGCCCAATCAAACATGAACGGGAGTTTGTAGCAAAGGAAGTAGAGGTTATTAGTTTAGAAAATGGTACCAAGCCTGGAGTCATAGGTAAGCTAGTGCTAAAAGACCTGACTCCATGATGGCTTCCAGGGGCTGGGTCACATGGGGAAAATTACTAATCGTGGTGGCTAAATGAGTTGGGGTCCTGG
The DNA here is from genome assembly GCF_000327345.1 of Myotis davidii. NCBI lineage: Eukaryota > Metazoa > Chordata > Mammalia > Chiroptera > Vespertilionidae > Myotis > Myotis davidii. The sequence continues at coordinate 1,235,433 of NW_006290441.1, forward strand.
GCTCCACTGATTGATTGGGGCCAGGGTAGGGAGGAGTTGATCATTGTATCAGGTCCTGATGTCAGCCATGGCGTTGTTCTGTCTGATTTTGAGAGTGTGGTCCGTAGGGTGCTCAGCTTTCATGGGCCTGGGGCTGAAAAACAACTGAAGTCAAGATGTTAACTTTAGCTTGACCAAAACTCTCTTTCTGTGGTCAGGCCTGAGGCTTTGTTCTTAAGACAGTTTAATACTGACCAGATTCTGGTAACCTATGGGCTTAATGATTGAGGAAGGGCGTGGACACACAGAACGGAGAAAGGGTCATGTTAATGAAATGGAGTTTTGCCCGGCCCAGGTGGAGCACTGTCCAGTACACCAAAAAGGTTTCGGGTTGATTCCTGGTCATGGCACATGCCTAGGATGTGGGTTTGATCTGTGGTCAGGTAGTGTATAGGAGGCAACTGATCAAAGTTTCTCTCTCGCATCTCTCCTCTCTCTCTCTTTTCCCCCTTCTTCTATCTCTAAAAATAAAATTAATAAACATATCCTAAGGTGAAGATTTAAAAAAGAATGAAAGAAAGAAACTGAGTTTTGGCCTTAGCCTGGTAGCTCAGTTGGTTAGAGCATCGTCCCAATATGCCAGCCAAGGTTGCAGGTTCAATCTCTGGTCAGCACATATGCAAATCAATCAATGCATGCATAGATGACTAGAACCACAGATCAATGTTTCTCTTTTCCTCTCTCTCTAAAAAGAATAAATGAATGAATGAATGAATGAATGAAAGAAACAGGGTTTCTGCATGATTAAAGTGAGGACTCTGGCAAGTAGAAAGTGGTACAATCAGTGTAACAGGAGCAGCTAATTCAGTGAAAACAGCAAAGGCATTGGGATCAGATAAACCACAACTCAAATCCCAGTTCTACCACTTATTAGCTGCTTGACCTTGAGATTTCCATGAGGCCCTCCCCCTTCTTTATCTGTTGTGAGAATTAAATGAGATAGTGTATAGAAAGCCCTTAGCACAGTGCCTGGCATATAATAGGTTCATTTATCTTCTTCTCAATCATTTCCTCCTTCATTCATTTTTCTCTTCAAGCATTTATCAAGGCACTGGTGGTGAATACTGGAGTTGCAAATATGCATAACAAAGAGCTCCTGGCCTAAGAATGCAAATTAGCAGGAGAGAAAGAAATGTTTAAAAAGAAAGTCTAATACAGCATGATAAGTACAACAAGAGAATCATGTACAATACACAGAGGCAAAAGGGATTAGCCCTGAGGCAGAAGCAGAGGTGGTTACCAAAGTAGACTTCCCAGAGAAGGTGATGTCTACAATGTGTTCAGAACATAAATAAGAGTTTTCCTGGCACTCAAGGAGGGAGGAAACATTACAAAGACTTGGAAAGAGAAAATAGCATGTTGAGCCTCGATGGAGTATAAAGAGCAAATGAGGGGCAGGGGGTGAAGTTGGAGCTCCACTTTCTCCCTGCTCTTCCCACCCAAACCCTAAGCTGCTGTCATGGTCAGCAGGGCAAAAGGAAAGAAAAGTAGCAAAATGAGACAGAAATGCCTAGGGGGCCACACCAGGTCACAGAGAAGGCAAGAGCAAGGAAAACTTCTTGCTTGCTGGAAAGACCAGCCTTCCCATTCAGCCCTGCATTACATTTCTCCAGGCCCCTGTCTCCAGGACATTTGGAACTGGCATTTGTGAAAAGTTAAAGGATCTGCCAGAACCCAGACATTCACACTTGCCCCTAGTGGTCAGGTATATCCCAGATGTTGACTAATGTGTTAAATTAATTTCCATGAAGACCAAGACTTGTCTCATCCATCACCAAACCCGCAGGGCCTAGAATAATGTCTGGCATGCACAAGGAGCTTGGTAAATATTTATTGAGTGAACAAATGTATGGATTCACAGGAAGTCTGCAGAGAAGTATGATAATCTACCATAGTTCTCCAGCCTCAGCTCATCATGATTAATAATTCGATGGAAACCTAAAGGGATTTCTGGGGGAAATAGATAAAATAAGAATGGGACTAGGAAGAATTTTGAATGTAGGGATGAATCAACTCAAGATTCAAACTATCTGGAGAAGGCAGAGCCTGATGATAGATTTTCACAGATTTGCCATGCCAGTTGAGAGACGGGATTTAGCAGCAGTGTACCTGGGAAAGAATCATGGGTCTTAATTGACCATAAACTCAGTCAGAATTTGAGGTACAAAAAAGCTGCCAAGAAAGCAACTGTGCTCTGAGGTACTGAATCCAGAAATGTGGGAGGTGATGGTCCCAGAATAAGCTGTGCTACTTGGACCATCTCTACGGTAATTGGCTTGGTACCTGAAATATGCTCAAAGGAGGGAAATCAAGGACAGGATGGAGATTATATCATATGAGAAACAACTGAAGGAACTGGACATGTTCAGCCCAGGGAAGTGTCAGAAGGAGTATCCATTTCCTAAGCTGCCATAACAAAATACCACAAACTAGGTGGCTTAAAACTACTGAAACTTATTCTCTCACAGTTTTGGGAGACAGAGTCTAACGTCAAGGGGCTCACAGGAGCTCCCTCTGAAGTCTCTAAGGAAGGACCCTTCCTTGGCTCTTCCAGCGTCTGGTAGCCGGAGGCATTCCTTGGCTCTTGGCTGCATCATTCCAACCTCTGCCTCCATCCTCACATGCAGTTCTCCCTCTGTGTGCCTGTGTGCCTTCTCATAAGGAACCCAGTCATCTTGGATGAAGGGCCCTTCCTGCTCCATTTTTCACTTAATTACATTGACAATGACCCTATTTCCAAATAAGGTCATATTCTAAGGTGCTGGGGTTTAGGACTTCAGCATATCTCTCCCAGTGACACAGATCAACCCTCACAGAGGGCAAGAGGACTGTCTTCCTATATTTGAAGAGGTCTCTCATAGAGGATTTGATCTGTGTGGCTCCAAGGGCAGAACTAAGAACAGGGAGTGAACATTACAGGGATGCAAACTATAGCTATGTATAAAGAACTCTCTAAGAATTAAAACTGCTCCGTGTGACTCCCAACCCCAAAGCTGCAGAGGAAGAGGCAAGGCAACCCATGAGGTGGCATTGGGTGAATTCTTTCCTAGGAAGGGGATCGAGCTGCATGGCCTCATGTCACTCTCGGTTGACTTGATTCCATGTGACACTGCCCTCTGGTAGTCTGGCACAAGGAAAGCATTTTTAACCAAGCTGTGATTTAAGGGGCTGTTTCTAAGAGGCAATGTAAGTAGATGAGCACCACGCTAATGCAGGCTGCTTATGAGAAATGGAGCAGGAATTGCAGGCCCCAAAAATGAATATAAATTCAGCAGCTATTTTAATTTTTAATTGGGAAGAAAAGCCTATCCCAGCCAGAAGAAAATAGGGGAGGGGTGTACTTTGCACAACACAATGGAAAGCATTTGTTAGTGCTGTCGAGACAAATGGTGGAGTCTTGTGTCCTCTTCTGTCCTCAACAGTGGGATGGGAAAGATTGCTACAGGGACTACGCTGCTGGCCGCCTCGTGGGTAATGAAGGTCGTGGTTTATGAGCACAGCTACCCTGCTCCAGACGCAGCTTCATCGGGATGCAGGCCCAGCAGCCCCGCCGCCAGCCCCACGCCCTGAGTAGATTTGGGGATTTAGTCATCATGTATCCACTCTCTACATCCCTCTCATTTTTAGGACATTTTTGCTCTCTAATGGAGCAGCTGGAAGACAGAAGGTGGTCAGGGGAAGAGAAGTGGCATTTATTAGTCACCTACTTTGTGTCCGACGTTGGTCTCATTGAATTATGGAGGCTTTGGACTCTGTGGATGTCAGAGTGTGTGCGTGTGTGCATGTGTGTGCGTGCGCGTGTGTGTGTGTGTGCGCGCACGCACACGTGCGCACGCGCGTGTGCTTACACAGTTGTGATCTAAGAGGAGGGAGAGAGAAAAGGTGCAAAGTGCTTAGAAAATGAGAAGATTATGGATCACAAGGTGCATAAAGGGTCCAGGACTGGCCTCATGGGAACAATGAATTAGCCAGCTTGTAATGGAAGTTTCTGTCTCCAACAGGGGTATCCAGTCACGACGGGATTTGCAGTCATAGGGGTGACTAGACTCAAGGCCTGAGATGGAAGAACAATGAAGGATCTGAGTGGGTGGAAGTTCTTCCAAGCCAGGGAGGCCTCAGCCGAACATCAGGTGTCTGTTCAGGATCCCGATGCATCCAGAGCCCTAAACTCTGCCATTTTTGTTCCTGTTACATCTACTTATTTGCTTGATTACCTCTGGAACCTTAGTAAAACTATCCCCTTGAAGGCTCTAGATCTGTGAGCCTCCGAATTTGGCTGCAAAAGGATCATTGGGGAGATAGTTTATAAAGCAGATACCAAATTTCACCCTCAGAGAGCACCAGATTCGGTAGGCTTAGGACAGCAGTTTTCAACCTGTGGGTCCCAACCTCTTTGGGGGTCAAACGACCCTTTCACAGGGGTCACCTAAGACCATCGGAAAACACATATATAATTACATATTGTTTTTGTGATTAATCACTATGCTTTAATTATGTTCAATTTGTAACAATGAAATTGGGGGTCACCACAACATGAGGAACT
>NW_006290441.1:1242196-1243039 GCF_000327345.1 Myotis davidii
ATCACTCAGCCGGAAGCCAGGCTCACGGCTGGCGAGCACAGTGGTGGTAGTGGGGAGCCGGTCTAAGCCAGCAACTGGACATCCCCCAAGGGGTCCCAGACTGCGAGAGGGTGCAGGTCAGGCTGACGGACCCTCCTCCCCCAGTGCACAAACGTTGTGCACCAGGACTCTAGTATTGTAATAATTATGTATGGTGCCAGGTGGTATAGGTAATATTAGGGGGAACATTTTTAAAGTATACTAGGGGCTTGGTGCATGAATTCATGCATGGGTGGGGTTCCTCGGCCTGGCCAGCAATCAAGGCCGATTGGAGCCATCTTGCCCAGTTCTGATTGGGACCGATGGGGGCCAGCCAGCCAGGGAGGGACCCTAAGAGGGCTCCAGGGTGTGCCCAGCCCATCTTACCCAGTCCTGATTGGCCAGACCCCAGCAGCACGCTAACCTACTGGTTGCAGCATCTGCCCCCTGGTGGTCAGTGTGTGTCATAGCAACTGGTTGAGCAGTCAACCGAACAGTCAACCAATAGGTTGGACACTTAGCATATTTGGCTTTTATATATATATAGACGATTGTCTAATCATTATCCTGCACACCTGAAATGAATATAAAATAATTGAATGTAAACTTTAATGGAAAAATAACATACCACACACGCAAAAAAATTAATTGTAGGCATTGATGTCTTTTGTTGCTATTGTGCATGGGATTCTTTATTTTTCTACTATATCTTTTAAATAATTACTGCTGTTATATTGAGAAGTTATTGGTTTTTGCATGTTTATTCTGTAATGAATCATTTTATTGAATTCTCCTTACTAATTCCATGTGTTTTCCATGGATTCT
>NW_006290441.1:1245202-1254662 GCF_000327345.1 Myotis davidii
AGCTCCTCTGGCTCTCAGTGTGCTTTTCTTTCCTTCTAGTTGTAGAATTTACACTCAGCCAGTCTTCCTGTAGTTCTGGATGATGTCCGTTTTGTGTTTTTGATGTATTTTTCAATTGTTGTGGGAGGCAGCAATTTCCCGGTGTTTATCTATGCCGCCATCTTAGTTTCTGATCTGGTGATCTGTACTTTTAACAAGCACCGCAGGTACACAGAGGCCCACGCTTTGAGGATTCTACTTCCGATCATTTATGCCTTTGTCAGAAGAAAAAGAGGATATGCCCCCACCTGGGCTAAAAGGAAAGGAAAGTGCCCCTAAAGGCCCATGTGCTGGTGCCACAACATGGGAGCTGGGGGGGCTTCAGAGGCTGCCCCTCAGCTGTCCAGCTCCCAGGAATTTTAGAGATTCTTGGTTGTGCCGAAAATCTCACCACTGCTCTCTTCCTTAGCATAATTGGCTAGCAGTAGTTGATGAAGGAAGGTAACACAGAAGAATGCTATGACCAAAGAAAACACATGTACCCAAGATCGCCGATGGGGAGGAGCATGATGCTTGGGAGACCATAGAGGTCAGCGAGGTCAGCAGAGCTGGAGTGAAAGGCACAGGATGGGGCTCGGGGTTGGGGAGCAAAAGGCAAAACCAGGGCAGGGCTTTGTAGGATTTTGACTGTACCCTATGAGCCATGGAAGGCCATTTAGCATTGGGATATTGGAGAAGGGTACTAATCTCTGCAAAAAAAAAAAAAAAAAAAAAAAAAGAAAAACACCCAGAATCATATGAGTCCCCTTTTCAGAAAAGAAAAATTTGAGATGAGAAATGAATCACCTTTTAAGGAGGGAATCGACTTTAATTAAAGGGAACTGAGGAAAATCACCTAGACTTGAAAGTACTTTTGTTTACCTAGGCATTATGCGGTAAATTGCTTTTCGTGGCTGATAAGAGAAGCTGGAAGATAAAGATTATTTACAACCCAGGTAGTTAAAGAACCTGTTTGCTTACAAATCAGACTGAGACAAGGTCCCCAGTAAAACCAAACTGGATTATGCTCCACCAAAGAGACAAATTTCTCACGTGCCCTTCTATAAAAAGAGATAAGGACTCTCTTCCTGTCCAATTGTTTTGAGGGGTCTGTTTTTACCCATCTGAAATGCCTGTGCACGTCAAGAATTGGGAAACATGTTTGAGGTAGTCATGGGAAGTCATAAACATAACTGGAGGCTGTAATCATTGGAAATTGTAATTATTAGTAGTAACTTCTGATATAATTAAACAAAATGAATTACATTTTTTTCTTCTTTTCTTTGCCTAAATCCCATTGTTGACCAACAACATAAAAGTCTCCGTTTGTGGTTTTGGGAGTTTGAAACAGTAGCTGCCAGTCTTTCTTTTGAAGCTGTTAAAATAAAAATGAGAGTTTTGCGCCGTGCCGGTGTGGGTCAGTGGTTGTGCATTGACCTGTGAACCAGGAGGTTGTGGTTTGATTCCTGGTGAGGGCACATGCCGGGTTGCAGGCTCAGTCCCAAGTAGGGAGCATGCAGGAGGCAGCTGATCAATGATTCCCTCTCATCATTGTAGTTTCTACCTCTCTCTCCCTCTCCCGCCTCTCTGAAATCAATTTAAAATGCATATTTAAACAAATCAAATAAAATAAAAAGAACCACATTCCTCATGCTGCAGGGAAGAGGATAAAGCCAAAGTGGGTGACTTCTGGGTTACTTCTGAGTACACAGTCCCTTCAGAAAGCATTGCACCCAAAGCTATCTGCATAAACCACTGATCAAAATGGCACATTGGAAATTTTCTGCTGTTTGATCTGTGTGGACAGTCACATCAGATCATTCAAGCCAAGAACTTCCAAAGTTAATGATCCATGAGTCTTCACGGATCTTTCCTATTAGTTCAGAATTCTCTCACAGCGACAGACCCCAGGCCTCCAACAGTGTTAGATGATGCCGCCTTTGTCACTCCAAACCACCACTGTGCGGGGCAGCTGCTCCTCTCCAGGCTATCCTAATTAGCAGCATGGCCCTCATTAACAGCTGCAGCGTGTTTAATTGTTCTCCCCCACACGGAGCAGGGCCTATACAATCTCCCACAAATACATCCTCCTGTGAAAGCAGTGCACGCCATGGCAGCAGATGTTTGCTGACAGTGGGCCTGACAACTTGCTCTGCCAGGATCTAAGATTCTCTCCCAGAGCCAGTGAGGATGGGGCAAAGCATCCCAGAGAGAGCACCACCATCACACAGGCTACGGGGCTCAGCTGAGCACATGGCATGTAGTAGGCACTCAATTAGCTACCAGTAGGGCTGATATTCTGCTAATAAGCACCAAGACAGCACAGTAGTTGTCAAAATATGGAAAACTCCCATGCAGGATGCTAAATATCTGCTTCACCAACCCCGGTCTACCCAAAGTCTGCCCCCACCACCGCCACCATCACCACATGGTGGTCTGGTGGCCTTCCCCCAGGACCCTTGGGACCTCCTCACAGTCCAGCATTGATTCTGATTGGTCAGTGCCATAGTTACCAGCCATTAAATTCAATATCATGCCTAGTTATCACCATCCTCATTGTCATCATTATTATGTACAGGACCACACTCTCACAAATATTTATACCCAGAAACTCAGCCCTGCCTCCCACAGGTTCTCCCCTGCCTCTCTGATTGCTCCTTCCCTTGCTCCACAATAGGTTCCTATCCTCCGCTCATCCTTTCAGTGCTGGTATTTTGTGGCTCAACACAATCCCCGAGTCATCTCATCCACAGCCATGACTTCATTGGCATCGTGCAAGGATTCTTCAGTCCCCACGGTGGGGGATTTATCAATGTGGGTAGGCAGGACCTCTGTTACCCATAATTCCTTTCCCTGGGCTATAAGAGACGTTTTAGGTGAGACTTGGAAGTGGGCAGTAAAGCAGAGACCATTTTTGTTTTACTCTCAGAAAGCTGCTGCAGGGCGACAGGTGCTGTTGCCACTTACCTGTTGGCCTCCTCACAGTGTGAGGCAACAGCCAGGTGGCAGCTCCTCCGGCTCCTACCGGATCACTCCCTGCAGCGCCTCATGCTGCTGGCCCAGGTGCAGATTAGCTCTGTGATGAAGGTAACCAGCCTCTCCTGCAGTGAAAGCATAAAGGAGGTGAGAGGTCAAGGAAGGTCCTAGGGCAGTCTGGTGAGTTCTGGCTCATCCTTACAGATTCTCTTTTGTCTTGCATTCCCAGTATCACATCCATCCTCCTCTGCTGCCTGCCTGCCCCGCAGACACAAAGTAACAGCCTTAAACAACTGTTGACCAGCTCCCACATTGCAAATGTCAAACCCCTACAATAAATCTATATCTATAGATGATAGATAGATAGATAGATAGATAGATACAGAAAAATAGCTCTCCTAATGGTTCTGCTTCTCTGATTGAACCCTGATTTATACAAACGTCTACCCGTCATCTAGGCCATACATCAAGTATCATCCTCACTTCACTCTCCACATCATTTCCAGCATCTAAGCATCTACCCAGGGAGCCATTCCACCATCCAACATGTTTTGTTCTCCAAGTACATGGATCTTTTTGTTTTTTGTTTTGTTTTATGTTGAGACTTGACAATGGGACTGTTTGTTTTATAAATAGCAACTAGAATATCACGATAGAAAAGCAGAAGGGAATACGTGAGTGACTGCTACTTAAAGGCTCAACAAAGAACTATGAATAGCCTACGTTCAGGCCGGCTTTCCTTTTCACCCCCTAGTGACTATGCTAGCATTAAGCCACCAGACGTGATCCCTTGGAAAGGCACAGCCATGGAAAGTAAGGTAGAGCCTTTCACTACAGAGGATCTGTTTCAACTAGTGGCAAACACTGCCTCACCGGGGGCTTGGCAGCCGCTTACATATTAAGAACACGTGTTACAGAAATGTGTCTGTATTTCTTTATCATCAAGGTGACAGGAGTTGCTAAGCAAATTCAAACAACAGAAATGTTAGCCTACTTAAGAGCAAGGGAGCTTAAGTACTGGCCTTTACATTCATGTAAGAAATATGCTCATTACACGTCTTCCTACCTCTTTAATAACGTCCTGGCATGGGTCCCTAACACGTCCTCCTCTTCCCTTTTAGCATTTGTCCTCTGGGTGCCTGATTATAATGGAAATGCATTTCCTTACAAATGTTCTGTTTCTCTAGCCCATCATTCATCATCCACTCACAAAACATTTATTAAGTGCCTGCTGTTTGTCAGGTGCTGGGAATATGACAGCTTATTAGTACGGGATTTGTATTTGTGGAATTTTCATTCTAATGGGGGCAGATCATCTATCAAAAAGTAATCAAATAAACAATATTCCATTTAGTGATAGGTGCCACAAAATAAATATATAGACACACAAAGTGGGATAAGGGAGAGTGAGTGTGAATGGGTGGTCAAAGAAGGCCTCTTGGAGGAGGTGACAACTAAGCAGAGATGTGAATACGGGAAGGAACCAGCCACGCGGCCATCTGAGGAAGAGCTTCTCGGCCAAAGGCACTGAGGTGGCCAAGGTCCTGTCGTGCATTCATTCTGTGACAGAAAAAAAAATTAATAATGAGTATTGGATGTTTCTTCCTTCGGTTTCTGGAATATCCGAGGCACTTTTCTGCTTTTGCACATTCTGTTCCCTTACTGGATCACATCTGAATGTTTCTTCATTTTTCAGGTTTCAGTACAAACATCCCAAAGTATAACTGTTTGTATGTTGTATTAATGAGGATTCTCCAGAGAAACAGAACCAACAGGAGAGATACGGATACAGGTGCAGGTGCAGGAACAGGTACAGGTACAGATACAGATTCAGGTGCAGTACAGGTAGATTTATATAAAAATTAGCTCACATGATTATAGAGGTTGAGAAATCCCATGCTCCACAGTCTGCAAGCTGAATAACAAGGAAAATGGGTGATATAAGTCAGTCCAAGCCCAAAGGCCTGAGAATTATGGGGCCAATGGTGTAACTCTAGGTCCAAGTCAGAAGGCCTGAGAACCAGGAGTGCCAATGAACAGGGGAGGAGAAGACGGGTGTCTCAGCTCAAGCAAAGAGCAACTTCAGTCTTCCTCCTCCTTTTTATTCTATTCAGGCCCTCGGGAGAGTAGGTGATGCCCACCCTCATTCTTAAGATTGATCTCCTTTCCTCAGTCTACTGATCCGAATGCTAGAAAGACAGAAACACCCAGAAATAACCTCTTACCAGCTATCTGGGCAGCTCTCAGCCCAGGCAAATTGACACAGAAAATTACCCATCACATAAGTGTAAGTTATTGAACACAGAAAGCATTCAGAATAATTGTTGAATGAAAGTTCCAATGAATGGGACATAAAGAGTCATCCACAGAGCAACCAAGCCAGGTAGGCTGTGCATTGGGAAAAGGGTGAGGGTGGAATACAAAGGAAAGAAAGTTATTGAGACAAATTAGGATTTAGGAAGAAGAAAAGAAGGTGGAAGGGCAGGAAGACTCCTAAGAGAAGCCAAGCAGAGGGGCTAGGCTAGAGGGAACAGGCGGCGAGCAGGCCTGGCAGGACAGTGGACAGCAGGGCAGAGAAAGCCTAGAGCAAAACAACAGCTGCACTGCAGGCCAGGGACCAGCAAAGGTTTCAGCACTGTTCAGAGGGACAGTGTCCCACCACTGTCAGCAATGGACAGGGTGCTTACTCCCAGCATCAGCTACCCATCAACCCCCACGCAGTGAGTCTTTTCTTCTCTACTCAAAGCGTTCATAGCCATTCTTAGTCATCCTTCGTCATTCTTCACAGGACAGTAGTGACACCATCCACCCTCTGCTCACCCACCCGCAGGACGGTTTCCAGTTTGTGAAGCTCCCCTTTGCAGGGTATTGCCCACAATAGCACCCACTGCCCCAGATGTGGCTGAAGCCCCATGCAACAGGACAACAGTGACATTTGGCATTGTGATGGCGTTCTCAAGGCCTTTGAAACTGACAAGCTCTCCGGCTGGGAGAAAGCCTGGGATAGCATTGAGCCCCCGCCTGCCTTGACAGGAGAGGTTACAGCAAATGCCCTTGTAATTCCTTGTGTGGCAAATCAATGCAAGGCAGGAGGAGAGGGAAATAGAAACTGGCGAGGGCACGAGCCTTTCTGGAGGACCCCAACAGATGGGGCCATGCGTAATGAGATAACACAGGTTCCAGTCTCAGGGCCAGCTGCTGAGGCGCGACTTCTTTCTCAGCGAAAGAAACAAGAAATTCTCCTTGAAATGAGCAATAGAAGGCAGACAAATGTGCCCACGGAGAGCTTGAGGATTGAATGCCCCCACAGGGCTCTTTGGGGAGCCAGCAAGTTCGATTGAAAATGCCAGCGCAGGTAGAGGCAGATTCCTTTTTACCTGCTCAGACTGGATGAAAAACAGACCCTGAGCACTCGTGTGCACCTTCCGAAGACACGGGGGCACCTGCATTGCTGATGGATGTCCTAGCGGACAGCTTTCTGCTCAGAGCTAGTATTTCCCCCGTTTTCTTATGCCAGAAAAAAAACTAAAGAGCTCTGGTACCTTCTTCCCTGGGATGTTGTTTTTAATGTACCCATAAAAGTATATCTTAAAAAGGAGTTGCTCAGTTTCCAACATGCGGATAATTGATTTGTTACAACTCACAAAAGAGCATCTGTCATTTCCAAACAACCAGGATCGGTGTGCTTCTTCCTCCCGAGATGAGCGTGGAGGCACTTGACTTATTGCTGCCATTAAATTGAAGTGTTCGGCTGATTATTTGGTATTTCAGAATTCCTTAAATCACCACCTTATTTTGGTGATTATAATTTTAAGAAGAGACATTTGATTCATAGTCAACTTCAGGGAAGAGGGAGGAGGGCGAGGGAGGGGCCGGGAGGGGCAGAGGAGACAAGAGGCTGGGTGAATTTACAATCGGAAACATCTGTTTGATATATCACCCCCTTCTCCAGCCCTGGGATTGCAGGCCTGGAAGATGCCTATGCCTGGGAGATTGTCATTACCTGAGCTTTGGCAGATAAATATAAGAAGAAGGATAGGGGCAGGGGGACTCCAGGGCTCTTTGCAGATTGGGATGTACCATTCCATACAGAATCTGGTTTCTCCCCAGTGGAACAGAGCGGAGCTCCAACGTGAACTTTATCCTGTGATGCATGGGCAAGCCATGAGACCAAGGTCCGTGTTCAAGGAGGAATGAGGCAAGCAGAGGGCTGGCTCCACCTGGACACAGCTGGATTCTGAGGTGCGCCAGAGCGGAAAATGACTTCTTAGGCCCCAGTGAGTCCATAAATCACCTGGATGTGTTGGCAGTGGAAGGGAGGCAGACCAACACCGCAGACTCTTAGGAAGGACCCAGGAATGATCAGCAGTGATGCCCACTTTGGATTAACTTACAGCCTAACAGAGAAGACCTGAGTGACATGCTGATTGTCCCCAACAGGTTTAAAAGCATGTAAATTGTGTGGTGGGTGGTTATGCATACGTGGCACAGCACTGTCCATAGTGCCTCTTCCAGCTGGAAGTCAGTGTCTAAAATTTCTTTTCCAGGGAACAAAGACTCTCTACTCCAACAAAGGGAGGTCAGGCTTGACTTTAAATGCCCCAGGAGAAGGACCCTACTGGTCCTTCTGTATTTTTTAAATTGAAGCTTGTACCAAGACCGAGAGGGCTGTACAGTGAGAGAATCCAAAACTTGTCCCCTGGAGAATACATCCAGAAAATGGGACATTCGGCCAGGAAAAGAGAAGGGATAGAAGAGACCACGCATGTCTGAAAGGTTGTCATGGAAAAGGGGGAGCAGATTTATTTGTAGTCGCTCCAGAGAGAAGAGTAAGGATTGCTGGCCCCAAGCTACAGAGAAGCAGACTTCAGCCCAACAGAATCGAGCAATGAGAGCTCTGCAGATATAGAGACAGGGTAGGCAGTGAGCTCCTGCCCGACGAGGTGCTAGTGGACAGTCTGGGTGGTCATGTTAGAGGCACCACTTAGGAAATTCTGTGTTTGGTGGGAAGTAAAGCTAAATGCAATTTAAGGCCCCTTGTCACTGTAAGTTATAGCAGTGGTTCTCAACCTGTGGGTCGCGACCCCTTTGGTGGTCGAACGACCCTTTCACAGGGGTTGCCTAAGACCATCCTGCATATCAGATATTTACATTACGATTCATAACAGTAGCAAAATTACAGTGATGAAGTAGCAACAAAAAATAATTTTATGGTTGGGTCACAACATGAGGAACTGTATTTAAAAGGCCAGAAGGTTGAAAACCACTGGATTATAAAATTCTGTAACTTGAATACACATTAAAATATACATGGTTAATAGGTTCTTTCCAGAAAGTACATTGTATTAAAAACAAAGAAAATCTTTTTTTAAAATATATTTGTATTGACTTCAGAGAGGAAGGGAAAGGAAGAGAGAGAGAGAAACATAAATGATGAGAGAGAATCATTGATTGGCTGCCTCCTGCGCGCCCCCTACTGGGGATCAAGCCCGCAACCTGGGCATGTGCCTTTGACCGGAATCAAACCCAGGACCCTGCAGCCCACAGGCCAATGCTCTATCCACTGAGCCAAACTGGCGAGGGCAAAAAAAAAAAAAAAAGGAAATCTTATTTTAAAAAGTAATGGCTATATTAATGGAATAATATGTGCCCCTAACAGGAGAAGTGGGCTTAGAAATGTATAATGACTGTGGGTGGCCATTCCAGTGCTGAACGTGGTACCCTAACTTGGAGTGGCGATAACGCAGAAGGATTAAGAATGAATACACTGGCATCAGCAGGTGTTTCTAGGTTCTGATTCTATCACTTACCAGCTGTGTGGCCTTGGGAAAGTTACTTAACCTTTCTGAGCTTCATTTTTCTCATTGGCCAGGTGAGGATCCTAATAGCGCCACTCTTACAGAGACAGTGTAAAGATTCCGTCTGGTCGTTTATGCAAGGAGTCAAGCACTCAATTGGTATAAGCTATTAAGAGCAATATAGCATTTTCTTAATTTTAGATGCACAATTTTCTGAAATCAGAACGTGTCTTATAGTAGATATTCACATGTATTATTTTGTTCCCTCCCACCACACAGCCGCCTTTCATAGTTACCAACCTGAGCTCTTGGGGAGAATGAGAAGTGAAATCTACTAACCCAACCGTGCAGCTACATTTGTTTCTTCAGTACCCCAGGTAGGATGCCATTCAGAATTCAGCAAACAAGACAGGCTACCACTCACCCCTTCTTTCTGAGAGCCTGGTTGCGGTTCTATGCCAGATGGCTGCACATACATCACCCATTTAATCCTCGTGTCAGCCGTGTGAGGGCAGCATTATTCTCCCCATCTGGACACTGAGGCTCAGCGTGTCTAGGAAGCTCGCCCAAAAGCATGTCGCTGGAAAATAGTGCATCCAGTTTATAAGCCAGGTCTGTTTGACTTCATTGCCTAGACCATTTCCCAGGACGCTATAAGAAAGCTGGGA
>NW_006290441.1:1254730-1262599 GCF_000327345.1 Myotis davidii
TGGCCTCTAACACACAGTGGTTCTCTGGGAGCTGGAAGAGGTGTGTGGGAAAAGGGACTGGTATAGGCTCCAGTGCTCCATCCTACATCAACCCTTTGTGTACCTCCTGAAGGGGGATGTGTGCACACACAGGCACACGTGCACACACATTCACACACATGCACTCATTCAGGGACACATATGGCAGGCATCTGAGGGACGGGGTGGGGTGGGCTTCACTGGAGCAAGGATGCTGGTTGCTCCCCGACAGCCTCCTGGAACCATCACTACTTTAGCAAAGTTCCCAGACCACGGATTGGCCCCCAACCTCACAGGCCTAGAAACAGGATTTTGGCCACAGAGGAAGAGGACTCGGGAAACCTGATTCAGACACGCACAGAGGACTGACGCCTCAGCCACCTGTCAGTGTGCTGATTGGCAGTGACCGCTCTGGGTGCCCAGCGGCCTGCGCCATTTGTGGGCCTGACTGGGCTCTGTGTCCCTGGCGACAGCCTCTTCCAAAGCCAAACTGCCAGCAGGTGCTTAGTGAGCATGCAGTCAGGGCAGGGTGGCAGGAAGGGCTGAGGTCTTGTCCCCGAGAGGCATGACCTGCTAGGGCACCGGCCTCAGGTGCAGGCCTGGCCCCGCTCCCTCCCCCTGAGCAAAGCCCTGTGGCACCTTGGCCCCTGTGGCTCCCAAAGGGGCTTCCTGAGGCTGACCAGCCCTCTCCTCCCGGTAGTCCCCTTCTCTTCCTGGACGTGACAGCCTCCATGTCTGGCTGCCTCTCTGA
Source organism: Myotis davidii (assembly GCF_000327345.1). NCBI lineage: Eukaryota > Metazoa > Chordata > Mammalia > Chiroptera > Vespertilionidae > Myotis > Myotis davidii. The sequence continues at coordinate 1,255,500 of NW_006290441.1, forward strand.
GGTGAAGTTGCCTAGCTCTGCCTGATCACTGTCCCTCCCCACACCCGGTGTGCACTACCCCTCCCCGCATCGTGCATGGTGGCCACCTCATCTGGAAGAGTAGGTGAGGGGCCCTCAACTACCAGAGTCTACAGAGCAGAGGAAGAGGTGCTGGCCTATTTCCCGCTGCTGCTACACTGCTGAGTGAGCCCAAATGCAAGGGGTCCCACTCCTTCCCACCAGGGTGGGTCCCTGTAATTTTAGCTCCACCATCCCGAGGCTGGAAGTAAGTTTTCTTGCTACAGACCTGACAAGACACATGTAGCAGCTGAGCCTTGAGGAAGGACGCCTCTAAGCCCAGCTCACGGACCTCTGAATCCCTTATCCAGAGGCTCCTCTCTCAATCCTCACCCCACAGTCTGCTGTATTCTCTGAGAAGCATCCCAACCTCTCTCCAGCACTGAGCCCAACCCTTAGGGACACCCACCACGTTCCTGCAGCCACTCCCCACCTTCCCCAGGGTGATCATGTTCCTTGGGGTTCCCCATGGTCTCCTGGTACTGCCTGAGGTCCCTGAGAACATCTGGATAATAATAACGAACATTTATCATAATAACAGCATTTATCATACACATATCAAATACATACTATATGCCAGGTGCTCTGCTGAATGTTTTACATGCATTAGAATCTCATTTAATCCTGCAAACAACCCCGAGAGAAGGGTGTTGTTCACATTTCCTGGATGAGGAAACAAAGAAGCCAAGAGTAGAGCCCTCAGTGTCGCCCAGCTAATATGTGGCAGGGTCAGGCCTTGAACCCAGACCTGTCTGACTTCAGATTCCATGGGTATAAGCACTGCTCTATCCTGCTCCCCCTCCAGGAGTGCCAGCTGTCTAGTGGCACTGCCAAGTGTGCCACAGGGGCAGGAATAGTGAGAGGCTTTGTCTCCTCCATCATTTATTCAGAAGGGCTAGGAAGAAAACGTAGTTCATGGGATAGGAATAGAGGAGGGTGCTATTTAGATGGGGTGATCAAAGTTTGAGTCCAATCATCGCCCCCTAAAGGATATTGATTCCTCCATCAATATCCAGGGCTAGGACCACTTCCAAGTGACCCTGCCCACCCTGTTGGCCACCCCAGGACTACCTTCTGTGGCCAAGATAGCTTTCAACAGATTGTGCCTCGTGCATGATTGGGCAGCTCAATTCCAGGTCCCCAGCTCCCCAGCCCACAGGCACTGGGAGCTTCTGCACCAGGCTGCCCTTTGCAGAGCCACCCCATCGCGCAGGCAAAGGGCTCTTTCTTTCCCTCGGTTCACTGGCATGGCATCCAAAGGAGAACTGCAGTGAGAAAAAATAAAGATCTTAAGAATCTTTATTAAAAATAAAGGTTTTAAGATTTTCTGGCATAATTCAAAGGGAGATTATGCTAAGTCTGGAGAGAAAAATCTTTTCATCAAAAGGAGCATCATTTGAGTTTTCCACACCATTTAAACCTCTGTGATCATTTAAACCAGTGAAATTTAAAATAACTAAATAAATAATAATAATACCATTTTAAAAGTATGCAAAAATATGTTTAAGTAAATGCCTGGAAAGTTGTTCATAGGTCCTTCTTCTCTCCCACTATCAAGTAGAACTAATAAGCATGGTTTTCTGAATAACTAGCACGAAAAGGAAACAGGCCAAAAGCCTTGGCCAGGGACTACAGTGTACACAGAAGGGAAATGGGAGGGACCACAATAAGATGAGTAGAAGACAGCAGGTCTGTTCAACACATTCATTTTAAACACCTACTGTATGCCAGGCCCTGTGTCAGGCATTTATGACACAGAGATTTTTAAAAGGAGAAGAAAAGAAAAGGCCAGTCTCAGGCAACTCCAGGTCTAACGGGGGTGCCGGGCTGGTACTCCCGCGACTACGGCATGATGAAAGCACAAGGGCCTTTGACTGACACAGGAAACTCTAGAGTTCCGTATCCAGCTCTTTGACTCAATTGGAAAAGTCACTGAACCGTCTGTGCCTCCCTTTTCTCATTTAGAAAGTGAGGATAATGGAAATGAGCTAAAGTGTGTAAATCCCCAGAAAGAGTGCCTGTTACCTGCTGTATGTGCTCGCCCTTCCTGTTGTTGTTATAGTAGATGGGGCACCCAGTCTAGGCCCCAACCCCTCGCCCACCACTACTAAAGGCAGGGTTTGCAGAAGGCTTGCTGAGCTGTGCTACCAAGGATGGGGGAGTTGGCCAAGTGGAGTAGGTGGGAGGAAGAGGAAATGACATGGGGGAAGAAGAGGCGTATTAAAGTGGATGTTGTATGTGAGGAACTCTATCACAAGGATGGTGAATAATGAGATCTGGAGAGCAGAGTGGTAGCAGATAAGGCAGGGAGGTACACAGAGGTCAGTTCTTGGGGAATATTTCTTTGTCAGCCTAAAGAGCTTCAGTGGTTTTGTTTGTGTGTTGGAAGCTGTTGGAGGGTTTTAAACACAGCAGCAGCATAATCAGATTTGCAACCTAGAAAAGAACTTTGCCTGGGGAGAGGCTGGAAGAAGGGTCAGCTAATAGAAGACTAACCAATCTTCTTCCTAAGAAATGAGGGGGACAAAAAGTGGAATGGGTCAAGAGAAAAAAATCAAAAGATACTTAGGATTTTCAGTCTAAGATGGTGAATTGAATATGTGCATGCATTTTTATCTATGCTCTCTCTTAAAACCCCACTAAAACAACAGTACTGATTGTTTTTACGTATAAACCCCAAAGACAAAAGAGAATAAAGAATCAATAGCAATAAATTTTTGGAAACTGCAAGCAGACAACTAGTTGATAATGGACAAGGGAACTCAATTCTAGCCAGGCAATGAGCAAAACCAAGTACCACTTGAACTGTATCACATAAGCCCATAGGCCCAGGCCCAGGCAGCACTGGGACCTCTCCAAGTGAGGAGGACAGGAGCTCAGGTGGGCACACTGAGTGAATGTCTATCTTCAGAGCAGTTAGAGACCCAGTTCTACACTGTATGACTGCCCCTCCCCACTGGAGCATCATCTCTAACCTCTAGGATAGCATTGCCCATAGAAATAGTGTGAGCCACATACATAATTTAAAATTTTCTAGTATTCTCACCTTTAAAAAGTAAAAAGAAATATAGCTAATTTAACTCAATATATCCAAAATATCATTATAAAAAATTATTAGTGAACTCTTTTACATTTTTATTTTTCAAAAAACTGTGAATTTTATACTCACATCAATTTGGGCACTAAGTTTTCATCAGAAATACTTGACCTGTATTTAGATTTCATAAAATCTACAGTTTAAAAAGTTCAAATTGTTCTAAAATATGTTAATGTTTCCCAATATCAAAGTATGCATTTTTAAATACATTTATTAAAATTAAAAATGTAGTCCCCCAGTCATAGTAGGCACATGTTAAGCACTAAGAGTCCCATGTGGCTGGAGGCTACTGTATTGAACAGCACAGGATAGGATCTCTGGAGTAAGAGACACCAAGTCCAGTGGAAACCAAGGGCACTATACATAAAACAGTGTTTGTCTACTTAGAGGATGTGGAGACTTACAGCCTTCCTCTCCACATGGACTCTGGTGATTGCTGTTAAGCCAGGAGACTGCAGATTCTTGTCCAGGAAATTGGACCAGTCCAAGAGGAAGGCACAAACCTCTGATAACAAGGGATCCACCTAAGCCAGTGGTTGGCAAACTCATTAGTCAACAGAGCCAAATATCAACAGTACAACGATTGAAATTTCTTTTGAGAGCCACATTTTTTAAACTTAAACAATATAGGTAGTACATTGTTATTAACTTAATTAGGGTACTCCTAAGGCTTAGGAAGAGCCACACTCAAGGGGCCAAAGAGCCGCATGTGGCTCGCGAGCCACAGTTTGCCGACCATGGACCTAAGCAATCTAGCAAAATGACCTATATTAAGGCCCAGAATTGGTGAGACAAAAGCAGACAGACAAGGATCACCAAACATGTAAGGAATGCCTCTATCCCAGAGACAGACTAAAATTCATGGGGAAAAGCAATGTGAGGGGAAGAGAATATGCAAGAAAAAGAAAGCATTCCAATATCTATATATATAAAAGGCTAATATGCAAAGTGTCCCCTTGGGAGTTTGACAGGGAGACCAGGAGTTCGATCATTCACTATGACGTGTGCTGACCACCAGGGGGAGGTTTGGAATATGGCGGGCGACCCACAGCAGTGGCGGGGTGCTGAGGGAGCGAGGGAAGGAGGAGGTGGGGAGGCGGGGAGGCAAGGAACCTGATCAGCCCTGATCCCTGGCCAGGTCTAGGGACCCTACCTGTGCACGAATTTCGTGCACTGGGCCTCTAGTCTATTGATAATTACCTTAGAGAGGCAGGTGAAGATTTTGAATTCACTGAATTTGAACAGGAAGCTATTAAAAAGTAATATTCAGGAAAAAAACAACAATAAAAGTGCTCTTGGAAATTTACAAAAACCTGTGAGCAGAAATGAAAGATCCAATACAAGGGCTAGAAGATAAAATCAAGTAAATCTCCCAGAAAGTACTGCCAAAAGATAAGGAGATGGAAAATGAGAGAGAAGAGATTTTTTAAATGGAGGGTCAGATCAGAAGATACAGTAGCTGAAAAATAAGAATTCTAGTGTAAAGGGGAGAAAATGGTGGGGAGGGAAACATTTAAGAAAATGTTTTTTTCAAGAAAATATCCTGGAGTGCCCTCAGCAGTCCCAGATCTGTCTCTTGCTTCAATAGTGTTTGGACAGAACAGACCCAGGGACGCCCCTTCTTCCAGCCTCTGGCCACTCTCCTGCGTTTTATCCAGTCACCACCACCTTTAGAACCACCTCTGAGACCAGCCAACACACCAGGGTTTTTTTTTTCTACCTTAACTCTTTATTGCTGAACAACCATGAGCTCCCAAATTTGTCAGAATTATTCCACAAGGTGGAGGCTGCAGTCAACCACCTGGCCAACCTGCATCTGCGGGCCTCCCACACCTACCTCTCTCTGGGCTTCTATTCAACTCTGATGATGTGGCTCTGCAGGGCGAGGGCCACTTCTTCCCTGAGTTGGCAGAGAAGAAGCTTGAGGGCTCTGAGCATCTCTTAAAGTTGCAAAACAAGCTCAATGGCCACATTCTCTTTCAGGATGTGCTGAAGCCTTCCCAAGATGAGTGGGTGGGGCAAAACTCAGGATGCCATGGAAGCTGCCCTGGCCTTGGAGAGGAACCTGAACCAGCCGTTTTGGAGCTGCATGCCCTGGGTTCTGCCCATGCAGACCCTCATCTCTGTGACTTCCTGGAGAAACATTTCCTGGATGAACAAGTGAAACTCATGAAGAAGATGGGCGACATCTGACTGACCTCTGCAGGCTGGCCGGGCCCCAGACTGGGCTGGGCAAGTATCTCTTTGAAAGGCTCACCCTCAAGCACGACTAGGAGCCTTTGGAGCCCAGAGGCCTTTGAGGGGCTCTTCTGCATTCCCCTGGTGTCTGGTTTACCTGAGTCTCTCCCTGAAACCACTAGTCATTCTTTTAACCACCCTGAAGTCTTCTCCCATGCATTGGACCAAGTGAAACAATAAAACTTTTTGCAGCAACAAAAAAGAAAGAAAGAAAGAAAGAAAGAAAGAAAGAAAGAAAGAAAGAAAGAAAGAAAGAAAGAAAGAAAGAAAGAAAAGAAGGAAGGAAGGAAGGGAGGGAAGGAGGAAGGAAGGAAGGAAGGAAGGAAGGAAGGAAGAAAGAAAGGAAGAAAGAAAGAGAAAGAAATTTAATGCCCATATCCAAGAGAAACCATTGTAGCATCTTGGAGTAGCTCCTCCCAAATATAAAGATCTTGGAGGGAGGAAGGGAGGGAGTGAGGGAGGGAGGGAGGGAGGAGGAGGGAATATCCTAGACTTTCCATAATGAAAAGGCCCATTGAGCATCCAGCACAATGAATAAAAATAGTCACTCTATAGCATAGAAGGGAAATTCAGAACTCCGGGGCCAAATAAAATACCCTGAAAACTTGAAGAGAAAAGGAGGGGAAAAGATTACCAAGAAAATGAATCAAAATATGATTGACATGAAACTCCCCAACGGCAACTCTGACATCTAAAAAAAACAAAGCAATGCCATAAAATACTGAGGGAAAATAAGTTTTAACTCAGAATTCTATACTTACTCAAATACAATAGTTGAATAGAAACAGTTAGAGGCTTGCCAAGCTAAAAAAATAAATCACCGCCAACTCTCTCTGAGAGTTGCTGGAGGATATGACACACCAAAATAAGGAAGTAAGTGAAGAAGATGACATGAGATGCAAGAAACAGGGGGTCTGGCACAAGTGAGGCACAAAGGGCCCCTAGGATACTGGTGAGGAATGAATGAGTATGGTCTCTATGCAGCATAGAGATCAGCAGGCAGCTCGAAGTTGGTCAGGAGCTTCATAAGCAATTTCTTCAAGAAAATGTTTATAAACTACTAATATGTTGAAATATATGGAGAGGAAATTGAGACATCTGGGAGAATACTTAGGGATTGAATTAGTGATGAATACAAAGAACACAATGGAAAAATATTAATAGAAGATAATTATAAATGCCACAGAGAATAAAGAGTTATGCAAAAGAAGGACAAGTAATAACTAAGCTGAAAATAAATTTTACAGTCACAATCATATAAATATGAATCTTGAGCAAACTGAAATTATCATATGAATATGAAGGGAGAGTGAGGGAGTTGCAGAAGTGTGTGGTGTATGTACATGAGGAGACAAGAATGAACAACTAAAGGCTCAGCCACCATAGAAGAAGTCAACAGTTGAGGCTGACAGTGAGCTACCAAGAAGTAGTAGTATAATCATATATTCAGAACTGGAGGTAAATACTAAAAAAACACAAAAGGAGAGGAGACTCGATGGGGTGGAGTGACCTGGGGCAGGGACTCCAGTAATTTTGTAAAGGACTTGTTCAAACTATGGTCCCATTTAACCTTGTTAAAAAACTAAAACTTTAAACAAAGGAACTAGTTAGGATTGACAGAATATTCTAGTTGTGTGGAGAAAAAAGTAAGAGTATTAGTCAGCTCAGGCTGCCATAACAAAATACCATAGAGTAGGTGGCATAACCA
>NW_006290441.1:1262643-1281361 GCF_000327345.1 Myotis davidii
TGGAAGTCCAAAATCAAGGTCCAGTAGGGTCAGCTCCTGGTGAGAGGTCTCTTTCTGGCTTGCAGATAGTCAACTTCTTTCTGTTTCCTCACATGTCCTCTTCTTATAAAGCCAGTCCTAACAGATTGCCACCTTATAACCTAATTTAACCTTAAGTTTCTTCTAAAGACCCTACCTCCAGATATGGTGGTATTAGGGGCTAGGGCTTCAACATTCAATTTAGTTCATAGCAAGGAGTCAGGGTTGATGGGTCATTTCTAGTTTGAGTTATTAAATGGATGGGAATGTCACAACATAGGTACAAAGCCCAAGCAGGCCCTGGCCAGTTTTTCTCAGTAGTTAGAGTGTTGGCCTGACTGCCAAAAAGTCGAAGGTTCGATTCCCAGTCAAGGGCATGTGCCTTGGTTGCAGGCTTAATCCCTCCCTGGTCCTGGTCCTGGTCGAGTTGTGTGCAGGAGGCAACCAGTCAATGTGTCTCTCTCACATCAATGTTTCTTTCTCTCTCTCTTTCCTCCTCCTCCCTCCCTTCCACTCTCTTTTTAAGACCAATGGAAAAAATATCCTCCGATGAGGATTAACAACAACCACCAAAAAAATCTAAGCAGGAGGGCAGGGAGCCAATCAATTAGCAATGACAAGGTCCAGGTTAGGCTAAGTCTGCAGTACCAGTGGGACAGCTGAGAGGAGTATCCAGTTGATGATTGTACATAGAGTTTGGAGCTCATAGCCCAGATCTGAGCTGGAAACAATCATTCCAATTAAAGCCACAGACTTTCTGGGAATGGAGTGGGGTAAAAGGAAAGGAAGGGCAAACTCAAACCCCTAAAGATCACCAAGGCTTAACAGTCAATGGTTTCATGAAGAGGGGACCCCAAGGAAGCTGAGGAAGTGATCAATGGTTAAATGCTCCAGAGAGACCTAATGATGTAAGGATTGAAAACTGTCCTTGTGGCCTGATGGCGAGGAGGACATGGCAGCGTTACCCAGAGCAGGTTGAGTGGAGTGATGGGGAAGATGCCATCCTACATTGAGGAGCAAATGGGAAACAAGTGGGTGGGGCATGAGTAGATAGTAGAGCGCTCTTTCCAGATATTTGGCTGTGAAGGAAAAGAAAGAGATAAAGGCATAGCTTCAAGCACAATGATTATGTGTTTAGAGGGAAACCCATGAGGGAGAGAAGATATAGAAGAGACAAGTGATCATTGAAAGAGTGAGGCTATGGTAAATATGAAAGGGGGTGGGATACAAAGCCATGGTGATGGGATACGTCTTAGGAAAAGCACGCCTTCATAGGAATGGAAGAGAGTAGGATAAAAAGGGAAAGGGGAAGAAAGTAGAAGAAAAGGATAAAATATGGAGGCTGATCACCCCCATAATTTCATCTCTTTTGTGTTATTCTCTCAGGAGTTACTGAGTGAGAACACTTGGTCACCACCCTCTATGGTTTGTTTTTGCTCCTGCCCCATTCATTCTCTCTTCACCTTGTTCCTCTTTGCTCCAGCCTCTTGTCCTTTTCCTTTCCCTGTGCTACTTGCCTGTCATTGATATGGTCTTTGCTGAGCTTCCACTGCCTCATAGCACAAAGGCAACTGAGGGGGCTGGGACTAAGGGGTTTAGGTCCAAGTACCCAATACACAGCTAATGAGCTCCCCAGGGGACACAGCGGAAAACAGCTGGAGGCATAGCTGGGTCATAGTTGCCCTTCAGAGAGATGCCTCTCTGGCAGGGAGACTGTCACCCTCCTCCACACCTGCCTGACAGATTGAGGGAATAGAAGAGTACAGAGGAGGTCAGTCCACCAAGATGTGAGTCCTTCATCAGGTCCCTGGTCATTTCCAACCCTTTCAAATGAAATACAAAAAATTTTCAGACCCACAACCTTACACAGTGGCTGTACTCTTAGTATTTACTGACTGAGAAAACGTAATTCCAAGAGGATCCTCTGAATCTACTACTGCCTTGAAGTATTTTCTTTTTCACAAGTGCATCTACATATTTGCAACATACGTGAATACGTAATTCCGAGATATACCTGCTTATAAGCAATGCTTGGTGAGTGTATGGCTCTGTGAAACTGCAATAAATCTATTTTTCTTAGCCATCAGGGTCCAAGTTCCCCTGGTTGGAAAAGATGGGTCCAGATTTTACCAGAGTTGGGGGGTGAAGTGGGGAGATACTCTGCCATAGCTGGGAAGTATCTTCATGAGATCAAACCAGATGATCAGCAAGATCGGGGAATGGAAATCCTCCCAGAGAGTTCTACTTGTCTTCATTTTCTCTTCCATGGAGTTTGCCACCCATGCCTGCAGGCACCAAAGAATAATACCTAATTGAGTGTGTGACTCCCCACATCTAAATGAATATGTCAAGATCACTGGAGTGAATAAATGTTTAAATTAGTAACTGTGTCAGTTATTATTTGTATCAAAGCTCTCTCTTCAGTCTTAAGATAATTGTCCTTACCCCTCCTTCTCCACCCACTCAATTTTGTAATCTATTATGTGCCAGCCTAGGCCTACACCCATCATATATGTGATCTCATTTAATCTTGACACCTTCATGGAGTATGCTCATCCTCATTTTATAGATGTGGAAACTGAGGATCAGAGAGGTCATTTGTTTTGCCCAAAGTCACATAGCCAATAGATGATGGAGTTAGGATCCAAACTCAGATTCTGTATGGTACAAATTTTCTTTTCGCTACAGTACATAGTCTTTTTGCCCTCTGAAATATAGAGCTTTTGTCAAGAGATAAAGTAGAGGTAGGGGGTGGGTGGTAGTCATTTTTTAAGCTGGTTCCAGGCAGAAGGAACTCCTCCTAATGGCATTTCCATAATTAGAATGCATTTTTTTTTCTGATAGTTATAATTCAGGCAATTGCAGTGACATTCAGCTGAAACCTGGCATGCAAGATGTTCCTTTCTCTTAAAAGTTCACTTTTAATTGGTCCCAGTTCTTTCCAAGTCTGGAAGAAGTGCACAATGTGTACTTCTGACGTTTCCGATGTAGAAGCCTGTTTGACATGAGTACTCAATCCCTGGATTTTATTCTGAATTCCCCAGTAAGAGGCAGGGAGGACTGGATGGGAGAGGCAGACAAAGAGGAAAAGGGTGGGGGCTCCTCGAACAAAGGGACTTCTCCCTACAGAGCACAGGGGGACTCAAGATTCCAGAGTACATTCTATAAACCATATGGGGTAGGAAAATACCCTGCAGAGGGAGCACTCCCTCACCCCACACATCTCCGGGGACACTTGGGCTGTAACGATGACGCCCCCACTCTCCCAGTCTGAACAGCCTTGACTGAGTCTTCCCCTGTAATTAAGGTGGACACCTTCAAGAGAAGCTGGATTGTGTCTGGTCAAGTAAGACTCCTTTAGAATTCTCAATTCTCTGGACTTAAGAAATATCCCAAATCCCAAAGAGTTCTAGTATTTGTATGAAATGAAGAGAGAAAAACCAGGGAACCACAGTATGGTGATGGGGAGAACAAAGAATGAAGTAGGACCAGAAGATGTAGATTGAAGTTTGTTGTATGCTATCAATGTAAAGTCCTTGAGTCTTGACTTCCTGGGCCAAAAAGAAATTGAGTTAATAATCCCAGCTAGTGAGGACTAGACGTGGCATTATATCTAGCCTAGTTCAAACTACTGTTTCTTACTATAGCAGACTAGATGTTTTAACAAACACTCCGTTTATGCTAAATGAAGTATGAGAACAAATGAGTTAGGAAGACAGTAAAAAATTCTCAGAAGCCCAAAATTAGGTATAGGTCTTGGAAGCCTAAAAGAACACTGTAACCAAATTTCCCTTGAGGGCATTTGGAAAACCCAGGTGGCCTTGAGCTTCAGTATGTATGGCCCAGCAGTTTATAGGAAACAAGAGACAAGCTCTATGGCCCATCCAAAGTGGGGAATCTAAACAGGAGAACCACCCCCGACCCCCAGCCCACCCCACCCCATATAAAGCTAGGAACTCAAAGCACTGTGTCCTCACAAGTAAAGTAGAAATAATAGCCCACCCCTTCCCCAGAGGGGTTGGTAAAAAAAAAAAAAAAAAAAAAAAATTGACCACCTCAAATCTTGGCTTTTAGATTAAAAAGATTTCTGAGAATTACAACTACAAGCCCAAGTCACAATCAAGATATGAAGCTCAAATTGTTATCTAAATTATCCACAAAACCCCAAGCTGAGACTGTCACTTAAAGATACCCTGTTTAATAGTGCCCCCAGGAGCCTGTCAGAAACAAATCCTTTATGGAGAAACTCATCTGCAACCCAGGCTTCAATGATTTCTACAAGTAACATTGAAAAAAATATGTAATCTGCTCAAAAAAGCATAACACACAAGGAAACATGACACCATAAGTAAAAGCCAGCAGAAACAGCATCGGCTCATCATAACCCATAAAGATGTCAGATATTAGAATTAACAGACACAAAATACAAAGTAGATTTAATATGCTTAGAAATAAAAATAAGAGTAGGGAGAACCATAAACATGAGCAAACAGATTAGAAAAACAAAAGAGTATAATAATTGAAATCAAAAGCCAATGAATGGGTGTAACATTCTTAGACACACCTAAAAAGAAATTTCATCAATTCTAAAGCAAATCTGAAAAAATTTATCCAAAATGTAGCATTGAAGTAAAAAAATAATAATAATGTTATTTTAATATGGGAAAGAGAGGTTAAGAGACATGGAAGCTAAAGTGAAAAGGTCTAATTTACATCTAACCAGTTTCAAAAGAAGAGGAGAAAACATTTGAAGAACTGATGGCTGAGACTTTTTCAAGACTAAAAAAGACATTAATCTTCAGATTCAGCAAATTACAAGCAGAATAATTAAAACAAAAAATTCACTTCTAAATATAGTGAATCTGCAAAACACGAAAGACAAAGAGAGGACCTTTAAAATAACTAGGTGGGATGAGAAGACAAACAGAAAACAATCAAGCTTCTCAATGAAAACCACAGAACAATGGGATGATATCTTCAGGTGCTGAGAAAAAAAGTAAGTTGTAGACTCAGCAAAAATGTCCACCAAGAATGAGGGTGAAATTTTCAGACAAAAATTCAGATGGGTGTCACCAGAAGGCCCTCACTGTGCCAGTTACCAATGTATTATCTCTCGGCTCCAAATTTGTTCTTCTGCTCTGCAATGTAGAGATGAACTCTTTAAACACTTTTCCTTTGCCAGCTGGCATCACAGAAACCTTTGTCAATAAAGGGCACTGGAAAGACTTTGTAGAATTTTTCTTCCGGGTTCCAGTCCTTGACCTCTCAGCCCAGCTTCTCCTGGCTCCTCCACCCTGTCAGGACAATCAGCCAGCAGCTTCCCCAGTAGCTCCCTCAGGTGGTGTCTTAGGGGAGTGCCTCTAGCAAGACAACTCCTGGTCAACAGCCTTCCCGGGCGACCTAGAGGACAGATTCCCACAAATTCCACTACAGCACCTTCTCTGCCATTGAAATTGGTAAATATGGGTAAATTTTAAAAATATACATTCATTTCCTTCTTTCATCTTCCTAAGTCTGGTGCCTCTAAAACAAATCTCCAAGAAAATTATCCCTTTGGTCCTCCCCTTCTAGGCCAGCCATATGGTGGTGTGATGAAAGCATGAACTCTGGAGTCAGACAACCAGGGTATAAATCACAGCTCTGCCACTTGCCAGCTATGTGACCTCCAAGAAATTGCTTAACCTCTTTAAGACTGTTTCCTCATCTGATAACAGAGACTAGACTATCCATTTGCCATGAGACTTAACTTAGATAACCTATTTGAAACTGCCTACTAGAACATAGTACCTTCTCACTTTTGAAGAAACCATTTAGAAAAGACAGGCTTCCCCCAAAGATCCCTGAATCCCTCTCCTGGTCATAGAGTTTTCTTTCCTTCAGAGGACCTCCATGCTCTTGAAAGGAATTCTCCGATGTTCTTTGCCTAATGGGTTTATTGTATTAGCTAATGTATGTCTGCACAGAGCTCAGAAAAAGAGAAGTGTTGAGCCAGCTCTTTCCACCACCTGCTTCTCTTCCCTACCTAATGGGTTTCTAAATCTTTAAATCAGAGCCCTGGATATTTGGCCCTCCTGCCATAATCAGATCCAGGAGAGACTAGCTGTGCTGAGCCAAGGATGAAGGGGAAAGTCAAGGATATCTAATGACATTTGCTATGCTGTCAGTCTGAAGCCAATCCATCTTAGCTGGCACTGACTGAGCCAGACCATTATGTAATATACAGGGCTGGTGGGCGGGGTGGGGAAGAGGTTGACATCAAGATTTCCCAAGTCCACACATAATGTGGGTATTGGCCAACTCTGCTCGCCCACCCATGATGTGTGTGAGTCTGGCTAGTTTGAATGGATGCCAGCGAGGCCCTGTACTACTCAGTCATTTAGCCTCTTGATCATCACTCTGTTAGTGACACAAACAATAGTCCTTTGAAAGGAAAGTTGGGGGCTGGAATCTTAGCTAATTTGAAGACTTTCAGAAGAATTATTGAACCAGAATAGATAACTATGGGTCCTTTCAGCACTCATTCTGATTGTCAGAAGCCAGGCTAGAGATCAGGCCTGTTTGGAAGGCAGGATTTATGCTGAAGGTGGGGTCTTCACCCAGGGATCATGACAGCCTATAGTGTCCAACCCCAGAGAACTTCCCGGGGTCAAATACTTGCTTTTTTCAGACCCAGATACCATGTTGAAAACTCGTAAAGGGGGAGGAAACCTCACGTGAGGCGAGCCCAAGGAGCTCTCCCACGAGGAAACAGCTACCTGGGTAGCAATAAAGTGTCCCAAGTAAAAGGCTCTGTCATCCAAGTGCCATCAGGGCAAAGCTCTCTGGAGCGACTCCACTCAGCATCAGCATCAACAGACCAGCTAGAGCCAGTTCGGTGACAGCCTGGCCTGAATCACACTGGCCTGCGCTGAGATGACCTTATAAACTCACCTGCAAGACACATTGCTGTCCTGCCTGCCCTTGTCATCCAGCTGGTCTTTGTTTGAAACCTGAAGTCAGCAAACTTTTTCTGTAAATGACCTGATAGCAAATCCTTAACACTTTGTGAGGCAAGTAGTCTCAATTGTTGCAAATACTCAATTCAGAGTTTGTAGCAAAAAAAAATAGTCAGACAACATGCAAGTGAACATGACTGTGTTCTAATAGAACTTTATATACAAAAACAGGTGGTGGGCCAGGTTTGTCCGTCAACCCCCGATATAAACTCATGACAATCTTAGCCTACCAGCTGGATTCTCCCTGATTCTGGGTTACATTCATCAAAGAGCTATTCTCTTCTGTGCCTGGCCAATTCTTCCAGGACTTTGGCTCTCTTCTGGCTGTCCAGGGCCAGAAACCCCATCCTTGGATATCTCCAAACTCCTCATCCCTGCCTTTCCACTCCCTACCTCTTACTATGTTGTGCAAGACACCAAATGCCTTGCGGTTGTCCAAAGTTCCCCTCCATGCCTTTACTCATGCTGTCTCCTCTGCCTGGATGCCCTTCCCCCTCCTCCTCACCAGCTGTTTCTTCAACCTTTAAGAAGCAACTCAGGGCCTGGCCAGTTTGGCTCAGTGGATGGAGCGTCGGCCTGTGGACTCAAGGGCCCCGGGTTCGATTCCGGTTGGCGGCATGTGCCTTGGTTGCGGGCACATCCCCGGTGGGGAGTGCGCGGGAGGCAGCTGATCGATGTCTCTCTCTCTCATTGATGTTTCTGACTCTCTATTCCTCTCCCTTCCTCTCTGTAAAAAATCAATAAAATATATTTTTAAAAAAAGAAGCAACTCAGCCATGTTATCTTCTAGAAGGCCTTCTTTGCACTACCCTCCATCCCTCTGCACCTCTCCTTTCCACTCCCATAATACTCCATGATTTCCCCATTATTTGAAAAGTGTTCATTTATTGGTCTAATGCTCTAATTAGGTTGCAGGTTTCTGGAGGGCAAGAACAGTTTCTTACTCATTTATGTGTCCCTAGTACCCAACTGTGGCTCAGAGTAATGGCTGAGAGAACAATCAGCTGGACAAATGAATCACTATGCATAGTCTTTTGCAGGGAGTCTCCGTGCTCTGCATACACATTCCCTCATCTCCTTGCATATTGCCATGGAGCATCCTGCAATCAATCCCCCATGTCTGACTCTCATTTCCATCCCCGCCCTGTCTGCGTGTCTAATGCTTTCACAATCAGTTCTCTCCTTGGAGGACGAAGCCTGCATTCTTCTTCCCCCTTCTTCTCTGGACTTCTGGAGAACCTCAGAGCTCTGCCACCTTAGCCACTTCCCAGAGGTGAGCATTTCAACAGCAGACATGATCAGCAGCTTGAGGTGTTTCATACCTTGGAATAAATAGGAACTTTTCACACCTGAGAGCATCGTCACGATTAGAAGATGCTCTGTTAGCTGTTAACCAAAGGAGACTGTGGGTGCAAAGAAGTTGGCAATGTAAGGAAAGAAAACACAAGCCCAGATCCCAGCCAGAGAAGCACAGTGCTTAGGGTGTAGTGGAGAGACATAAAAAAAAAAAAGGTGAGTTTTAGCCAGCAGGAAAGTTGAAGACTCTGCCTTCGCCAGCTCCTCCCAGCTGTTGACACTCAGGCCAAACATTTGTTCATTCAGCCCTGACCAAGCCTTGAGGTTTTCCTGAACCAGGATGGAGAGAAGGTTGGGAGTCTCAGCTCTGTGAGTAGGCATGGTCCAAGGGAGTTCTGGGCCTCCATATTCTCAGATTTGTCAGTTCCCCCAAGATCCTATCATGGTGACCCATAGACTAGGCTATCGACTGGGCTCCTCTCTCCATTTCCCTCCCAGCATGTCAATTCTCTGCTGGGACTGCCTGTGTCCTGAGCCCAGCCTTCAAAGCTATAGTATGGCTGCTGACCTAGCCATGCCATCATTTTCTCTGGAGTCTAGAATCCGCCTCCTGCACTCCCTGCTGTTACCTCCCACCTGACAATGGCTTTACCAACACAAGGAGGGGCTCATCACATGTCCACTCTGGTCCTTTCCGAACCTCACCTCGTCCACGAGCAGAGCCTGAGGCCCGTGCCCATTCCTCTCCCAGGAGCCTTCTCCTCTAGAAGAAATGTTCTCCATCCTCTTAGTGCTCTGAGTTTCCTGGACATAATCCAGACTCTGCAGCATCAATTTTGGCAGCGTTTTGTCAATTAATCTTTCATCTACATTGATCCTCTGAAAAATGACTTCCTCATTATCCATCTTGCAGTGTCGCCACTTGGCGGTCTGAATGGCAAAGCACCCGTCAAACTCCAATGCTCTCTCTGCTGCAGTGAGAGAGCCAGGGCTTTCGAATCAAACAAACCTGAGTGAGAGGCCCAGCTCTGCCACACTCCAGCTACGTGACCTTGGATGAATCACTTGGTCTCTCAACCTCAGAGGTTAAAAGTTGAAGAAGGTCATGGTGAAGACATGATCCCCAGCTTGACCATGAGCTGGACCCAGGCGATTGGAGGCTCTCCACTCCCTCCCCGGTGCTTGGAATGTACTCTCTGCTCGCCTTCCCCATATTAGAAGCTGCCCAGGACACAGCCTTGTGATAGTAATGTGGTGATGAGACCATCTGGACTGGGTTCATGATTAAACCCAGCTCAGGCCCCCTGGGAACATGACTTCTCCCAATTAGGCCTCTATATAAACTTTTAAGATTTGTAGGCTGGTGCAGAAAACTACTTATCTTGAGGCCACCCAAGGCAAGCCTCATAAGTAAGTTCCCTTGTGTTTATTAAACCTGCCACCTACCAATGTGAAGTGGTCTGCCTCTTTCTTTAGTGTTATTGAGAAGATCAAATCACACAATTCAGCTGAGATCCTGCAAACACTATACAAGCGTAAAGCCTATTTTTACTAATACAGTGTTTTACTGGTTCCCAGGCAGACTGAGGCTGACCTTCAGTTTCTAGGCCTCAGAGAAGCGACATTGAGGGCACAGGCTTGAGGGGTGGCCCTGAATGCTCCCCATCTCTCCACTGGCAAAGTCACCACTCACCCTGCAAGGCATAAGCCCAGGTGGAATGGAGCTCAAAGTGAAAACCAAGACATAGGGTTTTATTTCAGGTGCAGAAACAAAGACGGAGGGTGGTGTGACCAAAACCTCATTTATTACCCCACTCAAACTGGCCCAAATCCTGGGAATGGTTGCTTGGTGCCATCCCACGATTCAGACTGTGACTTTCCCCAAGGGGAGTGTGCAAAAGATACTGGACACTGGCTTCCTTTTCTCAAGCACCAAGGAAAAGGGGCTGAAACTCCATAGCGCATGTCACTGTGGGTGCGCGCCCTCTTTTCTCCTCCCTCTCCCTCTCATGTCATGGTGATCAGCATGGACACAGGCTCTGAGGTCAGGGACACAGTGTCAAATCCCAGCTCCACCCCCTGCTCATCGCTCTGGGCTTCAGATTCTTATAAAATGGAGATGATGATACCCATTTTTTAGGTTTCTGTGAAGTTTGAATGGATGAAAAAGTGCTTTGTTATCCTTAAAGTGCTACGTAAATGCTCCTTACTGCATTCCTAACTCTTCATCCCCCAGTGGGGCCCAGGTCCTTCTGCTCGCTCCCCCACCCGCACCTTCAAGGCCAGAGTGGATCAGATCAGATGCGCTGGAATCGAAATCAACCACAGCAGTGTTTCCCTACCAGAGGGCTATGAACTAAAGTTCCCTCTGAGGAGAGAAGAGACAAAGCTTTCAGTTCCATATTTCAGGCAAAATAAGCAGTGAACGAATTTGGAAGTTACTGGGTTCCTTGTCTCTGAGTCCTAAAACCAAGACTGGTCCTTGGGGAAAATTGTTGCAGGGTGCCTGGAAGCTGAACCAGAAAATATAGCGGGATCTGGGCAGACTCTGACATTCCCCTTTATTCCTCTGACTGCCCTCCTTTATTTAGAGCTGGGAGGCCAGGACTTATTCTCCCTGTGAAGCTCCCTGTTTGCAGTTCTACCCCCGCTGTCTAAGTGATCTCCACCATTGATGTGGAGGCTGGAAACAGCCCAATCACAGAGAGTCAAGATTTGTTTTCATGTCCATCTGAATGACTCTTTGTTGTGAATTTGTCATTTGGGCAAGAAGCAGTCGCAGTTTAAAACCCTTATTACCAGGATTCAAATCCTTAGCTCAACTGATTAGCTTGAGCTAGTGTGCCCCAGTTATCTTATCTCAAAAATGAACATGGAATAATATATTCTTCAAGTTTAAATTAGTTAATGTAATCTAAGTCCTTAGAATAGTGCCTGGTATGAAGTAAGCACCGTATGTGTTTTCAGCAGCTATTGTTATTGTTGCTGTTGTTGTTTCATGGTTGCTGTGCTACTGCTGTTAAGGGGGTAGCCTGAAACACAAACTGAATTTAAAGTGCCCGGCACCCCCCAGCATATGGGTTGCAATAAGCCCTCCAGGTGATTCTGATGCACACGAATGCTTCAAGCCATGGACTAGAGGGGTGGACAACAGTTCCCAGAAAAAGAAATGTGGGTACTCTCACCCAGATTTATTTAAATGTGCAACCTCACTAAATATAAGAGAAATAAACATTAAAATTATATGTTAGGCTCAGATCCTTCTGCTTATGGAGGTATCATTTCTCATCATCCAGTTAGCAAAAATCCAAAAGGTTGATAAGTTCTGTTGGTGAGTCTGTGTGGAAACAGGCATTCATGTGCAGCACGGGTAGGAATGCAAAAGGTAACATTTGGCAATATCTAGCAAAGTTACATATTTATCCACCTTTTAAGCCAGAAGCCCGCATCTAGGAGTCTATTCTAAAGGAATGCCAGTGAAATATGAAGGGAGAAAAATGAATGAATGAAACTACTCATTGTAGAAGTATCTATAAAAGCAAAAGATTAGAAACCACTCAAACACAAGAGGGGACTGGTTGTATGACTCTGGTACATCTGCCTGAAAGAGTACTGGGCTCCTATGGAGGCCGAAAGGATGAGGACGACCTCTACTGCTGTGGGGTAACCTCTAAGACACCAGGTTAAGTGAAAAAAACAAGTTGGAATAAAGTGTTTATAATATACTTTATCATTTGTCTAAGAAAGAGAGTATATATATATATATATCCCTCTTGAACAACACAGGTTTGAACTGTGTGGTCACATTAATATGCAGATTTTTCCCAATAAATACACAGTAGGCCCTCTGTATTTCCAGGTTTCACATCCAAGGTTGGTAATCCGTGGATATGGAGGGACAATTGGGTGCATTGTTTTACACTGTTTTTTATATAAGGGATTTGAGCATTCACAAATTCTGATATCGACAGGGGGTCCTGAAATCAATTCCTGTGGATGACTGTAGTTAAGTTTTTGTGAGTCATAAGTTATACGCAGATTTTCAACTACACAGAGGTGGGCACCCCCCATGTTGTTCAAGGGTCAACTATGCATATATATTTGTATATGTATGTGTATATGAGTCCAAATATATATATATATATATCCTTTTTTTTAAATATACATTGCAAGGATGTGTTGGACTCTTTATGCCCCATTGACTGTTTCATAGTTCATGTATTAGCTCCATTCAGCCATTGCTGCAGCAAGCAGCTGTGCACAGCTGTAACCTGTCACAGTCCTTAACCAAGCTGCGATGCAGATCTCTTACATTTTCCTCTGAGATGTGCCGGCCACTGCTGGCAATCACTGTGGTTCATAAGCACACCTGAAAGTTCCAGGAAGTTAACACTCCTGAGACAATCCTTGACCAACAGGGGACAAGAGCACAGGAGCCGTGGATCAATACTCCCATCTGCCACATCTTAAGCAGATAATTCTGAAGCACGTGGTTCCTCAGTGGTCCTCTGTAGTTATCAGCTCAATAACACATTCTTAGATTGATCTTCCTTTCTCCCGTTTCCCTCTTCCTCCATCTCTCATTACTGTCTCCTGGGGTCACTCCAAAACCTAATTACCTGCACACACTCATTGTCTCATAGTCTGCTTGGGGGAAAACCCAAACTAAGGCAAAGAATAAACCATTAAAAAAAAGTTAATGATTACTTACAGGAATGGAGGGAATAGAAATAGAAACTAGATTGCATGACTGTATTTTACATTTTAGACTTGACTTTTGATACATTTAAATATTTTATATAACTATAAAACAAAATTAAATTTCAAAAAGTACTCCCTAAAATTGAAAGTTAAATGAAACAAACAAGCCTAAACGTGTTTAATGTTGGAGGAATGATCACACAGAGAACTACTCCAAGTGACTTTAAAACATAATTTAACTGTACTTTCCTAGTGCAATCAACCCTAACAACAAAAGAAATGGGAAAATAATCTTAACCTGCTTTCAGTAGTCAGAGGCAGGGCTGTTACTGCTATTCTGAGACTGCTGTATGTGTAGTACAGGGTAAAGCAATAAGAATTATATTGTTGTCATTGAAAGCCTGTATTTTCCACATGAGTGAAAAGAGATACAGATATTAGATTGAGGAGGGTTTTTTTTTCTAATCCATAATGTTGCATTTGAATTAGAATCTTCATAAAAAAACACTCACTGTATATTTAGTGTTTAAAAATAAATACGTATCTTCCAGCTTTATTCCTTCATAAGGCCTAGAAGCAATGCTTAACGTGATTAGAAATAATAATTAGAAACAGTATTCATGAAAACTCTAGCACACAAACTGTGGACAATTTAAACCATTTCCCACTTTAAAAATTAAAAAAAAAAAACAACACAAGGCTCCTTGGAGAGATGGCTGGTTTAAAGTTGGGGCAAGAAATGTACAAAATGAGCCCAGAACATTTTTTCATACAAGTAAGAAAAGACGTTATCAAATACCACTAGGCTTGTGTCAAAAGGTCTTAAAGAAGCCACTTGAATAAGTTCCTCCTAGTTGGCCAATGATGGGATGACATGAACCTCAATAAGGATAAACACTACAATGGATTGAAATGTATCAAATATGTTTACAAATTGCAAATTGGTAAGTCAAGGGGGAAAAATCTAGTTATTCCTACATTTTCTATATGACTATATATCAGGATAAATTAATTTGTGAAGAGAAATGTCTTCCTGTAGAAGAATTCTAGTTTAATAAATGAAGAAAAAATGATAGAGGTAGAATATCACCATTTTGCAATCCATGATGAATGAATAGGTCCAGTCAGGGATTATCAATAGTTACAACATCACCAAACAAGAGGCAACTAGACATTATGTACCTCCTGATGGGCCACCTATAAATATTCTTGTCAAAAATCAAACCTGAATCTACCAAACCTCTAGTGCAGTGGTTCTCAATCTTCTGGCCCTTTAAATACAGTTCCTCATGTTGTGACCCAACCATAAAATGATTTTCGTTGCTACTTCATAACTGTAATGTTGCTACTGTTATGAATCGTAATGTAAACATCTGATATGCAGGATGGTCTTAGGTGACCCCTATGAAAGGGTCGTTCATCACCAAAGGGGTCGCGACCCACAGGTTGAGAACCGTTGCTCTAGTGCCACCTACCAAGGAGGCAGAGGAACGTGTGAAATGACACCACAGAGAGGCAACAGCAAAATTCAGGCTGTGGGGATCTCTAGCGAACAAAAGGCTCAGCTTCTTCAACGGGTACTTAAAAAAACACACACACAAAAAACAAGTGAGCGGCCCTACACATGAACAGAGACTTAAGCAATATCAAGCAATAGCATTGTTCGGAGCTTATTTAGATTCCTCATTTAGACAGGCCTCTGTTTTGACCATGTTCCATGCTCCAAGCTCCAACCAAGGTCAGGGCTTTCCCATCCTGGGTCAACGGAGATCTATTAGAGAGACATCTTGAAATGAGAGCCATGGCCAGTCTCCACGGTCCCTGGACCTTTAATCCACCATCTCTCCCCTCCACCACACTCTCTAGCTCCTCCCACTGTTTCTGGCATCAGTGCTGAGCTGTGTGTCCTGCTCCTTGGCCTTTATTTCATCCTGTTCTTCACTCCCCTGCTGACAACCCTCGTTGTTCATTGTCCTGCCTCTGACTTCGTTCATCCCTCCCTCCAAAGGTGATGCTCAGCACTCCCCTTGCACTAGGTCCTGGCTCCCCTTCCCTCCCCATGCAGTCCTCCCTCTAACCACACTGCCATACACATGCTGCCTTGAATACATGGCACTGCGCTGCGCAGTTCAGTCTCCAAACTCCACATTCCACTACTCAGCTCGCTGGGCCCATCAGTGCCACCCAGAGAGTCCAACACTCTCCTGACTGTGCTCATCCACCCTCTGCCCAGCCATCTTCCAGGGACTCAGAGAATGTCCCAGTGAGACATGGCCTGCTTTCATTGATGGGTATTAAACATGGGCCTCCAAAGGTGCCTCATTCCCAGGAATCTGACAGGTAGAGGCTCCACACTGTGCCCACCGGGGTAGCCTGACTGAGGCCTCGCTTATCAGAAGTCAGGAATGAGTTGGACAATGAGTTTCCACTCACACATTCACAGAGTGCTGACCACTCCCCAGAGTTATCTCTCCATTGAGTTAGCGCTTGGTGGGGTCAGAGCAGCAACATTGGCCTCTAACCCTTTGCAGGACTCAGGACAGAGGATCCAGGGATGGGGAGGCAACCCCACCTAAAGGCATTAAGGGCAAGTGGGTCAGTATTGTGCTAAGTGAAATAAGCTAGTCAGAGAAAGACAAATGCCATCTGATCTCACTAATATGTGGAATCTAATGAACAAAATAAACTGATGAACAAAGTGGAATGGAATGGCTGGTGCCAGAGGGGAGGGAGGTAAGGTGACTGGATAAAGAAGGTGGAGGGACTGGCTAAAGAATAGACATGTCATGGACAATAGTGTGGTGGAGGCCAAGGGAGAGGGAGGCAGAGGTGAGTAGAAGTGGGCAAGTGGGGGAGGGAACATGGGGGACATCTGCAATCATGTCAACATTAAAATGTTTTAATTAAATAAAAAATAAAGATCAAGTGGGTCATCCAGCTCGACTGGAAAGTGCATCTTAAGACTTAAAAAGGCCTCTTTAGAGCTACTCACCAGAGACAAGCAGCCCCCGGCCGCACAGACTCAATTGTGCAGATGAGTTGCCTTGTACGTGTGCGTTCTGCTTCTCGTTTTGGAAGAGTAAGAGATAAAGGGTAGCTGAATAATTAATATTAGGAAATTGACAAGGCAGGCCAAAGGGAAAGGAAAGAGTAGCGAAGGCATTCTTCTGGGAGAAAAGCATCACTGTAAACAGAGCCACAGGAAAAGCAAGTCAGCTTGCAGAGCTGCTGTGGCTGCTACTCTGCTCCTGCCCTGGTTCCCACCCTGCCCCCTGCAATGACACTCCTCCGAAGAGCTCTGTCTTCTGAATGCTATGTGATCCTGACAAAAGTGGAAGATGCATTTCCTCCCCCATTTTATCAAGTAAGTCGGAAGCTTGAGGAGGTCACATGGCCTGCCCGTAGCCACCAGGGCCATGTGAAGGATCCAGTGTGTGAGCTAAAGTCTGTCTGGCTCCAAAGTTTGTGCTCTTTACCCAACTAATTGCTGCCTCAAGTCCAAGTCGGAATTCCTCGTTCTCTCTTTCACACAACCCTTCACAGTTTCAGAACCAACTTTCCACTCCCCGCTACCAGAAAAACCTCCCCCCCCCCCTCTTCCCCGCCCCCAGGCCGATGCTCTGCAGTCAACAGGCCCAGCCCCTCTGTTGACGCCATGGCCTCAAATCTTTGCATCTTTCCTCCCTGGATATGTTCCAATTTTCCCAAATCCTCTTCAACATGTGGGGCCCGGAAACGGACACAGATTTTCAGATCTGGGCTGCTGCGATGACCAAAGCCCAGCCTGGAGGATGATCTCCCCTCCGATCTGGAATGGAAGCCGATGGCGCACACACTGGCTGAGAGTGGGTGCTCACTCAGTCACAGCTCCCCACTGCTCTGGGCCGGGCCTCCGCTAAGCCAGCTCTCCGCTTCCTACACTTGACAGATTTGTTGTTTTGAGTCTCAGCTCAGGACTCTTCCTTGATTGATCTCAATTCCATTCAACAAACACCCACCTAGCTAGGCACGGTGCTGGTTGCTGGGAGCCGAGTTAACAAGGCGCTATTGATCTCCACGCAGCTATTTTCCAGCCACAACTCAGCTCAGAGCGCCCCTCTGGGCACCCCCACCCCATGCCTTCCCTCTGGGGGCCTGGTACACCCTGCACTTTCTCCCACCCGCTGCCCAGACCTTCCTCAAGAGCAGAGCCACACCCTGGAAACTGCCAGGACCCTGGAGTGGTGCTGAGCTGGCCATAGTTATGCCAAACAGGGTATTTCTGTTACTGAGTGAACAGCTGCCAGGAACACTTCAAGACATGATTTACTGCTTCTCTGAGGGTTGTTTACACCAGAGCTCTCTGTTCCTGTCACAGCCCGCGCCTCCCATGAAAAACCTGTCACAGTTTGTGATCTGAGGGGAGCCTGTTTGCCTGAAGGAAGAAAGCAGTATATTTTTCCCCACACAGGAAGGAATGCAATGTTTTCTCACCTGGCCTGGAAGTCGGCACGGAAGCTCAGGGGGCGGGCATTAGCTGACCCAGGCCCAGACCCTGCCCAGTCAGAGGTTACCCGTGGTTACAGGGGCTATTTCACGCGGCCTTGATCCCCTGGCGAGCTGCTAGCCCCTGAGTCCAGCTATGAAAGATTGAACCCCATAAGGCCAGGAGACCATAGTAGGATTCTAGTCCTTTCCTGTCAGTCAACACAAAGTTTGAGCTTTAGCTAAAATGACTTGAGGCTTGTTATGGTGGGAATGGTGGCCACTGTGACAAGCGCTCTAGGCTGGGAGACGGAACCCCTGGGTCTGGGCTCCAACTCTACCACTTCCCTGACCATGTGACCTTGGGTTGGCTATTCACACTCTCTGGGCCCCAGTGTCCCCATCAGCCACGGGCAGAGAGTTAACAGGTAGGCTCCTCAAAGGCGCTTCAGACGGTGAGCCTATTCAGTCTTCTGGGTTGTGAGCATGGCTGGGGAGCCAGCATGTCCGGGTTTATACCCCAGCTCCACCTTGACTAGCTGGATGGCCGTGGGCAAGTCACCTAAGTTCTCTACACCTCAGTTTCCTCTTCTGTAAAGTGGGGATGATACTAGTACATGTCTCAGAGGATTCTTTGGAGGATTAAATGAGCACATCAAGTGCAGAGAACGTGCCTGACACGTAGTGAATTCTCAATAATTGGTGAAACGCCACCACCAATTATTACCTTGTTGTTTTTGGTATAATTACCAACCTGGGCCTAGCCTTACCCATCGATATGAAACTGCTCTTGAGAAGTCAATGAAATGCAGGTTTTGTGCCTTGAAATAAATGTTCCTCTTACAGAGGTTATCTGCTATTTGAGATCCTTCAGAGCAAGGATGGGGAAGGCACCCATGTCCGCCCTAAGGCCCCAGAAGGCGCAGGGGACCTCACTTTGGCCCCACTCGTCTGCATGGTCACCTGAAACGGTGGTGTGGGGGTGCTCAGAGGGGCAGGACCCAGGATAGCTCTGCTCCCCGCAGCACAGGCCACACTCCACCTCCTGTCAGCGATCACGCAGGGCTGAGGGAAGAGGCATTGCACCCGGATCCATCCCTACCCTGTCTGTGCCAGAGGGGCGGCTTGGGGTGTGCGGCCCGCCCTGCGCCCTGCTCCTCCAGGCTCCCCGCAGGAAGATGAGCCATCTCTGCAGTGGTGAAAGGCCTCTCTTCCCCTAGAAAAAGCCCAGTAAGAGCTTGTTA
>NW_006290441.1:1281403-1295847 GCF_000327345.1 Myotis davidii
CCAGCTGAGCCTGGACCACTAGGGGAAGCGACTGAAATTCCTGATAGCCTTTCCCTGAGGCTTAGCACTGCCCATGGGGTAGTGGCAGGACGAGGCTTAGCTGGCTCCCACGCTTAGCTTCTTGCATCTTGCATTTACCTTGTGCCTAAAATAGCCTCAGGGCCCCTCTCTGCCCCCCAGCGGCAATGCCCGTTTTACCTACTGAGATCTC
Source organism: Myotis davidii (assembly GCF_000327345.1). Classification (NCBI taxonomy): domain Eukaryota; kingdom Metazoa; phylum Chordata; class Mammalia; order Chiroptera; family Vespertilionidae; genus Myotis; species Myotis davidii. Next base: position 1,281,615 of record NW_006290441.1, read on the forward strand.
TTATTGCACAATAAGATGAAAGTTGGAGCTTTATTACTCAAATTGTTGATTCAGGAGTGTATGGCTCAGGTACACAGCTAAGGGCTAACCGGTACTGAAGCGCAGACTGGCCGCGCCAGTCATGCAACACTGGGCAACACAGTCTCCCACGCAGAGGCCTGCCCCCCAGAAAAAGTGCCGCCTCACTCCCACTCCTGCAGTCAGCTCCCCAGAGGAGAAAAGCGCTGAGCCGCACACGCCCATGTCCTTGTCCCAAACCCACCCTACCAGGGAGAAGCCAGGAGGGTTGTGCCAACTTGTCCTCCACATGGAGGGCACATCCAAAGTGGGGAATAGGTGTCTCCCCCAACACCTCCTGCCTACTTTGCCAGTTCCTCTCAGCCTCCCGCACTCAGCTCTCAGGCCTACCTCAGCGACTCTGGTCCGTGTCAGTGGCTTGGGCTTCACTAAAGCACAAGATCTTCAAAGGCCAAATGGTCTCCTTCATCTACACAGTAGCTCAGAGTGTTGGTTGTGCGACTCTGCCACGTACTAGCTGTGTGACTTTGTACAAGTGACTCAACCTCTCTCCGTCAACTTCAATTTCCTTCTCCGTGAATGGTATAGTCATAGTGCCTACCTCACAGGGTCTATAAAGATAACTTGCAATAATTTTTGGAACATTGTCAGAGCTGTAATTAGTGATGATGGGGATGATCTGTGATGTCAAAGGCCCATTTATGGGAGGGGATGAAATGGAGCAAAAGAGAGTGCCTGCCCTGTTCCCAGCGTGAGCAGCCTGGCTCCCCCAGGTGCTCTGGCAACGGCCCACTGTCATCTGCCAGGGCCTCACAAGGACTCGTGTATCCCAGAGAGCAGACAGCCATGGCCAATAAAGATAAGGACGTCTCAAAGGATGTCGCCCCTGCCCTGCTGGACCAGTATATGTAACTCAGACAAAAGAAACACGAGAGAAGGCCCTTGAGGTCCCTGTCACCTATGAATGATGCGCTTGGCCAAGATAGAGACCAGAACACTTGTCCCTCAAGTCCCCAAGCCTGCTTCCTGCTGATAAGCCCCAGGTCCCAGAGTGGGACTAGCTTAAAACCAATCTCTTCACTGGACTGGAGGGATGGGGGCCTTGGGGAGCTTCCTGTAGCAACAGCTGTACTGGCAGCTCCACGTTTTCCTGACAAGAGTCTGGGAAGTTGATTTCAACAACAGGAAAGCTGATAACCTAGACACCAAAGTTAAAATCTGGGCTAGCCCAGCCCCAGGCCAACCTAGCTCTGGGAGTGGCCTAGGTCTGAGGCTTTTCAAGCAGGCCCAGCACCAAACCCCCTTCCTCCCAGGCTCGGGCAGACTCCTGGGCCTGAGGGGTGGGTTCACACATCTGGGCCCCACAAGCCCGGAATCACCAGGCGATTAAAATTGCCTTTTATTATGGCCCCGAGGGCTATAAACAAGCAAGCCTGACATATGGGTCATTCCTGAGACTCCTGCTCCATTGGTTTTAAGGGCCCCTTGGTGGTAAAGAATTTCAAAGCTGCTAACTTCATAGTATATTAAAGTGGAATATATTCCTCCGAATGGTCCTCAGGTGAGAACCAGTGCTTAGCAAATGCTGCTTGGCTTCCTCTTAAAGAACCCAAGACTGACCCCTGGTGGTCTCCAAGCCCAGCTGAAGCCCAGCCTTTCCTATATCCGTCAGTGAGAACCTTTCCTGACTCAATCTCTCTCTCTCTCTCTCTCTCTCTCTCTCTCTCTCTGTCTTTCTATGTGTCTCCATATGTATGTGTCTTTCTTTCTGCTTATCCCTCCCTTCTCCCATGAGATGCCCAATCCCTTGGAAATGTAGGGGCAATCGCATATTAGAATGATTCTTCTCACCTTGTCTCAAACGAGACACCAATACATGAGAGAACAAATAAGGAGATAAGATATCAAAATGAATGTAAAATAGCGGTCACTCCCTCAATTTTGCAAATTCACCGAGGAAATAGGCCCCAGAATTTGTTTCATAATCTTTTAAAGCCCCTTAGTCAGTTTCTAAAGGAGGTTGTTTTCACCTTCCAGTCTCACTTCCATCACACGCCCACCTGTACTCCCTATGCCGTGTTAAAGGTGACCTGCCACCCTAGGCACCTCTGTGTCCTAGCAAGCAGAGGTTTTCAGGGCTCCATGCCTTGGTTTTACTGCTCTTTCTTCCTGGAATACTTTCCCCTATTTTGCCCCTCACAGTCCTGTTTAACCTTCAAGGCCAACCTAAAATGCCTCTCCTTCCTAAAGCCACCCCAGGCACCCCAGGGTGAACTGTACCTTCCTCTGTGCTCCCAGCTGGAATCAGGGTGTGTACAATCTGTCCCCTTGCCCGCCTCTAAGGTCCTTAGGACGTGGGGTACAGGTGGGTCATGCCTGGCAGAATGCATCACTTTGGGAAATGGTGGATGAGCTAGAGCAGATCCTATTGGCAGCAGTGCCTCGGAGAGTTCTCTCTGTTCTGAATAGCAAAGCAAAGACAGAGAGAAATGAGTCCCTTGGAGGTGAGGAGTTGGAAGGAAAGTGCCAAAGCCAGTGCTCAGAGCAGGGAGTGGCTCAGAGCCACCTACCTCCCTTGACCTTCTGTGCTGGCATCAAAGTCCCCATCCAGCTCATGTCCAGGCAGCTGTCACTGGGCGGATGCTGCACAATCTGCCTTAAGGCCAGGACGGAAGTGTTTGTCACAGTCTGTGTCTCTACGATCCGTGCCTTCAGAGCAAGTGTCTATGCTACACAACCTGCATCTAAATAACCCAACTGCACAGTATGCTTTTGTAACCCCTGTCGATAAAGCCCGTGTCTCTACAATCCAATATTTGTGCAAACCGTGTCTCCTCAACCTTTGTCTCTACGGTCGGTCTGTATCTCTCTCCCACATCTGTCAAACCCCCCTTGTTTGTGATTCCGTCTGGGGCAGCCCACCTCTGCGTAGCAGGCCCAAACTGTCACCCTGGGTTTCTGCACAATATGTCTGGGTAGAGAATAAATGATCAAACAGGAACAGTTTTATTTGTGGCCCATTTTGAAAGGAACATCTTCCCACTCAATCCAGGTGCTAAGATGGTGACTGCAAAAGCCATCAGGATTGTTCCTTCTGATAACAGTTCCTTTATATCAGAACTTTATAAAGACAGAAAAAAAAGGGGGAAATGACCTGAATAGACATTTTTCCAAAGAAAACATCCTAATGACCAACAAGTACATGAAAAGATGCTTCACTAATGATGATCACTAATCATCAGGGAAATGCACCTCAAAACCATAATGAGATGTCACCTCACACCTGTTAGAATGGCTATCATCAAAAAGACTAGAGATAACACACGTTGATGAGGCTGTGGAGAAAATGGAGCCCTCGTGCAATTTACTAAGAAAAGGCATTTCTTAAATCCTCTATTATGTTTTCTAGGTAATCAGATTCACTACATTTTAGTTGTAAAATACATTTTAAAGTGAGGCATATCATAAAAACAGACACATAAACCAATGGAACAGAAAGGATCGAGAGCCCAGAAATAAACCGACGTATGTAGAGTCAACAAATATTTGACTGTGGAGAAAAGACAGTCTCTTCAATCAATGGTGCTGGGGAAGTTGGATGTTCAGACATAAAAGAATAAAACGAGATCTCTATCTTACACAACTTTCAAACGTTGACTAAGTGAATTAAAAACTTAAATGTAAAACTTGAAATCATTAACTTCCTAGAAGAAAACATAAGGAAAAAGCTCCTGACCGTGGGTCTTGGTCATGATTTTTTGATATGACACCTAAAGCACAAGCAACAGAATAAATAACAAGTGGTCCTACAGCGCACTGAAAAGCCCCTGCACAGCAAAGGAAACAGCCAACAAAAGGAAAAGACAACCTGCTAAACCTAGAAAAATATTTGCAAATTATATCTGATGAGGGATTAATATCCAAAATATATAAAGAGCTCATACACCTCAATAGCAAAACAAACAAAAAAAAGAAAATAATCTAATTTTAAAATGGGCAAAGGACCCGAATAGACATTTTTCCAAAGAAGACATCCTAATGACCAACAAGTACATGAAAAGATGCTTCACATCACTAGTCATCAGGGAAATGCACATCAAAACCGTAATAAGAGATCACCTCACACCTGTCAGAATGGCTGTCATCCAAAAGACTAGAGATAACACACGTTGAGGAGGATGTGGAGGAAAGGGAGCCATTGTGCACTGTCGGTGAGAATGTAAATTGGTGCAGCTACTATGGAAAACAGTATGGAGGTTCCTTTTAATTTTAAAAAATTAAAAGTAGAACGTATGATCCAGTAATTCCACTTCTGGGAATATATCCAAAGGAAATAAAATCGTTATGTCAAAAAACTATCTGCACCCCCGTGTTCACTGCAGCATTCTTTACAACGCCAAAGCATGAGAACAACCGAAGTGTCTATCAACAGATAAATTGATTTAAAAATGTGATTTATATACACAATGGAATACTTATTCAGCCATAAAAATGAAGGAATTTCTGCCATTTATAACAAGAATGGACCTTGAGGGCATTATGATAAATGAAATAAGTCAGACACAATAAGTCAGAAAGACAAATATGGTATGATTTCACTCATATATGGACTCTAGAACAAAACAAAAAACCTCATAGAAAACGAGATCAGTTTTGTGGTTGCCAAAGACTGAGGGTAAGGAGGGGGGCACTGAGGAGGGTGAGGTTGGGGAATTGGATAAAGGTGGGCAAAAGGAACAAACTTCCAGTTATAAGATAAATCATTACTGGGGATGTAATGTACAACATGATGACTATAGTTAACACTGTTGTATGGTATTTTTAAAAGTTGCTAAGAGAGTAGAATCTAAAAGTTCTCATAATAAGGAAAAACATTTTTGAGTCTGTATGAGGTGATAGATGTTAACTAAACTTATTATGGTAATCATTTCACAGTATATATAAGCCAAGTCATATTCTATACACCTTAAACTTAACAGTGCTGTGTGCCCATTATGTCTCAATAAAACTGAAAGGTACATCTATAGCTATGTTTCTACTTCAAAATCATCTACACTGTCCTTTTATTCTAATTAATTATTCTAATAACATTCTAATAAACATTTGTTTCCTGTAACAAAATTTCAGACTCTCGCCCAGCCAATGTGGCTCAGTGGTCAGGAGTTGACTCGTGAACCAAGAAGTCCCTGATTTGATTCCCATTCAGGGCCCATACCCGGTTTGCGGGCTCAATCCCCAATAGGAGGCATGCAGGAGGCAGCCAATTGATGTCTCTCTTTTATCAATGTTTCTATCTATCCTTCTCCCTTCCTCTCTCTCTAAAATCAATAGAAACATATTAAAAAATTTTTTCAGAATCTCAAGCTTAAAAATCCTTGCAACTTACAACAAAATTTTTTAATGTTGAAGGAAAATTCTGTCCATTTTAATAAACAAACTTGGGAATTCAACTTATAGCTTTCATTTTAGTTTTAGAGGACAGAATATATAAATAGTTGCTAAGATTTTAGCTATTTAATCCTGTATTTCTCAGTGGGATGCCACTGGGATTTGGGAGAAGAAAATTCCCATTATGGAAGATGCCCCATGCATTGCAGGATATTTCACATTCCTGGTTCTGTCCATTAAATATCAGGGATATCTCTCAGTCAATATGACACAAAAAACACTCCCGCACATTTTCAAAACACACTCCAAAGAAGCTGTATGGGTCCTGATTGAGAATCACTGGTCAAAACAGTTTATGTAACCATTTACCTGATGTAGGACATCTGGACTGGTTCTAGCTTATGGCTATTACAAATCTATAATAATAAAAGCGCATTATGCTAATTAGACTGGACATCCTTCCGGATGTCCTTCTGGACAACCTTCCAGACAAAGCCAGGGCTGTGAGGGAAACCCAGGTCCCAGGTGCCTGCCAGCGGCCAGAGGGAAGCCGGTGCCGGCAGCTGGGGGAAGGAAGGCCTACTCTTGCACAAATTTTCGTGCATCGGGCCTCTAATAAAGCTATAAGCCCTAGCTGGTTTGGTTCAGTGGATAGAGTGTCAACCTGTGGACTAAAGGGTCCCAGGTTCAATTCCAGCCAAAGGCATATATCCGGGTTGTGAGCTCAATCCCCCACACCAGGAGGGGGTGTGCAGGAGTCAGATAATCAATGATATTCTGTCATCATTGATGTTTCTATCTCTCTCTCCTTTCCTCTCTGAAATCAATAAAAATATATTTTTTAAAAAGCTATAAATATTTGGATGCTGGCTTTTGTGTGAATGTAAGTCCTCATTTCTCTAGGATAAATTCCCAAGAGTGCAATTGCTGGGTTCTATGGGAGTTGCATCTTATTTTTAAGAAACTGTCAAACTGTTTCCCAGAATGGTTGAACATTATTCTGGCATTGTATATATTTTATCCATTTTCTAATTGGATAGTTTGATTTTTTTTACTGTTGAGTTTTGAAAGTTCTTTATACTCTAAATACCAGTCCTTTGTCAGATGTCTGGTCTGCAAATATTTTTCCCAGTCTACAGCTTTTTTTTTAATCCTCTTTACATGGGCTTTCATAGAGAAAAGTGTATAATTTTGATGAGCCCTAATTTGTCCATTTTCAAATTATGCTTTTGATGTCAAGTCTGAGAATTCTTTACCTAGTGCAGATCCCAAAGATTTTATCCTATGTTTCTTTCTAAAAGTTTTGTAGTTTCATGTTTTACATTTAAGGTAATTTTTTCCACTTTGAGTTAATTTTTGTATAAAGCGTGAGACTCGGGTCAAGGTTCATTTTATTTGCTTATGAATGTCCAATACCATTTGTTGAAAAGGCTATTTAACTTTCATTTTAATCTAGGCTAAATTGAAGAGTTTTGATATATATAATCATCCCTACCCCCCCCCAAACCCCACCACACACACACACACACACACACACACACACACAGCATAGAGTTTGTTAACAGTCAACACAAGCATACATATTTACAGCTAGCTACTAGCCAACTAACATAGTGCCATTAAAACTTTCTTCAAAAATAGATTTGCCAGATATATCACAGCTAAAGGTCTAATATCCGTAATATATACAGAACTTTTTAAAATTGAGGAAACAGGAACCAAACAACATAGAAAAATGAGCAAAATTCATGAATAGACAGACAATTTACCTAAAAAAATAAAAATAAAAACAGTTACTTATAAAAAGTTATTCAACTCATAGAAAGATAAATGCAAATTAAAACCACACTGAAATACCACTCATCAACTATCAAATTAGCAAAAATTTTAAAACTTGGCACCACACTGTGGTGGCAAGGGCTGGAGAGAAATAAGCACTCTCATGCATTGCTGATAGGAATGCAAGATGGTACAGCCTTATGGAGGGGACTTCGGCAGTAATTAACAAAACTACATATGCATTTGCCTCTTGTTCCAGAAATTCACTTCTAGGAACTTACGCTGAAAATACACCTGCAACAATATAAAGTTACATATGCACAAGTTTATTCATTGCAGCATTATTTGTAATTGCAAAATATTGGAAACAACCTGAATGCTCACACATAGGAGATGTGTTGAATAAACTAAATTATATCCACACAATGGAGCACTATGCCATGCTAAAAGAAAACGGGGGTGATCTCTATGAAACGACATGAAGAGATTTCCAGGACATATTTTGTAAGTGAAAAAAGGAGACTGCAAAAGGCTAAAGTATTATACTTTTTGTGAGGGAAGAGGAAACAAGAAAATTCTATATACTTCCTTACTTCATTGCAAAAGGAAATTGAAAAAAAAAAAAAAGAAACCAGAAATTAAAGAGAAGGGTTATCTACAAGGCTGGGGGTGGGGGAAATGGGGGCTAGGGGGTGGCGGGAAGAGACAGGTGGATAAGGGAGTGATGCTTCACTGAGAGTAACTTTTGATATAGATTGAAGCATAGAATCATGTTTATGTTTTAAGTACCTTTCTAAAAACATCAAGTCAAATCTCTGAAATAAACAGAAAAAAATGAACGTAATCATAATTGAAAAGAATAATACAACTAATGGTGAAGGGGGAGAGCAAGAAAACAAACCCAAGTAATTTTTCGTTGTTTTTTATGTTTTTTATTGATTTCAGAGAGGAAAGGAGAAGGAGAGAGAAACATCAATGATGAGAGAATCATTGGTTGGCTGCCTCCTGAACGCCCCCTACTGGGGGATTGAACCCACAATCCGGGCGTGTGCCCTTGACCGGAATCAAACCCAGGACTCTTCAGTCCGTAGGCCGACGCTCTATCCCCTGAGCCAAACCAGCTAGGGCCCAAGTAATTTTTTAACACAGAACCTTGACTATGTACTTTCAATCTAAAGACAAAAAGAACTCTAAATAAATAATTCTACTTACAGACATGTTTTCTTGTGTGTGGTTTTGTTTTGTTTTTCATTGCTGTTGTTTCTGTTTTTGTGTGGGGATTTTTTTGCAGTGGTATAGGTTAGCCATTCTGAAACTACATTCTGTAACAAATAGGATTGAGCAAATGAATAAATAAATTGAAATTGTGGGAGCCAGGTTTCTCACTGGGAGCAACAGCTGTTACAAATATGGAATGGGAGAAGCTTAGGATGAACCCTGTGGTGTAGGACTGGAATTAGAGATATGGGATAAACAGATAGGGGTGTGTGTGTGTGTGTGTGTGTGTGTGTTGTCTTAGATCTGTAAGCTGAAGGGGCCTAGAAGCAATGATACACCAGTAGCAATGAACACACCTACTACCCAGATCCTCTAAATATTATTCGTTAAAATAATAATAACGAGGGTTCCTTGGAGAAATGGCTGACTCCAAGGTTGCGGCAAGAAGGACCTAGGATAGCTTGCTACAGAAAGTAAAGAAGTGCTCAAAAAATTATAGGAACAAATCAAAAAGCGTAGGAGCCAACTTGATGGAGCTCCCACTACCAAATCTGAGTACACGTCAGCATCAAAATAAATAGTGATAATAGTGACTTATAGCCCATTGAATAAAGAAAGAACCATGTGTGTATACGGATATAATTAAATAAATGAATATATCACTGGGAGGTAAGAGAAAGAGCTTCCTTACAGAATGATGACAACTAATTAATGTAGAAGGGATGTTGGAGTTAGAAAAACCATTTTGATGCTTAAACTAATGGGTGATAGTTTGATAAGGAACAGGGTGTATACATACTTTAAAGTATCTTCCCACAAATTACTTAATCACAAGGGGGGAATGAGAACTTGCAGTGGGGAAGCCTGGAGGACACCACCTTACCATGGGGTCAAGGTCACCATCCTTTGACAATATCACATCCCTTCCAATACAGTGTTCTGACAAGGACACAGCACCGCTTCTGTGGGATACGAAATGCAGGACGTGAATCCTGTCATGAGGAAACATTATACAAACTGAAATTGGGGGTAATTTACAAAATAACTGACCTGTACTCTTCAAAAATGGTGAGGCTGTGAAAGACAAAAGCTGAGGAAATATTCCAAATTAAAGAAGACTGGAGAGAGACGTGACACCTAAGATCCTGGGCCAAGAAAAAAAAATAGCTATAAAGACAATTGGCAAAATTTGAATTTGGATTGGATGACAGCATTTTGTCAATGTTAAATTTCCCAATTTTGATCATTGTACTGTAATAAACATTCTACAAAATGTCCTTGTTCTTATAAAATATACACTGATGTATTTAGGGATAAAGGGATCTAATGCCTACTTACTCTAAAATGATTCAGACATGTTTATACTTAGAAAGAGAGAACAAATGTTCATGCCAGTGGGACAAAATGCTAACTCTTGGTGAATCTGGATGAAGGCTATTTTGTACTACTGCAACTTTTCATGCATTTAAACATATTAAAATGAAAAGTTACAAAAGAGCCTTTTTTTACCAGTGGAATATTTTCTTAAATGAAATCCCACCTGGAAGCTTGATGTGTCCAACATAAAATCTCAGAGTTATTCTGAATGAAATAGGAACGGCAGATCCAGAGAGCTGCACTCTCAGACCCCCTCCCGCCCTCCAGAGCAACACCTGAAGGCGCGACCACAGACACTGGGCTGTGCACTGCCAATCCCTCTCCACAGGAGCCCTGGATGTGCCTAGGCCACACCTCTGGCTTCATCCCTGTCTGGATTCTCGTTCTAGTCATCTCTGCTCTCCAACTTCCTCTGGCCTACGCTCTCCGTGCTTACCTGGCCTTTTCCTAATATTTATGCACATATGCCAATTGCTGAGAATTCTCAGTCTGTCTACTACTGCCTCCTCTCCATGATGCTCAAAAATGGTCTTCCCTGCCCAGTCAGAGTGTCGTAGTTGGCTGAGCATCATCCTGTGCACCAAAGGGTTGCCGGTTTGATTCCTGGTCACGGCACATGCTCTCTCTAAGCATGTCCTCGGGTGAGATTCTAAGAAAACAAATGTTCTTCCCCAACCCCACAGAGCTCACAGTTGCTATTCTATTTCCATTTCTGTTTCCAGCTGCAGCTGCCCGTACCTGTACCAAGTAGAAACTTCCTGGGGAGGTGAGTGCTCTCCTTGCCCTATAAAATGCCTGCTGGAGGGGACCTCATTGGCATGAGGCAAGGAAAACTTACTTGTATGCATTCCCTGTGGCTGCTGTAACAAATTACCATGAAAGTGGTGGCTTAACGCAACACCAATTTATTCTTTTTCAGTTCTGGTTGTCAGAACTCCAAAATCAGCTTCACTGGACTGGAATTGAGGTGCAGCCCATCCTGGATCCTCCTAGAGCCTTTGCAAGGAGAATCCATTTCCTTTCCTTCTTCAGCTGCTCATTTCTGCCTGAATTCCTTGGCTGTGGCTCCTTCCTCCATTTTCAAAGGGCATCATACCTGCTCCATCATCACCTCGCCTTCTGCTCTTCTGAGTCATCTCCCTCGGCATCCCTCCCATAAGGACACTTGTGATTACATTTAGGACCCATCCAGAAGATCCAGGACACTCTCCTCATCGCAAGAGCCTTCACTTGGTCACATCTGCAAAGTCCCCTTTGCCTTGTAAAGTCACATTCACGGGTCCTAAGGGTTGGAACCTGGGTGTCTCCCAAGGCCACTATTCAGCCTGTCACAAATGGATTACTGTCCAACAGCCTTTCCCTATTATAAATACCCCCAGTCTTTAGGATCATTTGCTGGCTTTTACCTAATTGTCCCCCCCACCCCACTGAAGAGATTCAAGTTCAAAACTGTTCATTTACGATACTAGACACCGCCTTCCTTTTGCAGCTCTGCTCCATCATGGCCCCTAACTGTAGGTAAAGTTACAGAGCTGTGTCTGTACACAGTTCTTCCTACACCACCCCTTTACCAGCTGAAGTGATGAATTGCCTTGGTCTTGTATAGCCCTAGCCTGGGATACAAGCTTCTGAAAGCAACAGAAAAAGGATTGAGCTAGAAGATCTCTCCTAATTTTCCAAGACTATGGCTGGGGTGGGCTGAGGTCTCCCCGGGAGCTCTCATCAACAAGCACACACATAAATCAAGAAGGAACTGAGCCACAGTGCTCCCGAAGAATAAAAAGGGAAAAAGAACCCTGGCTCATGTTTGGGCTGATTCTAAAATATATGGGAATGAAAGCCTTTGGGGTGATGAATTTTCTTTTAATGCTGTCACATCTATAGTCCTGGAGGTTTAACCTCTGACTTTTGGCTGTAAAACCAACATTATTTCTGCAAACTTGACACCAGATGCTGCCAGGGAGATGTAGCTGAAGGGATAAAAATCTATGTAACAGATTTAGTGAAGCAAATACAAACTAATTAACAATTTTGGAATTGGGATTAAACACTAATTCTTTTAAACTATAAAAATTGAGATGAACAAAAGGCGAAAAAAATGTTCTCCCTCTGAATAACTCACAGGAGCCATCTGTTTGTTATTGAGAAAATGGCCCAATTGATAGATTTTGAACAAAGCCCTACATATTTTCATCTGGATTTGAATGCACTGTGGACGACTAACCCAGAAAGAAGGCACATTACTTCCTGGCTAATATGTCCATCTGAGCTTCCTTGAAGCTCCAGAAAACAAGTTATTTTTGTACTGACTCAGAAATAAGGAAACAAAAAATGAAAGGGTGTCTTTATAAATTTGTTTATGTTTTCAGCTATGAGAAGGAATCATGGCCTGAGCCTGTGCAGTAGCCACTGGCAGGACACAGTACTTTTGCTGTGTCTTCAGTGTCATCGCCAGTGAGCGTAGACGTAGAGGGACCTCAGCTGCTACCATTATGAGACTTTCCAAACTAAATGAAGTCCAACCTATGAAACTGTGGGTCCTCTCATCTTCCCACCTCGACACTCATGCCCTCAATATGCAGTCGATTCTAGAACACAGGCTCTAGAATTCATTCCACCCTAATCAGAGTTGGGTGATGGGGAGAATTCTGTTTGCTTTGGTTTCAAATTCAGTTGATTTGGCATCAAATCAGTCTATTAATCCCACTCCGAGCAGCTCCTGAAAAGAGCTCAGGTCTGTTATAAGCAGCTTGAGAGTGGAGGGAATTTGGTATCTCCTGTGCCTAACCCAAATATCTGTGTACATATATACACATATATACATTATATATACATATATGTTCAATTAATGATGATGATGATGATATTACAACTTATTGAGTACCTATTATGTGCCAGACACTGTGCTATCTCACTTAATCCTCTCAACAACATCTATACTTATAATAGGGTAATATGTAAATTGGTCAGGACGCCGTCACGTAATGACCAATCAGCAGGAGAGTGGAGCAGTGAGCTACGTGATGGAGAGCTACAAGCGGTGGTGGATGGGGCGGCCAACTGAGGCAAGCGGCAGCAAGCTACTCACGCATGGATTCATGCACAGGGCCACTTGTTACAAAATAGATATTATTATGATCCCTATTTTACAGATAAGAAAACTAAGTCCTAGGAAAATCAAGCAATTTGTTAAAGGTCATATAGCTCATAAGTGGCAAGACAAAGTTAAAACTCAGGCCTATCTGATTCTAGAACTGACCTCCTAGCACCACACATACTCTACTGTGTGTACATGATCATTCATTCATTCACTCAGAACCCACTTCATCCTAAAATATATTTGAAATTACTACGCCCACGTGTAGACTTTTGTTTAAATCCACGTGTAGACTTCCATACTCTGAGCTGGTCAGTCAGTTGATCCACAAGATACTTATATTGATTATTTTTAGATTTTCATTGAGAGAAAAAGACAAAATTTTTTTAAAAAGTCAAAAACTCATCAACCCTGCCGAAACCGGTTTGGCTCAGTGGATAGAGCGTTGGCTTGCGGACTAAAAGGTCCCAGGTTTGATTCCGGTCAAGGGCATGTACCTGGTTTGCGGGCACATCCCCAGTGGGAGATGTGCAGGAGGCAGCTGATCGATGTTTCTCTCTCATCGATGTTTCTAACTCTCTATCTCTCTCCCTTCCTCTCTGTAAAAAATCAATAAAATATATTTTTAAAAAAAACCTCATGAACCCAGAGAAATTTCTACATCCACATGTAGACTTGTGTTTACATCCATCTGTAGACTTCCTTACTCTGAAGACCTTTTACAACAAGACCTGTGCAGTATAGAAATATAACCTGAGCCCAGCTGGCAAGGGTCAGTGGTTGAGCATTGACCTATGAACCAGGAGGTCACGGTTCAATTCCCAGTCAGGGCACATGCCCAGGTTACAGGCTCAATTCCCAGTGTGGGACATTCTGCAGGCAGCTGATCGATGATCTTCTCTCATCATTGATGTTTCTATTTCTCACTCCCTCTCCCTTCTTCTCTTAAATCAATAAAAATATATTATAAAAATATATATATAACCTGTACAACTCAATTGAGAGTATTGAGTTTCAGGGAAAATAAGAATGGAAAGGTCAAATTATTAAGTGCATTGTCAGTTCAAATAAGATTGGTAGCAGCACTTGGGAAGGAGTTTAAATTGTTCCTTGAGAGACAGAACTTAGAAGACAGAACCAAGAGACACAGAACCTAGAGACAGAACCTAGAGACGGAACATGGCAAAAGATCCTGGACAGAAACTGGCAACAGAACTTAGAGTTAGAACCTAGCGAGAGAACATGGACACAGAACCTAGCTGGAGATCCTAACCAGAACTTCGCTGGAGATCCTGACCAGAACTTGGCTAGAGATCCTGGCTAGGCTGCTGATCAACTGAACGCTGTCTCCGTGTC
>NW_006290441.1:1299479-1299928 GCF_000327345.1 Myotis davidii
TGACCGCAGCTTCCCGTGGATGACCGCACCTTCCCCATGACTGACTGCAGCTCCCCTGTGGCTGACAGCAGCTCTCCCGTGGCTGACCGTCAGCCACAGTTCCCCGTGGCTGACCGCGCTCCCCCGTGGCGGACCGCGCTTCCCCATAGCTGACCGCGCTTCCCCGTGGCTGGCCGCAGCTTCCAGTGGCTGACCGCAGCTCCCCGTGGCTGACCGAGCTTCCCCGTGGCTCACCGCACCTCCCCGTGGCTGGCCGCAGCTCCCCGTGGCTGGCCGCAGCTTCCAGTGGCTGACCGCAGCTCCCCCATGGCTGACCGAACTTCCCTGTGCCTTACCGAGCTCCTCGTGGCTGACCGCAGCTCCCCCATGGCTGACCGCAGCTCCCCTGTGGCTGACCGAGCTTCCCAGTGGCTGACTGCAGTTCCCCGTGGCTGACCAGAGTTCCCCCG
>NW_006290441.1:1300725-1301719 GCF_000327345.1 Myotis davidii
GAACAGCACTCACCACCCCCTCCTCTGTCCCTGCCCCTCCCTCCACCACGACCCTCCTACCACTTCCTCTAAACCACAGCCGTCTAAACCCGGCGTGAGCCCCGTGCTCAGCATCCAGGGATGGAAGGCAAGAGACAGACTCCCCCACCCCCAACTTCCACCAGCTCCAGGTTCTCTTGGCTTCCACTCGAATAAATAAAAGATGTTTATCACAGAGGCAGCTGGCCCCAACTGATTCAGTCATTTCAGAAACACAGGCGTGTCTACACAGTTGCTCGGGGTGTGGATAACTACAGAACGGGTTGGTAGAGGCGGCGCACTGCAGCCTACCCCCTCGGAGGACCTCGTGTCCCTGGGTGCCTAGAATTGCTCCAGGAGTGGGTGGGAACCTGGGGTCACCCGACTTGTCCAGCTGGTCCTGTCCCAGGGCCAGTGTTCGCAGTGAATCAGGCGCCCCCTGGTGGACATGATTAATACTCCCCTTAGGGAGGTGTGCCAGCAAGTCCAGGAATGGCCTGTTCCGTACGAGGCGGTAGACTCAGAAGAGGAGACATTGAGACAATCCAAGACGCGTCTCTGATTTCAACGGTAGGAACGCAAGGCCGGGAAGAAACGTGGATCCCGCGGCCCCGGCCCCGGAGCTGCTCAGGGCAGAGCCGGGGCTGGAGCCCTGGGCTAGCAGAACAGCAGGGATGACTTGACGTCACACACAACTCGGTCCTTGCCGCCTCTCCTGTCTTTAGCTGGAACCATCTTGCATCGGGTGGGCATGGGTTTCAGGCTCCTCCCAGCGCCAGGGTGCGGTTGGCAGTGTGTTAGAGATTAGGTGGTATCCGGGGTGCGGTTGGCAGTGTGTTAGAGATTAGGTGGTGTCGTGGGAAACAGGGGAAGCCACAGTATTGATCCCCCTTTTTAAGAAGCTTAATTATCTCCCCAAACTGTTTTCCTTTTAATCAGGAACAATAGGGAGTGGCGAACTAGGGATTTTTAAAAA
>NW_006290441.1:1301748-1313509 GCF_000327345.1 Myotis davidii
CGTCGGCCTGCGGACTGAAGGGTCCCAGGTTCGGTTCCGGTCAAGGGCATGTACCTGGGTTGCGGGCACATCCCCAGTAGGGGGTGTGCGGGAGGCAGCTGATCGGTTTCTCTCTCATTGATGTTTCTAACTCTCTATCCCTCTCCCTTCCTCTCTGTAAAAATTCAATAAAATATATTTTTGAAAAAACAAAAACAATAAATTAAATAAATTGTTCCTTGAGATTTGGTGCTTGGATTCCTGGGGCAGGTGGGGTTATGGGCAACTGCCTCTAGAAAGCAAGACACCGCCTGTCCTGGGCTATGATAACCACTGATACTGGCCAAAGACCATGCAGGGTGAGCTGCAGGTCAATCAAGCCTATCACTAGGACTTTAGGGATAAGCCCTATGGATCAGATGTTATGCAGCCTCAGTTTCCTCCAGGAGTCTGAAAACGACTTGTTTTATAATGCTTTTCTGGGTTTGAGGGATACCACCGCCTGCCGCAGAACAGACCATAGTCTTTTTATCTGCCCATTTTGTAAAAGGCAACCAAGCTCATGGGTTCCTGTACAAGCTATGTAGAATAGCTTGTATTATCTTTGTGGAGCTATTTATATTTTACAAATTTGTAAAAGTTTATCTGAATGTTGTTTATATTTAAGTTTATACATTTGGTTTGGTTTTAAGGAGATTAGACTTGGATTAATAACTGCACATATATAAATTAAGATAATAAAATAACTTGTCATCATTTTTCCTTTAAAGGATAGATGATATATAGATATAGATATAGATATAGAGATATAGAGATATAGATATAGATATAGATATAGATATAGATATAGATATAGATATAGATATATCATATGTAACATATATAATTTAAGCTTAAAGCACTATTATTTTCTATTACACCATCAATTTCTCTAATACAGTGGTGGTTTGCCCCTTATTAGCTAATGTGGCAAATAATCTTATTGATCAAACTAACTTCTTTAGTTTTTTTTTAATGACCTCTTTGTTCATAGTCCTTTTCCTTGAAGAATGCTGAAAGGACCAGTAGCTTGAGTGAAAAAAACTGTCTATCTGACCACATTAACTGTTCTAAACAGGAACAGAAGGTTCTGGAAGTTCCTTGAGGCAAGTCCTCAAGAGCTAACATTTGGTCAGAGGGACAAAGCAGAAGGCACCAGATCTGGGTAAGAGTTAGATCCACCCAGGCAGCAGGGTAGCACTAATGCTCATCCACGGGATTTCTTCATCCCTTCCCACCCCCACCACTGAAGCCAGGACTAGCTCCAGATCCTGGAGGAAGGAGGCTGGGGAGGACTGAGCCTGAAGTTGAAATCCATTTACTCCAGTTGTGCGTGGTCAGGGCTGGGAGGCCGGAGCCAGATTAGTGAACTCACAAATTGATTGCTGGCCACAGAGAAAACAAATTATTTTAGACATAATTAACTGTACACAATGAAACACCAAGGCCATCCCAATAAAATATCGCGTTACTTCAGACTTGAGTTACAATAAAGAAGGAAAGCAAGGACCCATGAGAAAAAATATTGTTGAAACGTTAAGGTCTTGCCCTTAAGTCCCATCCATGACCCCTTAACTATGGCCAGGCTATGGATGGACTGTGATGGGATTTGGGGAGGGGCTGCTACTAGAGAGGAGATGACAATCAACGTCAACAATGCCTGCTCTGGGACACTGCCCAGGGCTGCTCCTGCTCACCCTGAAGCAAATACAAAGTCTAAGGAAATGATATGACTGGAAAAGATAGACAAGTTCTAAGACTCAGACACACTTTATATATTAAATGCATATGAATATTTTTTAATCCCACAAAGAAAGATGCTTTCCACCATTTTTCATGAAATAAACAACCATTTTTTGGTCAACCTTTCATTGTTGTTACTAAAGACATGGATATAGAAAAACAGTACTTCTCTATCAAAAGGAGAACAATAGCGCAAAGGTGATTCAAGAGGTAATGGACAGACGATTTAAAGTGAAGGGGGGATTGGGAATGGTGGGGACTGTGCCGAACTGGAGAGCACTTACCGGTGTTCTGTCTGCAGGCAGCAGACCCGACTCAGGCCTGCTGAGCTCCTGTGTGCTTTGCTAAGGCAAATGCCAGTGCTGCTCAGCATTAATCCCGGAGCCTGGAAGGGAAATGGAGGATGACTGCTAAAGGGCCATCCATCCTTCAGACGTGGGACAAACACTTACCAATGTGATCGGCTTGCTGCAGGACATTTTTTCTATAATGCATTTATCAATTAACAACCTGTAACAGATAATAGAGGTAAATTCCCGATGCAGAACACCATTATGTGTGCAGCCACATATAATGAGGCCATTCCCACATCTTGGCCAATAGCCCACACTAACACAGCTCTGCTGATGTGGGTATAACAAATTCTATTAAATGAAAAACCCAACATAATGGCAACTATTAATACCTCCTAATATTAATAGGGAGCATTAATCTTAGGTAATAGAATCTGTTCCTGTTATCAGGCACTTCATTTCATAGCTCTTCTTCAGTTTCTTTAAATGTCCTTCACCACACCTGACCATATCTCCTGGATACCTTCCAATTTGTCATTACTACTAAGGTGGGGGGTCAGAAGGCCAACAAAGTACAATACGGCAAAGAACATGTAGCCCCTCCAACAGGGGAATGAATACAAGAGACATCCTTTTAATCTAGCACACTCCTACTCGTCTTTCAGATCTCAGTTTAGGTGCCACTTCCATTAGGAAGCCTTCCCTGCTTGTCTCCTTTACCTCAACAACAAGAACTGGGTTGAGTGCCCTCTATCAAGGTCCCCAGCACTATTGGTTTGTCCGTATCTACTATTACCATCTGTGGGGTCTTTCCAGGCAGGGCCCTGGCATCTCCCAAACCAAAGCATAGAAAACATTCAACAAATGAACAAATGATTGAGTGGATTATTAGATGGATGAGTGGACAAATGGATGGAAGGATGGATGGATGGATAGATGGATGGACCAACGAATGCTGTCTGCCTTCTAAGAGGTCTACACAAGGGAAGGAATATTCTCCAGTGATATTTAAATAGAGATCTCACCACAAGATGGCGCTCATAATTTTTCTAATTTTTGGTTTCCATAGAAAATTTCAAATTTTAAGCTACCTTAGAATCATTTTTCAGTTGCTGGAACTTGTTTCCCATACTGTCTGTATTTCATGTTCCATCACATTTCACACAATTACAAACATGTCCTTTGCCCTGGGACATCAAGACCCAACCCTGTGGAATTTTCTTGGACGTTGGGCGGGCTGCTCTGTGGCTGGTCCGATTGCTACAGAGTACGAGGAACAATGCCAGTCCCTAGACAGCTCAGGAAATGAAGGCATTGTTCTTCCACCACCCCATCTCCAAAAGCAAAGAGTCAGCAGAAAAATGAAACCTTGGCTTGAAATAGCCATTAACCTTTGGAACCATGAATTTTGCCTTAATAAAATAATAGCTTCTTACAGTATACAGTGCTTTATGCCAAACAAAGCAATTTCACATCACAATAACTGTTCTTGAGCTCCTAAAAACCATGCCAGACACTTTAGATTTATTATCCCCCTTTAGCCCTCATACCAACCTTCTGAGTTAGGTCTTAATACTTCCCATTCTACAGATAATAAAGTGGGGATTCAGAGAAGGGTTGTAATTTGCCAAAAACATATGGGTGGTGACAGAGCTATAGTTGGGAGCCAGGTTTGTCTCTACTCTATATTAATGTGCCTTCTTTTATTCCCTGGGATACAGCCCATTTCAATATCATTAAGCAATGAGGGAGAAGGGGGTTGCCATGTATAAGACCCTGCTGTGTGCCTGTTATCTTCCTGTATTCATGTGCGCACACACACACACACACACACACCTCAAAGAAGCTAGAAAAAGAGAGTAACACTGTTTTCAAGTACCCACAATATGCCCAGCACACCATCAAGTGCTTTCTCTTACATCATTTCATTTCATCTCTAGCTACTTCTATGAGGAAGATATTATTATCCCCATTTTACAGATGAGGAAATTTTATGTCACAGAGGACCCATGCCACAGCTAAGATTCAAAGTCAGTTCCATCTGACTTCAAAGTTCTATGTCACCATATGAGGTTGCCTAAGGCCACATGACTAAAGGTAACTTGGGAATTCTGGGCAGGATTCCTGGAACTTCCTCTTTATCTGCTCTTATCAAATGACCCACATTTCCCAAAGGTTCCTCTGGGCCTTTGCATTTTTCTGTTTCTCTGAGGAAATGCCCTTCCATACAGAGTCTGCCTGAAAAGCTCCTATTCACCTTTTAAGACCCAGCTCAAACGTCATTTCTGCCACAATGCCTCCTTGGATGACCTTCGCACTAATCATACACATGTATCCCCATAGCATTTCCATTGTCCTTCCTCTAAGTCACACACACACAATCATCTGTGTTTCCTCAGAGAATAATACATGTCCTATTGCATGGTGCCCAGGAATGTGAAGGGTCTGAGATTTCAACTACCTGCAAGCTAACAAGTAGGCCTGCCACCGTTTCATAATGCTGGCAGAAGACACAGATTCTGTCCCCACTCTCCATCTCCAGGATCTTTAACAGAGACCTGTGCTGTGGCTCCATCACAGGTTGCTGAATAACTGAAAGAATGAGTTCAAAGTCCAAATCTTTTTCTTTTTTTATTAATTTCAGAAATGAAGGAAGAGGGAGAGAGAGATAGAAACATCAATGATGAGAGAGAATCATTGATCGGCTGCCTCCTACACACTCCACACAGGATCGAGCCTGCAACTCCACATGTGCACTGACTGGGCCCTGACTGGGAATCGAACCGTGACCTCCTGACTCACAGGTTGATGCTCAACCACTAAGTTATGCCAGCCAGGCCTCCTGTATGTTTTTTTCTTGTTTAACAAACACACATAGCACTTACTCTATGCCAAGCACTAGCGTGAGGAACTCCATGTATGTTCACTGTGTTCATCTTCATAGCCTTGGTGACTGCCACTGTTCTGGAGCAACAGACAACTGAAACACGCTTTGGTTCCCCATGAGACAGGTTTTGGTTCCGTATCAGCCCAAAGTACACGTCCCTAACCACTGCACAAGCTGTCTCTCCATTTAAGCTCATAAAATAAAACCAACTATATAATCCC
Source organism: Myotis davidii (assembly GCF_000327345.1). Lineage (NCBI taxonomy): Eukaryota > Metazoa > Chordata > Mammalia > Chiroptera > Vespertilionidae > Myotis > Myotis davidii. The sequence goes on from NW_006290441.1 coordinate 1,306,911, forward strand.
AACCATATGCCAGGTTTTCAAGTCACAATAGCCTGTTCATGATGCCTGTGTGTTTTAAAAATGTGCTAATGCTTTACCGTTTTGTTCATTCTGCTTAGCATGAATCAGAGGTAACTCTAGGGTTGCAGCCCTTTCAGCTCTTCCAAAGTATACATATAAACAGGCTGACATGAAGCCTGGGAAAGCCGCTAATGTCCACAGCAAAACAAATATGAAGACACGTGAGGGCCCATTCTTCAGCCGCCATACCTTGACTGGTGGTGAGGAAAGTCTCAACAGCAAACTGCTGTCAGTCAATCTGTAGCTTTGCAAGTTGGGGTTGGGAGTGCAGCTATTCCACAGAGCCTTATTTAAAGCACATTCTTGGGGAAAGACGCACGCCTGATAAGTAAATCTCTATAGCAGGGCTCAGCAAACTAGGGCTTGTGAGTCAAATCCACTGGCCACCTGTTTTTAAATAAAGCTTTATTAGAACACAGCCAACCTACTCACTTGTACACTGCCTATGGCTGTGTCCATGCTACAACACCAGAATTGAGTAGTTGTGAGAAACTAGGTTGCCCTTTAAAGAACAGAATTTGTCAAATTCTGCACTAGATAAGTGATATTTAGCTCTCTTTTTCACATTCTAAATACCTCTCAAATCATTTCACATTTTCTTTCATTATTGTTTTTAAATTTTTAATTATGAGATATTGCAAACATACATAAAATTGACTAAGTAGTAAGTAACTCACATACCACTGAGATTAAGCAGATATTGCCATCTTACCACATTTGTTTCCGTTTGACTTTGAAATGAGAAAAAAAAAAAAGTACAAACTCAGCTGAAGCACTCCTATCTCTTTCCCGTCCCTCCATCCCAGCCTTTACCATTATCTTGAAGTTGGGGGTTATTTTCCTATTCACATTTTTGTACTGTTACTACAACTTATGCAATCTCTCTATCCCTAGCAGTGCTGTCACAAACAACTTTGTACACATCTCCTTGCATACAAGGGTATGAATTCCTCTAGGTGTGTTCCTAGGAGTGTAATAGCTGGTCAAAGGGCCTAAGTGTGAGTCATTCTCCTCTGCCCACTCTTTCAGCTGCCCCTCTGCACCTTTTCTTTCCTGCTGTGGATTCCAGGAAGCTGAGTTCTGTGGGCTAATCAGCCGGCTTCCTTGTCTTCTGCTTCCCATTGTGTTTGGCCCATGAAGAGGACCCAGGGGAAACAGGAAGAGGGAGGAAATCAAGGTCGGGGTGTTCATTTTCCCAGACCCCTCCCTGTGGGATTGCAGCAGGCTGAATAGGCCCCTCCATTAAAGGTCACAGGAGCCTTCGCCTCACAGCCATCTCGGTCTTCAGTTTCCGTAACTGCAGTCAGCTTCCTCCTTCAGGTCTAGGGGTGGTAACAGCCCACTAACACTTGTCCCTAGGGGTTACCCTATTCCTTGTGCTTTTGCTGCTCCTTGTCCATAATTTGCTAAATAGTGCCATTATTACACTTTCTGCAGATTACCAAATTTGAGTGTTCCAGCTGCTTCCAGCCAGAACACTGGCTGATACAATGCACATCTTCAGTTTTACAGTCTACAAATTCTATTTACAGTCTATTAATCTAAAGTCACTGAATTAATCTGCACTCCCACTGGTTTGTGCATGAGTTCCTACTCCTTCAAATTCTTTCCACAACCTGAGGTGATCTGTTTTATAATGTTGGCCGGTGAGGATGAGCATGAGCATCTTTCTGTATGTTTATTGGTCATTTGGGTTCCTCCATCTGTAGTTGCCTGCTAATATTCTTTTCCTGATTTTCTGGCTTTTTCTTTCTTACTGATTTAAATAGGTCCTTTAAAAAACAAAGAATAAGTAAATAGGTCCTTTAGATATACTGAATGCTAATTTTTCCTTGGACTGAAATGAGCCTTTTTTCAACTTAAGTCTTGTCGCGTTATTTAATTGATGGTGTGGCTTTCCACTTTAAGGTGGTCCACACTGTCAATCTTTTTCTGGCTTTGCTCTGTATAACTTAAGAAATTCCTTCTTAATCATAAAGCCATAAAAATATTTCTTCATATATTCTTCCAAAATGTTTATAGTTTTGCTTTTCCGTTTATATCTTTAGCCTTCCTGGAATATATATTTGCATTTGGTGAAAGGTGTGGTGTAATTTTATTTTTCTATGAAAAGAAGTAATTAGTTTATTGATGGTCCCTTCTATTGTCACCAACTTATAATGCCGCATCTGCCATATTCAAGACTCCATGTGCATACAGGGCTGTTTCTGAGCTCTCCTATTGGTCTGTTTTCCATCCCTCTGTTGGTAATGCACAGTTTTTATAAAAAGTCTGGCTATCTGATGAAGCATCATCTCACCTCCTTCCAAACCTGCTTCTTCTTCAAAGTTATCTTAGGTCTGCTCTCCCAGGTGTACTTCAGGGTTTTGGTACTCTGCCTCTAATCATGATTATTTTTTTCTATTTGTAATTTTCTAATAATTTTAATAATAAGAGACAATATGTTGATACTATAAATTCCATACAATACATTATATAAAAATAAATGATGTATAAATTTATAGAATTTTTCTGCATTAAAAAATCATATGACTTTACATTTGTTAGTGAGGTATATTACACCAACATATTCTTTAATATTGAGCTGTCATTCAATTCCAGGAGTAAGTCCTTCTTGGGTGTAATATTTTTCTTAATGCAACTGGTTTACCTAGGATTTTTGCACCCATGTTAATATTATTACCCTATATTCTATTTCTTATCCTTATCCATTTTTATTAAAGAGCTAAGAAGAGTAGCTTTTTCTCTTTTCTCTGTGGTTCTAGTCCTTCCTTCCCCCTCCCCTCTCCAGAAGCGGGCAGAAGATAATTAGGTTGGGTGTTCTCTTTTTATATTATCTGAATTAGTTTAAGAGGGATTATCTGATTTTTTTTTAAGGTTTCCTAGCACTCTCCTATAAAAACATCTTTGCCTAGTAGCTTTCAAATTAGATTATTACTTATTGGTCTAGTTCATTTAATAGTTGTAGATCTAGTCAAGTTTCCTGATTCTTGTTGAGTCATTTTTTGTATGATACATTTTTCGAAGTAATTACCTATTTTACCAGTTTCCCAATGCATTGTGGGCGGAGCTGCTCTGCGTGGCAGCGTAATGACCTTGCACATTTCCACAGAGGTCACGTAAGCAAGGCTTCTCCACTATCTGACCTATATCTTTACGGGACACCCTGTCATCCTCCAGGCACATGGTTATAATTGGAGTGTCTTATGAGGAACTGTCACATGCTGTTTGCTATCCACCTCTCTATCTTGCAAAACACCCATTTTGGAAGAGGTTGCCATGAGACAACAACATTTTGCTAAATGAATGAAACTCACACCCTCAACATCAAACCCAGTAAGCTTCCGTCTGTCCCACTGCCTCCTGGCATCACAGGAAGGCTGAGCCCACCTGGAATAGCTCCACACCAAGTGCTCCTGGGCCCATGTTTCTCCTCCAAGGTCAGGGTCTAGTTGAGGCCCTGGGTAGCAGAGGCTAAAGCCATATTTATGGTCTGGTCCCTCTCTAGACTTGGTACAATATCTGGCATAGGGCCGGGCACATCTCAGGTGCTCAGAAAGCCTGAGTAATTGAAATGGATTGGCCTTTTGATTTGAGAAGCCTCAGACACAGAACAGTGCTGACTCAGGGGATCAGAGCTCCCGCAATGACTCACACATTAGGACCTCTTTAATGGGGGATTATGAAAATGTACTGCCTGGAGCGGGCTTAATTAAGAACAACCTGTTCTTGACTGCAGCCTCTGAGCAGACTCTTCTTTTCGTCCTCCCGTCTCCTCTTCTCCTCGACAGCTGGAGGCAGAATCCGACTGCCTCTGACAAGGCTCTCCCCCTCCCAGTAACACTGCTGACAGTCTTGGTTTGGAAACAGTTGAGCTAGTTGGGGACGGCAGCCCTTTGGCCAGCATTAGGCTCCCTAATAGGCAACCTAAACCCGTGAGTAATAGAGATGTCGCTGCACCTATGCGGCCCTCGCTCTCGGGAAAGGCTGGGCTGAGGTTGGAAATGGGCAGAAGATCATCAGCTTGGATGTTCTTCCCAGGACCCACTCTCCCCACCTGTCTCTCCACGTTAGCTTATCCCAGGCAGAGAATAGAGATGGGCTCCCTCTCCCACACCACCTCTCAGCTCCAGTCCCCAGTGGAAGGGCAGGCAGGGCCTGAGCCCCAAGGGGAGGAAGGGAGCAGCCATTCTCTCTCTATAGGAAAGGATATCTTATGTATAGGCTCAGAGGCCACTAAAGAGGACTGGGCTCCTGGAAGGTCTGGCTTCCCAAGATAAGATTCTGAACCCTCGCCAGAGCCAGACACCACCTGGCAGCTTCCTGGCAGCCACAGTCCCCCACTCACTGTCACTGGATTTTCTGTCACCATGCTCGGGCCATTTGTCACATCTTCATTCAGCAAACATTTACCACTGTGTGTGAGGTCTTGATGCTCTGTGGTTCCAGCCCTTCCTTCCCCCTCCCCTCTCCATACACAAGCGTGCACACACACACACACACACACACACACAGAGAGACAGTTTCTGAAAATAATAAGAGTTTTCAAGGAAACTTTACCATTAGGCATGATTCATCTTTTAGTTGGTGGATTTAGTTTCTCTGGTCCCCAGCTTCTCCAGGGAGTAATTAATAAAGGGTAAACAAATATTTAAGTCACATGGGAGCTCACTATTTAAAAGCTCAGGGGTGAGCTTCTTGTAATAATATGACCACTCCTTAAAACATCTGTGAGCAAAACTTCCTTAAGCAGGGGCAGGATTGGGTAGAACTCCCATTTGAATGAACAGAGCCATTAACGTTGACCCGGCAGGACAAGATGGGGAGTACTGTGCACCCACTGTCCTTGATATATATATTCAGCTGCCCAACTGTTCACAGGGGAATGGGAAAGCCTAATCCCAGAAAACAGATCCTCCTAACCTGGGCCCCTGGCTCTGCTTCTCCTACCTAAGCCTTTCCCATGGCTTCCTATTTCCCAGATCAGAAATCCTAGTGTGTTTCCTGGCCAGCAGCACCAGCATCACTTGAAACATATTAGAAATGCAAATCCGCAGGCTTACCCCAAACCTACTAAGTCAGAAACCCTCCAGGTGGGGCCTAGCAATCTGTTTTAACAAACCCTCCAGGTGATTATGAAGCACAGAGTTTGAGAACCACTGCCCCAGATAGAGGTGAACCCACAGTGGTTCTCAACCTTCCTAATGCTGTGACCCTTTAATACAGTTCCTCATGTTGTGGTGGCCCCCAATTTCATTGTTACAAATTGAACATAATTAAAGCATAGTGATTAATCACAAGAACAATATGTAATTATATATGTGTTTACCGATGGTCTTAGGCGACCCCTGTGAAAGGGTCGTTCGACCCCCAAAGGGGTCACGACCCACAGGCTGAGAACCGCTGCAATAGAGCTTTTTTCTGGAAGGATGTAGCTGCCAGCACATGCTTGCTCTGTGAAGCCAGAGCTCCAACTCAGCACCCACCCCCCACCTCAGCCGGGTGCCCTTGTAAAGCAAACAGCCTGCACAGTCATACTTGGACACCCTGACCCCACAACCAGACCCTCCCCCAGCCTATATCCCACCATTTGCCTCCTTATCCCTACACTCCAGCCACTCTGAACACTTCACAATTCCGTGAGCACATCATGGCACTTCGTGCTTCCTTCGTGCCTTTGCCCAAGCTGACCCTCTACCGGGAATGCTCGTCTCCCACTTTCCACCTAGAAAACTCCTACAACCTTCAACACTCAGCTTAGTCATCTCTTCCAAGAAATATTCGCTGACTGCAGAATCAGACTCCACTCCTTGAGGCTCCCTTATCGCGTTCCCGTTCCCCTCTGACACAGCCCTGGCCTTACTGCATTTTAATTGTTGGTCTCTGTCCTCCTCCAGGGCAGGGCCTGGATCTTATTCATCTTTGCATCCCAGTATCAGCACAGGACCTGACATATTCATACGATGACAAAATACTGAGCGTCAGTTCTGTGCCGGGCTCTCGGCACCCAGAGATACAGTGAAGGTCATGTCAGACAGGTCAACCTCATGCAGCTAATTCATAATGAAGCGAATGGTACACAGGGAAAAGGGAGAGACGGAAGAGGCAAGGCCCTTGCCCAAATGGTGGCAGACAATAGCTTTTCGGAATGATTTAGGTTAGGAGCTGCCTAGAGAGCAGGGTGCCTCTCTGCTCTGAGAGGATGAATTTCTGTCCTCTCCACATTCACCTGTGAAGTCAAAAAAGCCAGTCCCAAGCAGAAAAAAAAACTCTCAGGGGGGAGAGCTGCCTTCCCACGAAGCTGGGTTAAGCCCCCGCCACTGAAGAGCCACCTTGTGGCCCAAAGTGTCCAGCGCCTTTCCACGGCAGCCGCAGCCAGGAGTGTGAACAGGGAAGAGAGCGAATCAGGAGTCTTGATGCCTCTCCTCCTTGAAATTAAGGCCTGAATCAGTGTGTCCAGACTCAAATCAGGTTGGCACGCCCCCCCTCAGTTAGCACTTATCTAATGATAAGACATGAAGTGCACACTTCCGCTCACT
>NW_006290441.1:1313556-1319362 GCF_000327345.1 Myotis davidii
TAATGGGGTTTTGTGGAAGCCATTTGACTCCTGGAATAACTTCTACACACAATGAGCCATGGAGGGGCAAAGCAGGGGTTCAGGTTATATGCAGAAAACATGAACTTACTCAAAGTAAAAGAAGAGGTTTGAAGGTGGGAGGGAGGTGATCTGAAGAGGCTGCCGCAGTCACCAGGGGGAGCAATGCACTAGGGCCGTGGTCAGCAAACTGCAGCTCGCAAGCCACATGCGGCTCTTTGGCCCCTTGAGTGTGGCTCTTCCTAAGCCTTAGGAGTACCCTAATTAAGTTAATAACAATGTACCTACCTATATAGTTTAAGTTTAAAAAATTTGGCTCTCAAAAGAAATTTCAATCGTTGTACTGTTGATATTTGGCTCTGTTGACTAATGAGTTTGCCGACCACTGGACTAGGGCAAGGCAATGGGAATGGAGACATCATTCTAGGCAGACAGAGAGCAAGAGGAATCGGGAGGGGAATGAAGGGGTCTCGCCTGGATTCTGAAGGTGCTGCAGAAATAGCTAGGGCAAACCTTCTGATAGATAGATGATAGATAGATAGATAGATAGATAGATAGATAGATAGATAGATAGATAATAGACTTTATTAGCACTGTCCCAGCCTGAGCCCAGGTGTGTGTGCACACCCGTGTACATGCACACTCACACACCCGGCTCCATCTCCTTTTACTGACATGGCTGTGTTATTAGAGCTTCTTTGTTGGATAGCTCAAACCAAGCTAAATCAAAGTCCCTCGCTGTGATCCTAGTCTCTTCAATTTTTCACTGTAATGACAAATTGTGACCCTTTGTTCCTGGTGTCTAAAAACCACTCCTGGGCAAGAAAGCAGATAGTGTGGCCAAAAGAAAAGAGAAAAAAAGAAGCTCAGGTGTGCTGAGAAAGTTGATTCTCACATCCTTACTAAAATTTGGAGTGGACACACGGAGACATCAACAGAGATCACAAATATATGTATACAGAGACACTCCATAATGGAACACACACACACACACACAAACACGAGGTGGGGGACGGAGAGAGAGAGGCTTCCTCACTCATAGACTCCCACACCAACACAAAGAAAACAAAATTGCACCTGCAAAACCATCACACAATAAACAGATACTCTCTAACAAATGCACATATAGTCACTCCCTTAAAATAAGAGTTTTGAAATAATCATTCAGGAAATTAAAACAAAAAAATTGCCAATTATCTGGATTTTTTTTTTTAGAAAAAGTGCATTGTTTCATTGAAACATTCTGCCTATGATTCTGAACCCTCTCTGGCTACGAAATACCTTGTATTCGCCTCACATATTTTCCTTGTCAAAGAAAATTCACAAATTTTATCTCCTTAACACCTCACAAGGCTTTCTTTGTTGGTATGTTTTTCTAATTTCCACATGCATTTTGTGCTGGATACTGACTGTTAGCACTCAATACCATCCCAGCTCTCTTGAGCTCCTCCTGTGTGGCCAGTTGCTGGAAACCAAAAGACTACATTTCCCAGATTCCCGTGCCAGCAGGGTGCTGGTTTTGATTCCACCCATAAGAGACATTCCTGCAAGATTTGGAAGGTGGGGGAGAAACAGGAGCCATTATTGCTCCGCAGACATCAGCAGGCAGGGGAGCTTCCTGGGCAGGTGCAGTCAGGAGGTTTTGCTGTGGCTTCCATACATCCCCCTGGGAATCCTCCACATCAGTGCTTCATCCACATCAGTGCTTCAGGCAGCTCAGACCATTGGTAGTAGGTTTAGGTTTGGGGGGTTATTTTTATAACTAATGTAAAGCTCTGATTTTATAAACATTTAAGCAAAAAATAAGGACACATTACTGGATCAGCTCACAGAATTGATGAAGAGGGTAAAGAAGCAAGCAGTTTCAGGAGCCCCAGGGGTTCCAGGAAGCGGACTCTAAGGTAAATATGGGCAGGGGGGAAGTTTGTTAGGGAGGGTAGTGGAAGGCAAGGAAGTGGGACTGGGGAGAAGGAGAATTTGGGTGTGAGCTGACAGAGGCCCCAGGCCACTTGGAGGGAGTGAATGAAGCGGGGGTGATCCTTCGGAGCTGGGTGAGGATGCCAAGCCTCTATCCCTGCATGCTTTCCAGTTGTCCTGAGTTGAGGCCTTGATAACCCACAGGGCAGCTCTCTTCAGCTGAGGCAACACCTGTAGGAGACGGGCAGCTCAGGGCCTTCAGCCAGCAGCTCTTATGCTGCTTGAGGTAAACAGTGCTTCGTTCCTGTTAAGGACTGGAAGGGTGTGTCCCCCTGTAAAATGTATATGCTGGAGCCCTAACCTCCGATGTGACTGTATTTGGAGACAGAGCCTGTGAGGAAGTCATTAAGGTCATAATAGGGCTGGTGCCTACTATGCAGAGGAAGAGACACAGAGTTCTCTCTCTCTCTTTCTTTCTCTCTCTCTCTCTCTCTCTCTCTCTCTCTCTCTCTCTCCCATGTGAGGACACAGGAAGAAACCATTTGAAGACACAGGGAAAAGAGGACCATCGACAAGCCAAGGAGAGAGTCCTAAAGAGAACCCAATCATGCTGCCATCTTTTCTTTTTAATTCTCATTTATTTTAGAGAGAGGAAGGGAGAGGGAGAGAGAGAAACAGCAATCGGTTGCCTCCTGCATATGGCCCATACAGGGATCAAACCCGCAACCTGGGCATGTGCCCTGACCAGGAATCAAATCCACCACCCTTCGGTGCACAGAATATGCTCCAACCAGCTGAGCCACATGAGCCAGGGCCATATTGACATCTTGATCTTGGACTTTTCAGTCTCCAGAACCGAGAAAATTAACTCTGTACCACCCTTTGGTGCACAGAATATGCTCCAACCAACTGAGCCACATGAGCCAGGGCCATGTTGACATCTTGATCTTGGACTTTCAGTCTCCAGAACCGAGAAAATTAACTCTGTTGTTTAAGCCACTCAGCCCATTGTTTTTATTTTTATGGCAGATCAAGCTGACTAATCTAACTTTTGCAGGAGAATGTGGACAGCACATGACAGGGTCAGGCACAGGAGCTGACCCAGGGATCTAGTTGCCTTCAGCTTATTCTCTCTCTCTCTCTCTCTCCTCTCCCCGCCTCTACTCTTCTTCCCTAAGTTGTGAGAGAAAACATGACCACCTCCAGCCTCTCACCCTTCCAAAGCCATGATCCAAGAACAAAGAGAGCTCTCTCTCAGGCTCCAATCTGGAAAATTCCAGAAAAGGACTCTGGTTCCCCAGCCACACCATGTGCACCCTCCTGGACCAGCTCTGAGGCCATGTACATGGGTACCAGGACTGACTTTGCCTTTGACTTCAGGCCATATTTATTATCCAACCAGGCCCCTAACTCATCCCAGCCCAGAGTTACAGCCTCTCTTTTCTCCCAGACACCCAACCTGTATGTTCAAGTCCAAGGCTCCTCGGTGAGCACTGCTGGGACGGAATTGAAACCCAATGGGGTATCTGGAAAGCAAGTGGCATATCTGGGAGTAATAAACCTCCAACTGCTTGTTCATTTGGCACCCAGCGGGGAGCACAGATTCCTCTCCTCTCTTTCTTAAGAATCAATAAGAAGCTAGCGATGCATTTAACAGAGATCAGATAAATGCAATTAAGTACCTTTTTCCAACCTTTTATAGGACTGATACTTTGGTTACATTCCTGAAAGTCACCCCAGGTAAATCTGGCCCATCGTCTGGTAATTGCATTGCAAATTTTTAAAGCTGAGTATTGGTGTAACTAAGAAGAGGCGAATTTGATTGGCCAGGGGAGGAGCAAGCAACAAGGAAACAGTGGCAACTTTGGCTGAGCCTTGAAAGGCCCGTGACTAGGGTGAGGCAGGAAGAACCAGCGTGAACAAGGACGTGAAAGTAAGCAACATGGGGTGTTTGGGACTGGCAGGACCATGTAGGAGCTTGGAGATCCTTTTGGAAGTGTCAGAGCTGACTGGGGGCAGGATGAGGCTGGTCACAGCGGCCCCAGCACTGCCCCCAGGCTATGGCAAGGCAGGTCAGGGAGTACCATCCCATATCACAGAGGAATAAAACTGGAGTTCCACTGGGTAACTGTCTGTCCAGGCCCTGAGCACTTTCTGTTCCTATCAGAGCTGCCTTCAGCTGCAAAAGGAATCAAAGGATCCAGAGAGTCTGCAGATTAGGCCTAAGTACACCTTAAGAAACAACAGGAAGAGAGAGTGCAGGCCAGCTGTTCTGATGGGGACATTCAGTAATAACAGGCTTTGGCTTCCTTAAAACAATCTTTCACACCCATTCAAAGCTGTGCCTCAGGATGCTGAAGCCGAACTAATATCACGGCCCAAATTACGCCCTTCTGCACCACGTGGCCTGGGGCCTTTCCGTGTCTCTGAGCCTCATTCATATTATGTGGGGTTCAACTGGCTGGTCTCTAAGGCCCATGGCTCCAACATCGCAGGATTCATGAGGAATGTGCAGGACCTTCAACACTGATGTTGGCATAATAATGCCATGCTACTCGCATCTCTTGTCTCCAACCTACAAGATTAATGCCCACCAGGAAACGCAGGCAGTAATTTATTCTGGATTTTCCCACCATGGGACTTGCTTTACATACATTGCTACATGAACTCTAATAAAACATTAAACAGATAAAAAAGGTTTCTGTCAGCTTCCCAGCCCCCTGACATATGTTCCTCTTCCTGCCAGACACCCTGGAGAGGGGACCTCCTTGGGACTACAGCTGTGATCAAGAATAACTGCAGAGAGCCAAGCAGGAGGTTGGACACAAAACAGCCAAGCCTCTAAAATAAAACGGAATGACAAAAGAATGAAATAAAGCAATCCTACATAATAAAATCCCAGTGACCAAAACAGTGGAACGACCAGAACAACCAGAGACCAGAACACCACAGTCCCTCGCCCTGGCTGGCCCCACCCCCCAGGGAGCAGTTAGGAGTGATCATGCAGACTGGCAGAGTGGTTAGGGGCAATCAGGCAGGCAGGCGAGCAGTTAGGAGCCAGTCGTCCTGGATAGCGAGAAGGATGTCTGACTGCCAGTTTAGGTCCATGCAGATCAGGCCTAAACCAGCAGTTGGACATCCCCCGAAAGGTCCTAGATTGGGAGAGGGTGCAGGCCAGGCTTCGGGGATGCCCCCCCCCCATTTTTCATGCACCGGGCCTCTATTCTATATATATAAAATGCTAATATGTTAAGTGTCCCTCTGACTATCTGAACAGTTGCTATGATGCGCACTGACCACCAGGGGACAGACACTCAACACAGGAGCTGCCATGATGCACACTGGACATTTACAAAGAAACGGCAGCATGGTCTGACACCCACAAAGTAGCACTCAGCTTTCCCCAAGTGGGACATAGGCCCCGCCACCACCCCAGAGCAACACCCCACCCCACCAAATTGCAGCCAACGCTGCCAAGATACCATGGTGAAAAATGCAGCCCACAGCCCACCCCTGCCCAGAAACAGTCACTGTGGGCATCAGGTAACAATGTCACATAGCAATACCTGGCTTCCTCTCCCTAGTGACAATTAGTCTCCTTGGAGTTTCTTCAGCCCAGGAACATGACTTGCTTCATAGCCAGGTGCAAACATTTTACACTTTAACCCAGTGGTTCTCAACCTTCCTAATGCCGCAACCCTTTAATACAATTCTTCATGTTGTGGTGACCCCCAACCATAAAATTATTTTCGTTGCTACTTCATAACAAAATTTTCACCCTTGCCCCCCCCCAAAAAAACACACACACACAAAAAAAAACCACTTAGCTTTCTGGATTGGCATATCTATTTCTAGAGATTCATTAATGTCA
>NW_006290441.1:1319482-1334850 GCF_000327345.1 Myotis davidii
TTGAAAAAGTTTAGCTAATCAGAAAGCAGGTTTAATAAAGCAAGTTTATTCTATACATATAAAAGGCTAAGTTGACTCACGCATGCATGATACATATAAAGCTCTTGCTAGTGACAATTGCACGCATATGTTTCCATCTGTCATTGTCGATCATGAATTTGGTTGACACTTCTATTATAGAGAAAGGGCAAATAGCGATATTAAAATATTTCTTCTAATTAATTTCCTTCAATGTGCACAAATTCATGCACCAGGCATCTAGTATGAAATAAAATAATAAAATGACCAAGCTGGATTGATGTCAGAGGGCCCTCTGCCCAAGAGAAGAGGGTGACATATTGGAGTATGCATCTGTCCAGTCCTATCCAGTTCACGACCTGGGGCAATGGGAGTCACCCTGGCGACACAAGAAGATGAAGTGGGGTCTGCATTGACCATAGTCAGTGCTGGTGCCTGGTCTGCTGGGCTTGGCTCTGGGGGCTCAAGTGAGCACTGAGCTGACACTGAGTTTTGGGAACAGCCATTATCACTTCACATGGGAGAACAGCAAACCTCCACATATTCCCTATTACATCAGTCTCTGCAGTAGCACATAGAAATAGAAATAGCTAGGAACCCAGAAACACAGTAATGAAAACTCAGTAATCTGAAAGCTAAATTTGATCCCCTGAAGCAAGATTGGGAGAGTGGCATGTCTTTTCTGAAACAAGGAAATGACCAGTGTGGAGCTGTGCAGGTCATGGGCAGGCATGGGAAGCAGAAATGGTTTCGTAGAATATGCAGAATCAGGACAAGACAGGCAACTGGGGGAATGGATGCTACTTAAGTTGCTTGTATCTAACGAGGGCAACATCACCCCGGGGAGCGGAGTTGCAGTTAGTGCACAGCCCCCGCTGGAATGGAACCTCATATTGAGCGTGGCTGATGTAAGTACAATTACAATTAGGCTAAATATCAAGTAAACGAAACGCAGTGGGCTCACTTCTTAGCTAATCTGTGCGTTGTCTTGACAACTTCCTAAGTGAAGACTCTTTGTTGATACCTTTAAGGCAGGCTGACTGAACATTGAAGGCACAGGCGATGTGCACAGTAACCACCAGGACGCTCAGCAGAGACAGGTCAGGGAGCAGGACCCTCTCCTCCCGCCACCAGGAAAAAAGAGACAATGCCTCTTCCTGCTCATGTGTGTGAACCTCTCTTACCCTTCAACTCCTTCTCACTTAGTGAGAGGCAGACGCAAGAAGAAAATAAACGTAGACTAGGGGTTAGTTTTCATCTGAAATAGGGACAGTAGAGTAGGCTCCATTGAGGAGGTGCATTTGAGTGTAAAGGCTTAAGGGAGGGCCCTGGCTGGTGTGGCTCAGTTGGTTGGACATCGCCCTATGCATCGGGAGGTTGGATGAGTCAGGCTCAATCCTGGAGGAGGGAGGTGGGGAGAGTGCAGGAGGCAGCCGATAGATGTTTCTCTCTCATCATTGATGTTTCTATCTCTAAAAAATCAGTAGTAATAAGACTTAAGGGAGGTAAGATTTCAAGCCATAGAAATATCTGAGCGAAGAGCATTTGGGACAAAGGCAATAAATACAGTAAAGGTTCTCATCAGAGACACAGCAGGAGGCCAGCATGTCTGTACCAGAGAAAAGGAAAAACAACAGAAATGAGGTCAGGGAGGTGGGGGGCGGGGGGGTGGAGAGGCAGGTCACAGACGACCTAGTAGGTGTTCACTCTAAGCTCTTTAGATTCTATAAACGTGCTCCAAGGCCCCAAAGCTCTCAGCCACAGGTGACCTTTGACATAACTGGTTCCGAGTAAGAACTTCAGGATGGTGATCCCAGCCCAGCCTCTTCTGCCGGGTGGGGACTGTGGCACTGTCTCAGGAACGGCTGTGATGTGTCTCGGCACTGAGCCTGGCAGCCTAGACTCGGGCTCACAGTGTGGCCCTCAACACAGACAGGCCGCATGCCAGACCGCTCCTGCCCTGCCCACCCCAGCAGGGCTGTCTCTCCCTCTAGCTCAGCCTGTTTCCTCAGGGCTGGGCACAAAGGGGATAGGAGGGAGGGCACTGGCTGTGTTCTGGGTGTGTAGATGCTTATTTCCCAGCCTCCGCCATCACGGCTAATTGACCTTTATTGTTCTCTCCATCACATGGAAACCAAATTCAGCCCGTTTCCCTCTGTGCCTCGGAAAAGTAAAAGTTCGCCTCGGCTTCTAACTGAACAATCATTATCTTGACAGTACGAGGCCCACCGGGCCTCTCCCCCTAGCCCATTGCCTCACTCCTCTTTCCAACTTGGAAAAGAAAAATACGAATCAATGTAAGAAAGCCATTTACTCTCCATTTTACAGGCTGCACACCAAATAGTTTGTCAGAGTCTTTTAAAAGCAACTCTCCTCACCCACATTTTGCTCAGAAGGTTGCTTTGTCTTTTCCCGCAGCCATTGATTTTCACATCTCGTTAGGATTGTTCTAAGCTCCTAAGGCATTAACAACAGATTTGCCAAAGTCAGTGAGCTGTAGCTCAGCGGGCGGTGCTCACCTGGGCAGCCCGTCAGGGGTTTTGCTGCACTTATTTCACGCCAGGAAAACGGAGTCGCGGAGGATGGTGCTGGGCTGGAGAACATTGGAGTTCTTACTCTGAATTGCCAAGGAGTGAGACTGCTCTGGGCTTCCTCTTAGTGTCCTGAGGATCAAGTGTCGACCTCCGAAGGTAACAGGGGGTGGCCACAGACAACAGTGAAAGGGTGTGGTTTTGGAGCCATACAGGCCTGAGTTTGAATTCATGCCTAACTGTTTACGGGCTGTGTGGCCTTACTTTTACTTACAGGAAAGTGTCCTGGTGTTTAGGGCTTTGAGGGCCCCCAGGGTGTCATAACCCATGAGCACCCAGCCTCATGCTGAGTCCTAGTGACAGGAAGGGGTGAGGGAGGGTGATGAAGGAAGCTAAGGAAGAGCAAGCCTGGAGTTGGGCTGCAGTGTAACTAGAGAACAGCTCCCTCCAGGGAAAATCAGGAATCCAGCCCTCAGTGTTCAAACTGGGATCACTGCATCTGCAGTCAGTCCAGCCTGGCGTCGGTGTCCAAGAAGTTCTACCTGGGCCCTTGGGTCCTGAAAGGACTCTAACTGGGACACTATGCTACATACAAAGCAAGAAACATCACGGTAGCTGAGAGCATGGACAGGGAGCTAGACTTCCTGGATCCAAATGCTGACTCTGCCACTTACCAGCTGGGTATGCTTAGGCAAGACTCTTAACCTTTAGTGCCTCCGTTTCCTCATCTGTAAAATGGGACTAATCATTGTACCTCATGGAGTTCTTATGAAGATCAATGAGTTAATATATGTAAAGGGCATAGAAAAGTGCCTGGCACCTAGTAAATGCGATAGAAGGTTAACTTTTGAAAAATAAGAAAAATGAGGGCTCACCTATCACAGAAAATATAATCACAATTTCCCCTTACTATGTACTTGTTGTATGAGTAAAAACTATTGATGGATCTATAAACCCTGGCATCATCTCTAGTGCTTCCTTCTCTCCTGTCCCTCCCTGCCCCCCAATTGATTGGCAACCCAATCAATCACCAAGTCTTTCTGCCCCTTATACCACGGTCCCATACCAGCATCACTCCCCCTCTGGACCATCGTGCCAGCTCATCCCCTAACTACTCTCTGATCTCCCCGGCTCTAATTTTATCTTCTCCAACCCATTTGTCACACTTCCAGCAAAGTGATCTTTATAAATCACAAATCTGGCCAGATCGCCCATTTCAAACCATTCCACTGGGCTTCTCCCATTGTCTACAGGAGTCGATGAAACTCCTTGGAACACAAAGTCCTTCATGGTCCTCTATAAACTGCGGCAGCCTCATTTACTGCCCGTGGCCCCATGCTTTATACTCCATCAACACTAAACTTCTTATTGTCACCCACACCACACACACAGAGAGACACACCTACACATGCTATCCCTTCACGCATACACACACACTTTCATGCTTCATTTGTTCTATTCCCCCTGCCTGCAATATTCTCCCAGTCTCCTCCGCCTCCCTATTCACCCCTCATCTCAACACCACCACCGTCCTCACACATTGTTTGGCAAAACTCAGCTGACACCTTAAGACCCCAGTGTTCCTTCTTCCTAGAGTCCTTCCCTGGAGCGATCAGTTGGATTAGACATCAGCGCTCTTAGAGTTCGGGCTCTTCCTGGCATTGTGCCCATAGGCTAAACATCTTTTGGCTCCATAATCCCTGGGATCTCAGAGTCTTCTGCATCCAGTTGATGAAAGGGTAAGAGGAACTGGCAGAGGTACATCAGCTTCTGAAACCCCCTGGCTGGGACAGAGGTGGTACACCTCACTCCCACTCATTCCACTGTGCGGACTAGTCACTAGTCACAGGGTCACTCCTGGATGAAATCTAGTGCCTGGGCCATTCAGTGGCCCTTGCAGCCTCAGGGCCACTTCTTGGTTCTCCTCTGACACCCTGTCCCTACTTCCACCTCCAAGTGGCTCAGTTCTGTTTCCAGGTCCATCTGCTCCACCAGATTGTGAGCTCCTGAGGACAAAGGCCTGTTTCTTCCCCCCTCTATACACCCAGCAACTAGCTTACTACCATTGTTAGATGAATGGGTGACACACGTCAGAACCAGCTCAGTGACTGGGTGGCCTGACCCTTGCAGAACGTCTTCCTGCAAGCAGCTTGGCTAGACTGGGGAAGGTGGAGGCTGCCAGATGGGGCATGAAGGGGATGAAGGGGGATCTTCCAAGGGACACATGCAAGACAAGAGAATGATGTGACCATTTGGAGAGATTTGCTTCTTCACGTCCACGGTATTTCTCAGGCCAGAAAGGGCCCAACCTCCAAGAGTGCTGAAACACGTATCTCAACGCTAACACTACAGGTAGCCCATACCATGTGCCAAGCACTGTTCTAAGTGCTATACCTGCATTAATTCATCAGTCCTCACAATAACTCCACTTTACAGATGAGCTAAGAGAGGCTAACCTCAGAAAGGTTGAATGACACATGATTCTTTCTCTACCCAAGGGTTTTTCTTCCTGATCGTGGAGGCCCTTGAAGCGTAGAACAAGGATGGCTTCCGCCCATTTTCCAACATTTCTGTCCATGAGAATCGGGTGTGGGAATAGCAGAGATGTGACTTCCTGGTGGCCAAAGCAGACATTTTGAAGCTTTCTTACCCCAATCTGAACCCCAGGGCTCAGGTAACAGGCCAGTGGCCTGAGAACATTTCCAAGATGATTCTTCAAGATTATTTCAAGCTAAGAAAGACGAGGCTTTCCGTTGATTTTTATGTCTTACAATATCCTTTGATCAAATTAAAAAACAGTAGAGGTTGGAGCCAAATAACAAACTGCAAGGCTCCAAGCCCATCTGAACATGACGCTTGTGCAGAATTAACAGTGATAATGTTATGACAGGGGGCTGATCTCTCTGCACAAAGCACCAGGGCTGACTACCCAGCAGCCAGTGGTGCGGAAACGCAGCTCACTCAGCCGGGCGACTCGGCCCCTCCACCGAGCATTTCCATAGTCTTAACTGGATAACAACCACGGCCCTCCTGGGAAATCACCGCCTCGGAACTGCTTTACACCGATGACAAGAGAAACAGCTGCAATTTGTCATTATAGAAATATCCAATTATCAAGCTACTGAGTGATGACTGCAGCCTCCTGTCTACACGGCCTTCGGTTTAGCCTCTGAGCTACATACCTGTCATTGCCAGGGTCTCGGGTGACAGTCTCAGAAGAGCCTTGCTCCTCCCCCCGCCCCCCGCATCACCGCAGGAGGGCCCAGCAGCCTCTGCCTTCGGTTGGGGGGGAGCAGGTGCTTCCAAGGCCTCCTCCTGCTACAGGGGCAGGAAGAACAGATTAGGCGCAACAGCACCTGGCTGAACTGCCACCTCCTCCAAGATGGTCGCAGAGGTCACTCCTGCTCCTCAGTTTGCCCACAAGAGGAGGGAGTGGCCTGTGATAAGTTAAGGTGCTTCAACAAGTGGGGCTGGGTTCAATTCATGTCTCCAGAGCATCCTCGCTTCTTCATGCGAGGCACACTGAGACAGAATCTTCCATGGGTAGTATGCACTAGGAAAAAGCAAATGAATGACAAACAGCCAAACCTGGTACAACGGTGATAAGCCAGCACTTGTCAGTGCTGTTTACATGTGGTAACTCATTTTTATCCTCACATCATTCCTACACAATGGGTGCTATTACGGGGTCTATTTCACACTTAAGAAAACAAAGCAAGTCCCCTGGCCAGGTAGCTCAGTTAGTTAGAGTGTCATTCTGGTATTCCAAGGTTTCGGGTTAAATTTCTTGTCAGGGTACGTACAAGAATCAAGCAATGACTGTATAAGTAAGTGGAATAACAAATTGGTCTCTCTCTCTCTCTCTCTCTCTCTCTCTCTCTCTCTCTCTCTTCTTTCCTCTCTCTCTAACATCAATACTTTTTTTAATGTTTAAAGAAAGGTTAAGGAATTTAACCAAGGACACCTGGCTGTGAATGGCAAACATGAGATTTGCACCCAGCAGTCTGGTTCAGGGGTTGTGCTCCAAATGTTTTATATTCCTCTTTAACAAGTGTTACTGCTGTCTATGTCCAAGAACTGTGTTAAGTTCTTTAAACATATTATGTCATTTAATCTCACAATACATTATCCCTAGTGTACTGCTGAGTAAATTAAGGAATGGAAGGGTTAAGTAACTTGCCCAAGTTCATTAGCAGAGCCCAGACTCAAAGCCAGGCTTTCTGGCACAGACTGGGTACCAAGCCACTATCTATACATACTATGCTATGTTTCCTTAATTACGTTATATACACACTTGCATTGAATTAATCTTTCCAATACTCCTGAGAAAGGTACTGTTAGTAACTCCATTTTATAAATTGGGAAGGTGGACATTATAGAATCTAAACAAATTATAATCAGTAATTGAGGATTCAGCATTCAAATCCAGACATTGTCTGGAAAAACCCTGTGATGGCCCTAGCTGGTTTGGCTCAATGGATAGAGCGTAGGCTTGTGGACTGAAGGCTCCCAGGTTTGATTCTGGTCAAGGGCACATGCCCACATTGCAGGCTTGATCCCCAATGTTGGATGTGCAGGAAGCAGCCGATCAATGATTCTCTCTCATCGTTGATGTTTCTACCTCTCTCTCTCTCTCTCTCCATCTCCCATCCTCTCTGAGATCAATAAAAAATATATAAAAATAATAATAAAATAAAAAGTAATTACTTTTTACAGTTGCAGTAACTTCCTACCCTAATCTATTGGCTGCTCATATACAAAACATATGATTTTAAACTCAATTGAGCTGAAGCATGAATGAATGACCTGCTCAACTCCTGGCTCAAATGCCACTTCCTCCCAGATGGCCTCCCATTTCCCCGGCAGAAGTTGTCTCTCTTTCCTCTGTTTAATCTCTCAGCTGGTTCTTGATCACTTGTATGGGCAATCCCACTGTGAGAGAAATTCCCTGTTTAGAAGAATTCAGTGTGCTCTGGCCTGGCCCAGACCTCACTAGTGTGACACTGGAGGGCAGGGTCAGTGAAGAGAGCGGAAGCATCTATGGGAGAGCATGGTCCACAGCCAGGGCCAAAGGCCTTATCAGAAACAAGAACCACCAGGACAGAAAAAACAGAGACCAGACCATGACAACAAAATCCGGAGCAGCAGTGAGCAGCTGGGTGAGTGGTCACCAACTCGGCAGAGCTGAGGAAGCTACATCCTAAACCAACAGCAATAAAAGGCACAGAAATCAGTAGCAGCATGAAGGGGTTGACACAAGGTAGACTGGTTGAAAATTATTTAAGAAGTAGCTGAAACCCTAGTTCCCTTCCCCAACTCGATGCCCCCGGATTACTGCCCTGCACAGTCTAGAGAAGATGAGAGGTTTATTTTTGGGAGAGGACAAAACAGAGGTGTTTGGACTGGGGGATAACAGAGCCAGCTAAAGGCCAGGTACCATTTTGAATAAAGTGACCACGACCTACAGAATGTTCAGGCTCCTGTCTGGCCTCCTGTCCTGAGCCCCAGACATCAGGACCCAGGCCTCTGCCTTCCAGGAAGGAGAGTGGAAGAGGAGTAACAGTAATTGGGCTGGCTCAAGAGAAAGGATGTTTTAAAACTGACATTTGTCTCCAACAAATGGTACAGCTGGATCACCCGACAGCAAAGTTCCCAGTGCCAAACGCCACCTACAGTCCCCGACTCCTAAACATGAGCAGATATCTGGGGTTACCAGACACCTCAGGAAGTTTCCAGCATGAAGGGCATAGACTGAAAGAAACATGAGGATAGGGGAGCAACCTGAAGGAAATGGACCATCCAAGGAGGAAAATATTAAAATAACGTCATTCCTTTGATATATAAAAGAGTACATTACATCCTTGAAACAAGAATAGGGGCCTGGAACATTCCGAGAACAAGGAGGGGCTCTGGGGAGTTAAAGACATGAGACCAGAAGTGAGAAACTCAATAGAAGGGTTGAAGTTTTAGGAAATCTCTCAGAAAGATGAAAAAGGAAGAAAATCTATATAATAAAAGCCTAATTGACTGTTACGGTAGAACGACCAGAATGACTGGTCACTATGATGCACACTGACCAACAGGGGGAAGATGCTCAAATCAGTAGCTGCCCCCTGGTGGTCAATGCAATCCCACAGGAAGCACTGCTCAGCCAGAAGCCAGGCTCATGGCTGACGAGCGCAGCAGCAGCAGCGGTGGTGGGAGCCTCTCCCGCCTCCGCAGAAGCTCTAAGGAGCAGCGAACCAGCAGTAAGGAGCGAGCAGGCTGGCTGTAAGAAGCGAGGGATCACGGTTTGCGAGAGGGATGTCCAGAAGTTGGACATCTCCCTAGGGGTCCCAGACTACAAGAGGGCTCAGGCCGGGTTGAGGGGACCCCCCCCCCTTCCAGTGCACAAATTTTGTGCACCAGGCCTCTAGTAAGATAATAAGAACCAGTTTAGTGGGTCCAACATCTGAGCAATAGGAATTTCAGCAATAGAAATCTTTCTAACACCAAGTCAGGTTTTCCAGATTTGTAGGCCATGAGTTTCCAGATAAAAAGGGCCTCTAAGTGCCCAGAGAAATAGATAAAAATACCCAAACCAAGGCACATCCATGTGAAATTTCAAAACACAGGGGACAAACAGAAGAGGCTACAAGTTTCCAGAGAAGGGGGGGCGGGGGGCGGGGGAGAAATAGTTGCATACACAGAATTAGGAGTTAGGATGGTTTCAAAGTTCTCAAAAATAACTAATTTCCAATAAATAGAAGTAATAAACTAATAAATAACTTCTCAATAATAAATAGAACCAATATATAACTTTTTAAAAATAACTGACACAAGACTATGGAATAATGCTTTCAAAACTCTCAGGGGGAAAATACAGACAGGCAAGATCTCAAAAATGTATATTCTACCCACCCACCCCCCCCCCATTTCTCAGGAAGCTACTGATGATGTGCTCCACTCAAATTAGAGTATAAATCAGAAAAGAGGAAGAATGGAATACAGAAAAGAGGAGACATAAGGCGAGAGGGAGGTGAAGGAAATTCCTATGTTGATGCTGAAGGGAGGTCTCAGGACAACAGCCGTGCACCAAGCAGGGAGGGCAACTGTCCACCAGCAGTTCAGTGGCCACAGAAAAACTCCTTCATGAGGAGGAATTCATAGACTCTCTGATGCTGGGGGAAAGAAATGTGGACAACCTTTGGAGAGTTGGTGTTGAATTGGTGATAAGTACATGGAATATCCAACAAATACAAACAAAAGGCAATTAACTCCAGGGAACACAAAAGACTGTTCACAAAAGGAAAAGTAATCAAAATTTACTATGAAGACCTGAATAGCACACATGGCCATAAAAACCCTGAATTTAGATTGAAGCAAAATGATAATTATGTTGGCGGGATGGGAAGAGGAAAGGGTGCATGTATTTGGTGGGACAAGAGAAAGAAAGGGAGCTGAGTAGCTTAATCTGTATCTTCCATAGTGGGAAGTTAGTAGATGATGCCTATAAAATTTTTTTTTAAAAATCAAGAAGGAGCAATACAAACATATTGTTGGAGTTAAGGTGATAAGGACAAAAATGTATGTAGAAAGGCGAATGTGTTTGCCTCTGTGGAGAGGAACTGGAGGGAGTGGCTGGAGATGCTCTTTGTTTTAGGAAATCTTGTAGAACAGCTGAGTCTTTAAACTATGATCATGTATAATTCTGACAAAAATAAAAACTTTTAAAAATTCTCCCCTGGTTTTGGAGTGGGAGCTGAGCAAACTGGATGGTGTTTTCTAAAAGAACCCAGGCTATTTCATGCTTTGATGATGGAATAAATCGCTACATCCATGCTGCTGTACTTCTGCACCACCTTAGTGATTATTCATTCATTTGTTCAACAAATATAGATCAAGATCCCGCTCTATGTAAAAGCAATTCCACATCCATTTTCTCTGATGACTTGGCTTTTAGAAATTAGAGAGAAGTAACGTGGGCTCATGGCTCCCTCTCGTCAAATTCATGCAAAGGCCACTGACTCCCCTGGCGGGGGGTGGGGTGGGGGCGGCGAATGTGGGGTCTGGTGCTGTGATGCTGGCAGGTCTCCTCCTCTGAGGGGCAATGGCTGCTCCTCTGGTATTTGAAACATCTTACTATTCAAGGATTGGTTTTCTTCAAAACTAATTCTCACCAACAATATAAACTTATGTTTCCCTCTTAATGGGATGCATAGGGAAAAGAGGAGAGGTGAGGAAATCAGTGTCTATTCTCCCTTTTGCAGAATACTTGTGACCGAAAAAAAGTTCTACCCCCTCTCTAATGAGTGGAAAGGAATCTACATAGCACACAATTGGTCACATGAAATTTGCCCTCCCTGACCATGTCCTGCTCATGGTAAGTCAACGGAAAATTTGGACAGCTCCCCTGTCCCTGCCACAGGGAGCCTGCATCACCTCCTCTACTTGGGAAGCAGTTCTGACTTCCTCGGCCTCATCATCTTCCACATGAGAGATGTCAGAGCTATATGCCAAGGCACTACTGAGACTGCCTGAGGATCAGGGTGTATGAAGGCAAGACCAATGACTCCCATGCTGAAAAAAAAAGGGGGGGGTCACCAGGTGCCTCCCTACCCAACAGGGTCATCTACTCTACCATGGAGGAAAAAGGGAAAGAAGGAAGGGAGAGAGGCGGTTTCAAAGTGGACAACTAGGAGATCTCCCTCTGTAGCCTATTTAATATCACACTTGGCATTCAATCATTTCTCTTCATTACAGACTCCCTGGATCAATCACATCAGCATTGAGATTGTTTGTTGCACTTGCCCATTATAAAAGCTACATTTCAGAGCCAAAAGATGAGCTAATATTCTACTTCAATGTCAGCCGTAAAAAGCAAATAACTTTGAGCAGGAGAACCAAGAAATGAAAAGGAAGCATTAATGCTTTCATAGAGAAGCAAATATTTGCACTTATTAATATCCTGAAACCCATGTTACCATGACTAGTTCCTTCTCCTTTTATCCCACATCTTTTGTCTAATACAGTGATATATTGCCATTCTTTCAAAATCCTGACACAGATGACATTGAAGCAAATTATGTGTCTCGGCCAGATTTCTCAGTTGAAATGGAGATAGTTGGTGTGTACATTTTTTCCATCTAATTAACTCCACAGTTTGAATAGCTGTTATCATGCCCTGGGTCCCCTATGAATGGGTGAATAGATAGAAAGATCCATAAACAGCTTGGTTTGCATCAAATGAGATCTTTCTCCCGACAAAGAGAAAATGGAATGAATTGTCATTTGGATGGTAGTGGCATCAGAGACTAGCACAAGCACACTCTCCCCTGTGTGCAAAACACAAGTGTGTTGCCTAGCACCAGCAACCAGCCTGGAAGATTTTACCCACTCCCCACCACTTCATTTGACCATGTAATTTTTTTTCAAGCAGGTCTTTGTTTACACTGTGTGGTGGTTTCCAAAAATATGTTCCAAATTTTTTGAGACTCCTTCACTCAAGAGGTTTAGATTAATTTTCCTCCCTTGTACTTAGTGATTCATTTCCAACAAAAATAGAATAGGCAGAAGTGGTGGTATGTAACTTCGGAGATGAGGTCAAAAAATGCTCGCTCTCGCTCTCTCTCTCTCTCCCCCAATCTGGGGAAACAAGCTGCCATTTGCAAGAAGCCACTCATACTTATACAGTTCCAAAAGAGAAACTGAGCCCCCCCAACCCCTGCCAACAGCCATGAATGTGAATCATCCTGGAAGTGAATCCCCAGCCCCAGATGAGCCTTCAAATGAGACCACAGCCCAGGTTGATATCAGGACTGCAACTTCATAAGACCCCCTGAACCAGAACTACCCAGCTAAACTGCTCCTGAATTCCTGGCTCTCGGAAACTGTGATGTAAAAAATATTTGTTGTTTCAAGCTGCTAAATTTGGGGGCAATCTACTATGCAGCAATAGATAATTAATACATACTGTGACTTCTCTTGATTCTCATCATCATATTTATGGGGGAAAATCTTTTTCTCCCAAGTATTTAAAAGTCAAGATGACTACCACCTCCACAGCAAGACTCCAGAGGCTCTGTGAAGTGAGTGTGAGGAGATCAGAAGCTCACTCAGGCCTTCCACAAGCTAGACAGATCTCTGGCAACTGCACAGCTTGGTGGTGAAGAAACAAGAGAAATTGGAGGAAAATGTCAAAGGCATGCCTCAAGCCACTCATTACTCACTCACTCCTTCCTCCATGCAACCTCTAAGCACTGTCTCACCTATCACAGAATTATGTTCTGCAGCCTCTTTCATCAGCTGTATGCATGCTCTTGGCCCCCTGCCTAACATCTTGTATATTGTTATTCTCCCAGAAACCCGCAGCTGGCCATACTGGTGCTTACACCTGTAGACCTGGTCCATGCGAGTTCCTTGGCCAAACCTGGCCAGAACAGGTGGTGTCAGAGGTCCCTTGGTGCTTTCAAATCAAGCTGGACATGGAAACCTCCAAAAGTGGAGTAATTACAAATTAGCAGAGTGGTTAAAGTTTTCTGTTTTGGATCTAGACAGAAGTGGGTTTGGTGCCATTTGGTGCCTGGTAACTAGCTGATTGACTTCAGACAAGATAAATAACTCATCTTTGGGTTCCTTCTCTATCAAATGGGAGCATAATACTACCTACCTTAAATCTATGTAACCTCTTAATGCTGGCCCTGACATCTTACTCAGTAAGTGTTGGTGCTAAGACTAGGAGTAGAAGAGCTGATAACACAAAGCTAGAATCCCTTTCTAAGTCCTATGAAGTTACTACATTCCATCTTAATGTACATTCTGGTAATTCCTCAACCTGGTGCAAGCGGTCTGCTTTCCTGTGGCTAGTTTTGGGTTTTTCCTATGAGTGTGCCCATTCTTCCCTGGTTTCTATCAGCTCTGGTCTTGATTTCTGGCTCTTGGCCTGACTCCCAACCCATTCCTAGGGCTCAGTCACGTTCTGCTCTTGCTGGTAACTGCCCATATCCACCCTTGGACATTGCTTTTCTCACCCTGGCCTGCCCCAGCTGGTCCATGGAACAAAAAGAAGAGCTCGCCCTTCCTACCACATGTTTCTATGCACCCTCTAAAGTTTCCCCATCTGTTTGTCTTTAGGAGAAAAGAGAGAATCTATTTGCCTCCTTTTGTGCAGGGAACTGCCTATTCTAGGGAAAACCAGCTGAGGTAATTTATATGCCCTGCTTAATTACTTCACTACCAGACTCCTAGCTAAGTTGCCCTAGCAACACCTAGCAACCAGCCACCAGTTACCAGCTGCTTCTATAAGAGAGTTCTTCTGTTTTCTAAACTGTCTTTATTTGGTAGCCTTGGTGCAGAAAAGAGTAAATTAAATAGGACTTTGATATGTAAACTGGTTTCATGCCACCCCTTTGCTTGGCCCTGCCTCCTTTTTCCTGCATTTCTCCAGGGCTGGCACTCCCAATCCACGATGGGTAGAGGCAGCAAAGAGCACTGCTTTGAGCACATGTTTAGAGTTGGATGGGCCTTGTAGTTGTGTGACATTGAGAATATTATTTAATCCTGCTGTGCCTCAGTTTTTTCATCGTAAAACAAGGGTAATAATACCCCCCAAGACAGTTCACAGTACCTGGCATGCAGTACGTCCTCAATGCTGATTGCTATGATTATACAGAATCTCAGCTGAGATAGCAACGTTGTCTTTCCAAAGGACACTGCAGCAGAGCCAGCTGGGCTGGTCGCCCACGTGACTATGAAATCCGCAGAGTCAGTCTCTGGGGTGACATAAACTGTGCCCTTCACCCTCCATCCTGGTCCCCTAGTCGCCCCCCACCTCTCGTGTTCTACCCCCACTCCACCACAACATAAGCTCCACGGGGGCAAGAATTTTTGTCTATTTTGTTCACTACATTCATTATCCCACCAGCTGGGACAGTGCTCGACATATAACCGGTGTTCAATAAATATTTGTTTGCTGAATGAATATTTGCAGAGTGTTTTCTTGTGCATACAGGTTCCCTTAGAAATTTCAGGTGCTGGGATATGGGAATTCTGGGCCCCTGGCCTTATACATCTTAATAACACGCCAACCCCTAACAGCTGCCATGCTTTGCCTATGTATAAAGCCAAGTCTAAGCTAAACCCCAAATGTGACATCTAAGACTGTCCTAAGTGGTCATTTCATTGTCAAGACTGTCCTATGTAATATACATCCCAAACCTGTTTCTTTAAAATTCAAGTGACCACCACAACAGAGTACTTGAATCCTCAGCAGTCCTGTCTACCACTTCCTCTCTGCCTCCGTGGGGTGGTGCTGGGCCTCCAGCTCCCCAGGCCCCTATGCCCTAGCCCTGCTCAACTTCCCCTTCCCCACTTTTGCTCCTTTTCAGACCTTTTCAGACAGGTAAGATCTCAAGGGATGTAGCTGCATGCACATGCACCCTTTCTGAAAAAGAATCTGGAGGATATACTCCAACAAAACAGAATAAACGAAAGAGAAGAAGATAGTGAATTCAACCCAACATGGGAGAGAAGAAAGAAATTCAATCAAGGTGCAGCTGGTCCTGAGACTCAGAGACCCACGAGCCCAAACTGGAGCAGGACACAGGCTACGGGAGGGATGTATCCAGGGAAAGAAATAGAACTGCTGGGTTCCTGGTGTGCTGCTTGGCCTTTCTTTTTTCTTTCTTTTTTTTTTAATTAAATCTTTATTGTTCAGATTATTACATTAGTTACTCTTTTTTCCCAACATAACTCCCCTCCACCCAGTTCCCACCCCACCCTCTGCCCTCACTCCCCACCCACTGTCCTCATCCATAGGTGCATGATTTTTGTCCAGTCTCT